>NC_139021.1:78855084-79455084 GCF_964662115.1 Mustela nivalis
AGGGGGAGGCAGGCAGGCTCCCCGCTGAGCAGAGAGCCTTGATCCCAGGACCCTGAGATCATGACCTGAGCTGAAGGCAGAGGCTTAACCCACTGAGCCACCCAGGCGCCCGGATGATATTCTTTAATACTGTAAAGTTTAGAAGTTGACTAGCTATGTTATGCCTCATGGTACAATAGGGCACCCTACGGAAGTGGAAGCAAGTGCATGAAGGTTCTCATGAGAGTTTTCAAAAGGGACTTTTATTGAAACTTTTCTGATTATAAGCTTTTGTTAGTACTTTCTTCATTTTTAAAGACTTTAATATTTGTTGTGAAATTCTTTTGATAATAATAATAATGTTCTAGTTTACTTAAAGGAGTACATGTTTGAGCAGAAAATTTGGAATATACAGAAAAGTAAAAATAAGGAAAAAATTGTTACTCACTATGTCATTGTCCAGAAATGACTGTTAAATATTGACTCTATGTACTTACCTTTTTTATGAAAAGCCACATTAAACAAATCAATCCTTTAGTAATATATGTTGTTATTTCATTTTCTGCTTTTAAAATATAAAGTGATATAATAAACACTAATTAATTGTATTCTTTTCTTTTTAAAGAGGGATTTTAAAAATCATTTATTTATTTGACAGAGAGAGAGAGACCACCAGTAGGCAGAGAGGCAGGCAGAGAGAGGAAGAAGCAGGCTCCCTGTTGAGCAGAGAGCCCGATGCAGGGCTTGATGCCAGGACCCTGGGATCATGACCTGAGCCGAAGGCAGAGGCTTTAACCCACTGAGCCACCCAGGCACCCCTAATTGTATTCTTAAAAGATTTATTATAATGGTTACATGATATATTCTGTGAATGTACAAAACTTCAATTAATTTTGTTGTTTGAGAAAATTTACATAGTTTATAATTTTTTGATGTATGTAATGATGCCCCAGCTCATCTTTTTGTGGGAGTTTGACAATATCTAATAGCAGAGGAGCTGCTCATTTCCTATAGCTTTGTAATGTCATTTTAATCCTGTACTTGAAAGAAAGTTCTGCCTATGTGATGTAGAAGGAAAAGTGTACATTCCTGTACTGTTTACAGTAGGTAATGGTCCTATCAGTAGGGTATAGATAATACATTAGGGTTTATTTATACCATGGAATAATGCAGAGACTTGTTCACTGAGTATAGGAAGCAGTAGTACAGCATAATGAGTACAAAATGAACAAACCAGGTGATGAGTCAATGTCAATATGGATGAATCCCTAAAACTTCAGTTTAGGGTCAAGAGGAAAATGACAAAGAATTCCTAGTATTTCATTTATGAAAAATTTTAAAGCACAAATATACTGTATCTTGTTTATGGATAACCCACCTGATAGCCTTCCCAACTGATGCTAGAGATGAAATATCTGTGATTTGTGTGAAGTCAGTCCTCATATTTCTACATAAGACCCAAACCTTTCTCTCAAATCATCGTTTCCTGCTCTTCTAGACCACTATCGACAACAGCAACAACAACAACAACAACAAAAACCCTATTTATCCTACTCCCCTGCCCCTCCACTACATTGCTAGCCAACATTTCATTTATCTGCTCCTTCTTGAAGCAAAATCCATAGAAATCTCCGATGATCTCCTCCCATTGATTCCAGTCATGTTTTCAGCCTCCACATTGCACTAAAACAGCTCTTTTCAAGGCCATCTGTGACCTCCCAGTTGCGAGATCGAATGGTTGGCTTTATCGACTTCATGTGATCATTTCTTCTCCTTGATGCGCTTGTTTCAGTTGGCTGCCAAGATATCCCATTGTTTTGTCTTTGCCCCTACTGATCCGGTGTCTTTGTGCTTCTTCCTCTACTCTCAAGTCTTCTTGGACTGCTTCCATACCCAATCCCAGGTTCTCTTTCTTGCTTCTTCTTCCTTGGTCCTTTTGTTCTCTTCCAGTTCCATGGCTTTAGATATCATCTCCCTGCTGCTGATTGTGCTCAAATGGGTATTTCCAGTTCAGACATCTTTCCTGAGCTCAAGATTTATCTGTCTGCCTTCCTACTGGACATTTCAGATAGCAAAGAGGTATATCAAACCTAACATGCCTAACGTGTTCCTGATGTCCCCAAGATACCTTCTGCCCATGTTCATTTTCCATCCTAGTTAGTGAGAAATCCATTCATCCAATTGTCCATTTACAACACATATTCATCTTTTGCAGGAAATCTTATTGGCTCTATCTTTAAAATACATATATTGTGTGACCACATGCACCACATTCATGGCTACCATCCTGTTCCAATTCATGTCTCCTCTCTTTGGGTTGACTTTGTCTGCCTCCCACCTGGCACCCTGCTTCTCTATAGTAAGTAAGAAACCAGGCTGATCCTTTTAAAGTGTAGGCCAGATCACACCAACTCTTCTAAAGGCTCTTTGTTTCTCTAAGAGTAAATTACAAAGGTTTACGGGCCTTCTACCCTCTGCCCCCTCTTGCATTCTCAATCCTTCTCTTACCACTGGCTCCCTTGTTCACTGTGCCACAGCTGCACTAAGCCCCTTGTCTCTTGAACACACAAGTCTGGGTTTCTGCTCTCACTATGCCTTCTGTGTGCAACACTCTTTCCCTTCATAGCTACATCGCTCCACCTTCTTTAAGTCTTTGCTCAAATGGCATCTTCTCAGTTAGGCTCACTTTAAATATACTCTTCTCTCTAACCAGCTCTGTAACCCTCCAGATCCCTCTCCTGCTGTGTTTGCTTTTTTTTTTTTAAGATTTTATTTATTTATATGTCAGAGAGAGAGAGGGCTTACCAGCAGGGGGAGTGGCAGGAAGATGGAGAAGCAGGCTCCCTGCTGAGCAGGACTGGATCTCCCGGGGTCCTGGGATCATGATTTGAGCTGAAGGCAGACACTTAACCAGCTGGGCCACCTAGGCATCCTTCTCTTGCTGTATTTTGTCTAAAGTACTATAGAATATATTTGCTTCTTTTATTTTCTGTCTCACCTGCCACCTAGAAAGTAAGCCTCCATTAGAGCAGGGATTGCTGTCGTTTTTTTTTTTTTTTTCCTGAAGGATATCAGACACCTAGAACAAGCCCTAGCGGCAGCAGTAGACTCCCAACCAATAGTGTTGAATACATTGGCTATTAGAAAGTTATGGGCATGATGATCAGCAACCTTAGACTAGCGGTACCTTTGGTGAGATAAGAAAGGGAAAAAACATGGGAAGCTTTAGCTAAATATAATATTTTATTTATTGAAATAAAAAATGAAAGATAAAAAACAATCCCATCAGCAAATACAACAAAACTTAATACCTATTAAAAGAGTATTTTTTATTTTATGCATTTTTAACATACTTCAAAATTAAAAGAGATATTGTGATGAACATCCTTGTATATAAATCTTTTCTTTTCCATTACTTCCTTTGGTTAGATTTTTTAAAGGAACTGTAAGGTTTCTTTTTAAATTTTATTTTTATATATAGAGAGTAGAGTGATGAGGGAACAGAAGGGAGGCTGAGGACAAAGCAGAAGCTGACACCATGCACCACCCACCCCCTCGCTATGGGATATATGTGACACTCCTCAGGCTCTCCTGGCTGCCCTAAAGGAAAAACAAATAGTTAACTCGTAGAGATCACAAACCTGCAAGGCCTGAGCCTTCCTCAGCTTACAAATATCCTAGTGATTTACAAGGAAGAAGCTTTCTTATCAATAGCTTAACTTCCAGAGACCCGTAACTCAGCTCCTGAAGCCCTAACATCACTTTCCCCTCCATAAAATTGAGGAAGGCTGAGGCAGAAGGAAATGTAAATAAAGTTGAATTTCTTCTAAATCTAAAGCTCATTGACAAGGATGTGTGATGGGAGGAGTGTGACATTTCTTCAGGAAACTCCCAACTGTCTTCTTGTTGGTACCTCATTAGAGGGGAAAAAGAGCTTGGCTTGACAATAACTAGGTCTCCATTATCCTGAGAGTCTCCTTCACCACATGACAGCCCTTCTGAACACCCCCTTTCTCCTCACCTCCCCAGCTCTTGAGTATATAATGAGCCACTCCTCAGGATTGCAGTGCAGCAGCTCTTTCTGTGCATGAGTCCTGTCCCATGTTTTAATAAACCACCTCAAGAATTCTTTCTTTTTCATTGGCTCTGGACTCCACCCCACTGAACCTCATCTACATTCCAAAACTTCATCAAGTGTTGAGTAGGGAGAAGGGCAGAGGAAGAGAAAGAGAGAATCCTAGGCTGGTTCCACAGGCAGCACACCAATAAATTGTCATTAACCACTAGGGCATAAGAGGTCTGTGATACTGTGATTTATAATAAGAAACTGATATTTGATCTTTGTCTTGTTTCTTGCACAGAGCTTCTAAAATGGCTTGGAATTTCCTAAGTGAGGAGAACAATAAAGGTGTCCTTTGTTATGTTAATCTCTAGCTTTTGGAAAGCTCTTCAGGTAATTTCAGGTTGGGGGCTGGTTGCCTGGAAAGTCAATTTGTAACTAGAGGATTAGTACTTAATCCTCTAGAGGTAGCACTTTGAGTCCTACCCCCAGACCTCCCGAGAGAATAGAAGGCCTGGAGGTTGACTGATCCATCACCAATGGCTAGTGATGTAATCAATCATGCCTAGGTAATGAAGTCTCCATAAAAACTCCAAGAGGTTTGGAGGATTTGGGGTTGGTGAATGTGTGGAGGTGTGGGGAGAGTGGCATGCCTGGAGAGGGCACAGGAGCTCTGTGTTCATACCTACATACTTTACCCTATGCATCTCCTACACCTGGCAAGTCCTGCCTTATGTACTTACAAATGGTAATCTAGCAAATGAAATGTTTCTCTGAGTTTTGTGAGCCATTCTAGCAAATTAGTAGAACCTAAGGAAGAGCTTGTGGGGGACCTCTGATTTACAGTCATTGGGTCAGAAGCACAGGTCACAATCTGCATTTTTGATTGGCATCTAAAGCAGAGGGCAGTTTTTCTAAGACAGCTTTAACTTGTGGTATCTGATGCTATTTCCAGGTGGACAGTGTCAGAATTGAGCTGAGTTACGGGATAGCCAGCTGGTGTCTGAAAATTGCTTGGTGGTGCACACTACCCAACCCCAATATCAGAATTGGATGACAGTATGGTTAAGCCCAAGGCATCTGGGTGGCTTGTCAGTTAAGCATCTGCCTTCAGCTCAGGTCATGATCCCAGGATCCTGGGATTGAGTCCCACAACAGGCTCCCTGCTAAGCAGGGGGTCTGCTTCTCCCTCTCCCTCAGCTTCAGCCGCACCTACTTGACTCATGCGCTCTTTCTCTCTCAATAAATAAATAAATAAATAAATAAATAAATAAATAAAATAGTGGTTATGCTCATTTTACCACAACCTCACTGGGAATAAGTAGAATAATTCTAATTCTTTTATAGAGTATTTCCTATAGACTGACACCATCACTTGACAAAAGTATTTAATTATTCTTTCCAATAACCCTATGAAATTAACACTATTATTAGTCCCATTTTTCAGATGAAGAAACCAAGGTATGGATACAAGTATCTTGCCCAAGTCACTTAGTTTAAATGTGACAGAGCCAGTATTTGAATTCATATCTATATCCCACTAAAGCTTATGTCCTTAACCAGAGCATTATAAAAGTTTTGCTAACTTGCAATGTAAAAAATTATCTTGTGGTTTTAGGCAACTTTTCTCACCTTGAAATAATGGTTATAGAATTATTCTTATTCTTGAAATTTAGTTTTTTTATTCCATTGTTATGTCAGGGTATTGTTTCTTTCCATTTATTTTCTCTGGACCACAGTGGACACTTTTGATCTGTCTTGGGTCTTATTTCATCTTGTTTCCATTTGTTCTTTTTCCATTGTTTTCCTTAATATCCATTCCTTCATTTTATCATGCTCTTTCTTTTGCTCTCTACATTTTGAAAACACTTCTAAGGTTTGTCTTCTATAGAATCAATGACTTTTTTTTTTCTTCAAAATAGCTTCTAATGTGGGTTAAAGCCCAATAATTTAATACTCTCTAAATGTATCTTTATCTTATCCCACTGTTTCCTTTGCTGATCTTACTGTTTTAAGCTCATCCTGCTTTCTAGTCCCATTACCCTATTGGTCCATTATTGCTCTCTGTACCACTTTATGGAGGTGATGTCTACTTGAAGATGTTGTATGTTAGTAAAGTATTTACTTCTCTTTCCTGTGATAAAGTTTTAAAAAAGATTTTCTCCTCTGGACCTTCATAATGATATTTCTTTTTCCTTGTTATGGTTTATTTTTCCATAGGTCCTTTGGATTTCTTCTATATTTAGCAAAAAAAATACAAAGTGATCTACCTAATTTTTCTTGACTTCTCTCTACCTTCTTGACTGCGCGTTGAACTCCTTTCTGGGATTTGTAGGTGGGCAGCAAGTGAGAGGACCTTGATCCCAGGGTATTAGGTTTACCAGTTTTCTTTTAATAAGCTTTATTGTACAAAGATGAGATCTTTATCTATTACTACCAACTCTGCATTGATCCTTACATCTGGGTTCCTGGGTAGGCAAAAGCAGTACGTTCATTGAAAGTTGTATTTTTCATCATGCATTACTGGCCCCATTTTTGTTTTTGCCTGTAAATGCATTAATTTTGAGAGAGTCAATGCAAGCCTTCCCAACAAATCTCCCTTGTTGCTCTCCTTTTGTTTTTTTGGGAGCTGTAATTACTGAATTGCTGTAGAAAGATGAATGGTGAGAAAGAGAAAAAAGAATATTCTAACTTACATTTCCTCCCACTCCTCCCATCCTCTCCCCTTACACAGTGGCAATAAGGTTTCATGGTTTTCTTGTCAATATTGACCTGGGCCTCTATCAGGAGAAAGGCATATAGCCTGCATATAAAATGCTTTCCAATATTGTTCAAGGCAAGTAGAGTAGTGTTATTCGATGAGGAAAACCACAGTTAACTCTCCATATGCTTTTCTCTATACAGAACTAGTAAATTGTAGACAGAAAAAATTTTTTAAATATTTTTGTGAAACTTTTTTAGATTATTGCCAGAAACAATAGTATTGCCTTGTCATTTCTTTTCCAAACTTTTTAATTTGAAAAATTTTTAAGCCTATAAAATGAACTGAATAATAACAAAATGAATGCTTTTGTAGTCTTAACCTAGATTTACTAGTTAACATTTTGTTACATTTGCTTTCACCCTCTTTCACTTTCTGCCTCTATGCTGTATTATTTGACACTAAGTTACAGGCAACATGGCACTTCATTCCAGAAGACATTAGCATAGATCTCCACTTCCAGCCATGATGGAGTAACAAGGGCTAGACTCGTCCTCTTAAAGAAACTTCAAAAATGGACTAAATATACAGAGCCACTGCTTTCAAACATTGAACAGATAGCACAGGACTATGATTACAAAAAGAAGAAACAAACAAAATAAGCCCTTTAATCACTCCAGTTTCTGCCCACAACCAATTTCTGGACAGAAGACACAGGAAGGAGGAATTTAAAAAGAATCGTACAAATGTGCTGAGTTGAAGAGATGGTGATTAGAGTCGTTGCTAGACATTGCAGAAAGGTAGGAAAAAGAGATCCAGAAATAAGTTTAATGATTTTTCTGAACACTTGGCTGAGTAGAGACCCCAGATAGATTATGATTTCATGATTCTTAACTCATTTCTGGAGTAAAGGTTACTCTAGACCCATTGTGGAAAATGTTATAAACATGCCTTAGGGAGAAAATTGATGTACAGATAGCACTGTCTGCTAAAATAAAGCCTCAAATTCTTCAAAGGATACAACAAAATCCATAGACCCTACCACATAGCATTCACAATGTCCAGGATCAAAAAAAATATTACTCGATATACCAGGAAGTAGGAAAACATGACCTAAAACCAGGAGAAAAATCAGTCAGTAGAAAGAAATACAGAAGTGAGAAGGAAGATGAAACAGCCATGATAACAATGTATAATGATTTAAAGGAAAATATACATAGAATGGGAAGAGAAATAAAAAATAAGAGAAATGAAAGCACCACACAGCACTTCCAGACCCTAAAAATACAATTTTTGAGATAAATATTTCACTGGATGATATGAAAAACAGATTTTATGCTGCAGAGGGACAGATCAGTGAACTTAAAGTCCTAGAATCTAAAAGGGAGCAAACAGAGAAAAAAAGAAATACTGAAAAAGAGAATGGATTCTCAGGTACTGTGGGATAATATCAAGAGGTCTAAAGTGAATATAATTGGAGTCCTAGAAAGAGAGAAGAGAAGAGGGCAGAAGAAATATTTGAAAAGTTAATGACCAAAGCTTACCCAATTTTACAAAAAACACAAACCAACAAATCCAAAAAGCTCAACAAATGACAGATTTTTTTTTCCCTCTCTCTCCCTCTCACACACACAAACACATACTCCAAGACTCATCATAATTAAATAGCTAAAAATCAGTGATAAGTAGAAAAATACTAGTCAGCGAAATTAATATAGACACACTTTGTGCAGAGCCGGGTTTCTCAACCACAGCGCTACTGAAAATTTGGGCTGGACAATTCTTTGTTGTGGGAACTGCCCTGTTCACTGTAGAATGTGCAGCAGTGTCCTTAGCCTTTACCCATTAGATGGCAGCAACACCATCTTCCAATGACAATAAAAAATGTCTCTAGACACTGGCAGACATCCCTTGTGTGGGGGTGGTGGTGAGGAGAGTTGACACATATTGAGAATTACTGTGCAGAAACAAAAATAAAATTGATTGCAGACTTTGTATCAGAAATTGGCAAACCAGAAGACAATGATAACATCTTTAAAATGCTGAAAGGAAAAAAAAAAAAAAACCCAAAACCCTCAAACTTGAATTTTGTATCCTCAAGAATTTTTTTTTTCAAAGAAAAAGATTTTATTTCAATGAAACTAAACCCCAAAGAATTCATTGCCACCAGGATTGCACCAGAAAAAATAATAAAGTTTTTCAGACTAAAGGAAAATGATACTAAACAGCACTGTATTTTAAAAAAACACACACACAAAAAATATTTATTTATTTATTTATTTAAGAGAGAGATTGAGAGAGGAAGAGAGAGAGAACAGGGGGGTAGAGGAAGAGGGGAGTCTGACATGGGGCTTGATCCCAGGACCCTGAGATCATGATCTGAGCTGAATCAAGAGTCAGATGTTTAATTGACTGAGTGCACCCAGGTATCCCAGAAACACATTTTTACAAAGGAGTCAAGAATACTAGATATAGCATATGTGTAGGTAAATATGAAATAATTAACCCCCATTTTTAATTTCTTTAAACTTTTTGAGTCAAAAATAATAATTTATCTTGAGACTAATTACAACAGGACAAAGGATGAAAGGGAAGAAATGGAAGTATACATTGTACACAAAGTAGGATAATAGCATTTGAAAGCAATGTGATAAGTTAAATATGCATATTAAAAACTCTAGAACAACTAGTAAAACAAAGCCATGACTATTAAATCAAGATAGGGATAGAATGGAATATGAATAAAAACCTCACTTAATACAGAAAAAAAAAAAGAAGGACAAAAGGAATAAGATAATGAAGAATAGAGGGGGCAAATAGAAAACGTCTAGTAAGATGATATCATTAAACTCAAATGTATTGATAATTACATTAAATATAAGTGGTCCAAATATTCCAATTTAAAGATAGAGATTGTTAGACTGGGTAAGACCTGATTATATGCTGTCTAAATATATTAGCACTTATTTTGTAGGAAACAAAAATATTCTCCTAGTCCCCCATTACACAATTAGCATACCCAAAGATTCTGTTTTTTCTTTTTTTTAATTTTGTTTTTCCTTGATAGCACTGAGTTTTTTGTGAGTCCAAAACACTTGTTTTGTAAA
The DNA here is from genome assembly GCF_964662115.1 of Mustela nivalis. Taxonomy (NCBI): domain Eukaryota; kingdom Metazoa; phylum Chordata; class Mammalia; order Carnivora; family Mustelidae; genus Mustela; species Mustela nivalis. The sequence goes on from NC_139021.1 coordinate 78,864,932, forward strand.
ATGCCCCCCCCTTTTTTTGTCTATTTCCTTCTGATTAAATAAGGGTTTAAAAATTTTGGCAAGAATACTAAGGTGTCTGGGTGGCTCAGTAGGTTAAAGCCTTTGCCTTCAGCTCGGGTCATGATCCCAGGGTCGTGGGATTGAGCCCCAAGTTGGGCTCTCTGCTCGGCAGGGAGCCTGCTTCCCTTCCTCTCTCTGCCTGCCTCTCTGCTTACTTGTTATCTCTGTCTGTCAAATAAACAAATAAAAAATATTTTTTAAAAAAAGGATACTACATAAGTGATCTTATACAATCTTGATTACATAATATTAGGATACATTATCAGAAGAGTGACTATACAATATATCATTCAAACTGGGACTTTTTCAGGGGGAAAAGAGGTATTACTAATAAGTACTTTAAGATATGAGGTAAAAACAAGGCATGTCCCAGGTAAACTGGGAAACTATCACCTAATTATTAGTGATGTAGTAGTCCTCCCTGCAGTTTTGCATTCCACAGTTTCAGTTATCTGTGATAAACAGTGGTCCAGAAGGAGATGATTCTCTTTCCAACATATCATTAAGAGGTCAACAGTAGCCTAATACCATGGTACAGTGCTTATGTTGCTTACCTCACTTCATCTCACCATGTAGGCATTTTGTCATCTCACATCATCACAATAAAAAGAGGGATGAGTACAGTATGGTATTTTGAGAGAGAGAGAATATTCATGTAACTTTTATCATAGTATTTTGCCATAATTGTTCTATTGTTGTTGTTAATCTCTAACAGTGACTAATTTATAAATTTAACTTCATTAGAGATATGTATGTATAGGAAAAAATATAGTGTATATAGAGTTTGGTTCTTTCTGCTGTTTCAGGCATGCACTGGAAGTGTTGGATAAAACCATAAAGGGAATACTTTATAAAAATTCAAAATTTTAGGTGAATAAAATAATAAGTTAAAACTTTTTATAATGAATGGAGGGATTATTGTACTGTTTGATTACTTTGTTAAAGTGGTATCTTTTAGTGAAATCAATCTATTTTTTCCTTTGCAATTATTAAAATGTGGGATGATACACTGAGAACATGTGAATATTATGTTCCTCAGTCATATTTTGGATTTTGGTTTTACTAAAACCAAAATTCACTAATGAGTCTAAATAAGTCATCAAATTTGAGTTGGAAAAATGGCAGCTTTCTTATTCTGTCATTTCTTTTGAGTTTGTTAGTTGGCATTCTTATGTAAAGAAGGTCTTTTCTTAACCTCCCCATTGGCCTTTTAATATTCTTATGGACTCCTATATTAGGATCATCATTTTTATTATGTTTAAATCATCAGACAAACTGATCAGTGGGAACCCTTGCAAGCTGGCTTCTTTGTTTTGGTCTGTCCCATTTGTTTATGAGTACTTTCTTCTTTATGTTACAAGAAGTTCCAGTTTAAATTTGTAAACTTCCTTTCCCATTGGTTTGTCTATTCAAATACTAGAAATACATTGTTTTAATTATTGATCTTTATAGTTTTAGTATTCAGTAGTGGTAATCTCCTGTTATTATTCTTCCTTTTCAGGATTTTGGATATTTTTTCCCATATGCACTTTAGAAATAATTAATGTAGCTTCAGAAAAAGAAATGTTGGTTATTATTTTAGGATTACACTGATTAGTATACTAACCTGGGGAGAATTAGCGTATGCTTAATGATGCTAAATTGCCCTGTCCAATAAGAGGTACTGTCTTTCTATCTGTTCAAGTCTCTCTTACTTTTTCTCCCTTCCTTCCTCCCTCCCTCCTCACCTCTCTCCCTCCCTTCTGTCCCTCCATAGAATTTCAACGTTTTCTTTTTCAAGTTTATTTTTGTTACTTTAATGGGGTTTTCTCTTTCAATATATTTTTCAACTAGTGTCATTTTTAACTTTCTGAAGGTTTTTTACTTTCTCTGTGTTAATTTTATATCCTAATAGAGTACTTAATTTCTTTAATGTTTGTGTTATTTTATCATTAGTTCTCTAGGTTCTAGGTTTTGAAGGTCCACTATAAAGTCATCTACAAAATAGAGATAATTTTAGTTTCTTTTCCCCCAATTCTTATGTTTTTGTTTTCTTTTTCTAGATAGCCATGGCTCATGACTCTAGTGCAGCTAAATATAGCAGTAGTGTTAGGGGTTGTTAGCTTTATTCCTCACTTAGTGGGGAGGTGTCTAGTTTGTTCTCATTATGTAACCATATATATAATGTATTTAAAAAAACATTGAATTTTTGAAGATATTTTAGCATTTGTGGAGATAATTAGATGATTTTCTTACTTGGATTTATAATATGGTGAGTTATATTAATGTGACTTCTTATATTCCTGAATTGAATTTTACTTGGTCATGATGTATTATAGATTTTTTTAAGTGCACTCTTTGATTTTGTTTACTCATGTTTTATTTAGTAATTTTTCACTGGTATTTGTGAGATCATTCTGTAGGTTTTATGTGTATGTGATATTTGTCAGGATCTTTAGGTATATATGTTTTACTTTAAACCCTGAAAATTTCCTTCATTTTCTATACCTTGAGCAATTTAAGGAACACTGAAGTCATCTTGTCTTTGAAGGATTTGTAGAATTCCATTCAACCATCTTGGCCTGGCACATTTTGTAGGGGGTGTGAGGGATATTATTAATGACATAATTTTTTCCGGGAAAAATTTTCTGATTATGCTTTCTCTCTATGGTCATTTTTTGGGGGTGGAATTTCTCTTAATAAGAAAAAGAAGTCTTCATTTTACTAGTTGAGGCTGAAGGTTTAGATGAGCTTATGTATGGAAAATCATTCACATTGGAAAATAATTATAAAATCAATGCAGAATTAAAACTGACTGCCATATCCAAAGTTTTCTAATTTTATTGAGAGAGGCACTTTTTGGAGTAAGGAGTTTAGGTAGTGAGTAAGAGAACAAATATTGGACAGTAAAATTTGACTTTTTGAGGCAGGAGTGGGGAAAACTGTTGAGTAAAAGAGTGAAAAAAGGAGAAATTGATGAAAAGAAAGGGGCTAAGAACATCACCATTTTTTTTTTTCAACTGACCCATTTCCATATAACCATGGAAAGCTTCCATGAGGAAGCTATAACCCAAACAGAATTTAAAGACAGAATTCTTGCCCTTCAGGAACTGCAAACTGCTTGACCAAACATGACTCCTGAAGATGTGGATTATTTCAACTCGAATTTAATCCAGAGACTATGAAATTAACTAAAGGAGTCTTGTGTATTAATCCTGAACTGTTTGTGAATGAGTTTGTATGTCCTTCCTTGTCATCAGAAAGCACTTTAATTGTTTAATTTTTGTTTAATTTTGTACACAAACACACATAAATGTGAAATAAATGGATATACTGGCAATTTTGTAGTAATTGGGGAATTGAATAAGAGTTAAAGAAAAATAGTTAATCTTTATTATGCCAGGTTAGTCCATGTTCTGAGCACTTTGCATATGCCAACTCATTTAATCCTCATACTACCTTTATGAGATAGATGCTGTTATATAATACTAATACTAATATATAATACTAATACTAATTTTACAGACAAGGAAACCTCTGGGGCATAAAGAGATTCACTGGCTCACCTTGATTTACATAGTAAGAGATGGAGAAGACATTGATTTGGGAGTTTGCTTTAGGGTCAGTCTGCTAAGTGATAGTTCATGCCATGTACCTCCTGCCTTCAAGGAACTTGAACATCGCTATGAACACAGCCCTCTCTGCACACAGCAGGCACCACAAAGAGGTGGTATTGTGCAGTGGGTAGAGGGATAGCTCTGCGTTCAATACCTGCTGCCATCAGCAGAGAAATCTTGGGCCAAGTTCTCAGCCCTTCTGAGCTTCAGTTATCTGTTTGGAAAATGAGATAATGACTAAAGTAACTTCAGAGATTTATGATGAAGCTCAGCAAGATACACCATCTGAAGCACCGAGCAGAGGTCCACCACATATGAACCACTTCATAAATGGCAGTAACTGTTCTTGTTCCAGAGCTCTGCAAGGGGTATAACCTGTCCTCTGGAAACAGAAATTCGGAGATCAGCCAGGTAAATCAAATAGTGAGACACAGGCTACCTGGGGGCCCTGATTTAGGAAAACAGAGGCCGTAATGCGGATCATCAGGAGAGAGACAACACACCTGGTTCTGGGAGCTAAGACAGTGGAGAAAGTGGTATTTGAGAGACCTTGTGTTTCTAATGTACCTCCTGATGTTGGGGATAAAAAGTCCATTGTACTGAGATTCTTCTTGAGAAGCGTAGAAAACATAAAAGGGGAACTGGTCACGTGACTGTGGATTCTGGGACCAGATGGCCTGGGTTTGACTTCCAGCTCAGACACTTACTAGTTGTGAAATCAATAATTAAAACTTATGGACCTGGTTTCTTCCTCTGTCAAGTGAGAGTAACAGTAAAACTTACATGTGATATTGTATTTAATAAGTTCATACATACAAAGCACTAAGTGGATGCCATAGAGTAACATATATAAAAATGTTAGTATAAAATAATGAAAGTTAACAACTAGGGGTTTCACTTTCCTCTTGATCAAGAAAGATCAAGAACTAGAAGATGTTCATGGGACCAACCCCTGACTGTAGCTGTACTGGTAGAGATCCAAAAAGGTTAGATGAGAAAGAACCTGGTGGCTGGGATCTTTCTCTAGTTTCCCATATCCTACCAGCTGCAGGCCAAAACATTTAGCAGAAATCAGTGCCCAGTGTGAGTGAGGGGTGGTGGAGGCCATGAGAAGAAATGCTTTGGTGGATGTGAAAAGCAGCTCAGCTTTCAAAACCTAGAGGGACCTCTTCAGCCTTAGTGACACTAGCTCTCCTTGGAAGTGACAGGCCCCAGTACATTGTTTCTATAGGAGGGATATACTGTTTTGGTGTCAAGTCACCTAGAAACACAGACAGAAAGCTTTTACTTCTTGGGTCATTGTCTCTTGGGATAAAATTATCTAAGATGTTAATTACCCAGAAGGTGGGTTTCAAGGAATGGGAACAGCAGGTGTGTAGAAAGGCTAAGTGGCTGAATGGCTTCTCTTTGGGGGAAGGACCCATGCGGAAGAGGCTCTGGGGGCACAGCACCTGTCCACTTGTAAGCACTCATTACATTGTGTTCAACTTGTGGTCATGGGAGTTGACTCTTTGTTTTGGGCCACAGCTAATACTTGAGTGGTGACTATTACAAATTCTGTCCTTCCACCATTTCAATGGTGATAGACAGTATAGAGATTTGGAAAGAGCTATTTTTAAGACAACTCATCAGGACAAGATGGGATGGATTTGTACAGCCCGACATACTTATGAAAGAAGATAATAGAGATAATATCCCTTTCAATATTCAAGCAAAATACAATGCACCATATCTTTGCTAAGTCTCAGTCAAATATATTTTTCACTTTGGTTTCCATTTGGCTTTTGACACATTTGCTCATTGTCCAAGGAGGTCCAGGGCTTTTTTTTTCTTTGCGGGCTTCTGACATCTTGATTTTCTGTAGCTGCTGAAGGCGTTGAAGGACTCACACATGATAGGGTTTAAGTCTCTCTCTTGTCTAGTGAAATTTTGGCATTAAAAATACATTGCCTATGAAAGAAAGAGTTGAAAAGAAATTTAAGACATTATGAATGGGAGTTATCATCAGGTGGCCCATGTGGTTTTGAGGAAACGCAGGTGGACAAGGCAGGATCTGCAGTGGCTCGGGATTCTTGTGAGGAGCCCAGAGCATTCACCCAAGACGTCATAAATTGTCTTTGGACACGTCGCTTCAGCTCTCTGAGCCATGAGTTTTCTCATTTGCAAAATGGTATAAATAATGAATGTTTTCCTCATAGGTGGATCTAATAGACATCTATTCACTACATATTATTACTGTTAGCCCTGTGATATGATGTTTCATTAATTAGAATGTTGAACTGCCTTTGTTCTTGCCACGATTCTCTCTTCTGATTTAAGTCACAACAGGATTCTAAGTTGCCTTTTGAATCACCAAAATGAGGCTAGATGATGCTCATTAAATATGACTGTTTAGGGCAAGGATTCTCAACTGAGGGTGATTCTGTCTCCCACAGAGACATTTGGCAATTCATGGAGAGATCTTTGGTTGTTACAACTGGGGAATACTACTGACATCTAGTAGGTGGAGGCCAGGATGTTGCTTAACATCATACAATGCACAGAATAGCCCCTAAGACAAAGAATAATTTAGCCTAAAATATTAATAGCACTCAAGTAGAGAAGGCCTGTTCTGGAGTATTTTACTATAACTGCTTTAGTAATTATAACCTGTTTTCTTTATGCCCAGAAACTGGGCACACAATTCTTTATTAACCAGAAACCCTTTGCTTCAACCTTGCTGGATAATAAGTTTAATGTATATTATTGAGGCTTACATGTTAGGAGTACAATCTTTTTTTATTTTTTTTAAGATTTTTATTTATTTATTTGTCAGATAGAGAGAATACACGCAGGCAAAGTGGCAGGAAGAGACAGAGGGAGAAGCAGGCTCCCTGTGGAGCAAGAAACACGATGTGGGACTTGATCCCAGGATGCTGGGATCATGACCTGAGCCAAAGGCAGCCACTTAACTGACTGAGCCACTCAGGCATCCCAGGAATACCATCTTGATCCCGAAGTTTGAGAAGTCCTGAAGAAAATGATTAAGGGAACATGCATTATACTTTTTCCAGTACTCTAAAGAATGAGGTGGTTTCTTTCTGTGTCTGTGGCAGAGTCTGAGCTAGAGTGGCTAGTGGTCATCAAGGAGTGTTTAATATTTTTCTGTTTTTGTTATTATTTCTAGTCTCAGGACCCTAGCTTCATCCAGAGAACCCAATGTGGCCCTGAACAGCTTAGGAGATGCATAGTTGTTCTGGAAACGATATGAAAATAGCACTGCCCTAAAACCAAGCCTGTTCTGAAATAGCCAACTCAGTCACCTGCCATTTTAACCTTGCGCATAAAAACTCGTAAGTGTAATGATGATCTCTTCCTTAGTTTTTAATCTCCTTTCTCTTCTTTTTCTGCATACAGACCTGAGAAGGTCTGCAGAAATCTATGAAATTGTTGTTAAAAGGACTACTGTCTCTGGGGCACCTGGGTGGCTCAGTGGGTTAAAGCCTCTGCCTTCAGCTCAGGTCATGATCCCAGGGTCCTGGGATTGGTTCCACATCAGGCTCTCTGCTCCGCGGGGAGCCTGCTTCCCCTTTCTCTCTGCCTGTCTCTCTGCCTACTTGTGATCTCTGTCAAATGAATAAATAAAATCTTAAAAAAATAAAGGGCTACTATCTCCAGGTATTTGTGAAAAAAAAAAAAAGTGATGATAAAGAGTTTAGACTTTGAATCAGACTGTCATGGGCTTTATTGAACTCAAGCATGTACATACATCCATGACCTTGGACAAGTCATTTACTCTGGAAGCCTCCATTCTCTTACTCAGAAAATGAGGTTTATTATGAAAGTAAAGCCTATGTGCTTAAAATAATAAATGCTAAAGGAATAGTAACAGTGTGTTATGACGATGACTGTCTATCAGAATCTGTCCAGATTACCTTTTTCCTGTCTCATTTCATGGTGTGCAGTGTTCAGGACACTAGACCACTTTCTGATCCTGGAACACTCAGTGCTTTATCATGCTCTGATAATTTGTTCATCCTACCCTTCTTCATGGAATGCTCGCTCATCTGCCTGTCAAAAGCTGAGCCATCCTCCAGGGCCTAGTTCATATGACATGTATCCTGAAAAGGCTTCCCTGAGCTCTCTACTCACAATCAAACTCCTTCATGTTCTTGGGGCACTTAACATTGTCTATTTCCTTTACACAGCTCTAAAAGGCTGCCTACAAAGTTCTCTAATGCTCTAGGTGTGTGTCTCTGAGATCCACGAGGGCCCCCAGACCCATCTGGCTCATGGGATGCTGTAGGAGTATCTCCTGAAGGAATGGATTGAACTTTGTGGTGGTCTGAGCACAGAGAACATTCCAGAAGGGATGAACTATGATTGCATCAGGGCCCTCTTGCATGACCCTGAAGACAGAGAAGAGAAAGCACTTGCCAGTGGAGGTGTTCCTGTTCTTACTAGAGAAAGTGATAGAATGGGATGGAAGAGGAGAAGATGGAATTTCCAGGGAAGTTTAAAAAAAAAATTAATCTGTTTCTTATAACGTGGTTGCTTTCCTAGGCTAAGTAAATATTCACCAAGTACCTACCATGAGCCACGGATTGTGGAAGATGCTGGAAATACACCAAAGAACAAGATAGTCAGGATTCCTGGCCATACATAATAACAGCCCTTTGTCTTTTCCTACACACAGATTATGTCCTCCTATGATCTGGTCTCCTTTAAGGCACATTTCCCTAGGTTTGAGTAAACCAATTGCAACATGAATCTTTCATTTGGTCTTCAGAGCCGGCAGCTGTCTCTGGGTAGCACTGGCCCAAAGGATCAACCATGTTGACTGTGTCGCGTCACCAGGTATAGGAATCATTATCTTTTGACAAATGTTAATTTGTCCACATTATTCTCCTCCGAACCACAAACAGAATAAGAAATAATTACTCCATCTCTGGAAATCATCGAAGCTTTCGAACATTGAAATAATTGTGATGTGAACATTGAAATAATTGTAGAAGGCTTGCTTTTATTATCTGGTAGCTATTTGTTTGTCGCTTGGCCTCCCTGGTTTGAGTTCTTTGGAGACTCAGGGTGTTCTTTCGTGATTAGGACTCATTGTGTTTACGATGCATATCCACTCATGTTTTTCAAAACGGATGTGGGCATGAATTGGGCTGGATTTCGTAGTTTCCTCTTTCTTTCCAGGTGAGCTTAAAGATCCGAAGGGGGGAAGCCCCACAGCCGAACAGGAGCATTAGATGCATGGCCCCCCTCCTTTTATTCATTTCTAACTAATGCTTTTCATCTCGGGGAGTACATGAATATGTAAGTGCCAGTGCCGCTTATTGTGAACTCCGAACAAAGGGAAGTGCTGTAGATTTCAATGCGTTTGGACCATAATGTGCTGCTTTCTTGATAATGGGCTCTTGGCATTGAAATGAAAAGCAAACATATCATTAAGAAGGCGCTCCATAAAAACTGTCTGTCATATATCTTAAGCTTCATTAGTTTAGATTAATGACTTACTTGATATACATGACAATAGGTGAAGCAAATCTTTGTTTATTTATTGACAATTAAATGTGGCGGTGACATGCATAAACAGGCTTCCCTCTGATTAGTTCCATGTTTTAAAGTAACTTTGTGTTATAAAACTTGTTAACTACAGTATCATTTTATTGAGCTCTGCAGGGTGAATGATGTGATCTCCATTGAAAGACATCAATATTGCTGCCATTCCTGGCAGCCACTGGAGCATTGTGTTCACAGATTGGAGTTGATATCTCATTGTACAAATCCAGGGACCCAGAAAATGTCCAGTTATTGAGACTCTGCCCTGGGAGGACAATGTTCTATTCATGGAATCTGGGTGCAAGGTCACAGACTGAAACCTGAATGAAGGATACGATTCAAATTCGCTTCACAGTTTTGCGGAGGACCTCCCTGAAATTCAGGGTTTGGAAAGCATGGAGCTTTTCTCAGAGTATCCTCCTGGAGAATAATGCTTCCTCATGCCCTGCAAAGGAGTGTAGAAATAAATATAGCACATTCTAATTAGGAGGCTGCTGTGGACAAAGCAAGCTTATCTTTTACGAAGATGCTGATGTGTCTGTATTACGTTGATTCTATTGACAGAAGAAAGCTTCCAAGAACACCTCTCCCAGACCTACCATTTTAGAAGAAATTGGGAAGGCAGGGGAGAGGGAACAGGAGAAAAGAGGAGAAGGGCAATGTGGCATAAAATTTATCTGCATGCTAGTCTCTGAAATATTTGTGGTTTGCCTTTCCATGAATTCCAAATTTGGAGGCTGTCAGGGATAATCAGCCCTTCCCATCACGGACACCCCGTGGTTCTTCTTAATAGCTCCCTTTCATGTGCCGTCAGCCCTCCAAAATATACTTAGAAAAGACTTATTTAGAAGGAGGCATAAAATAAAATCCATGTTGCGGTTGAGTATTACAAATGAGTTCTGGACTCCATTCTGTGCTATTAGGTTCTCTGTAGAATTTTCATACAAAGTAGAAAAATAAATTCTCAGCCAGCTTGAAAGAGAACCTGTTTAACGAAAGAAACCAGCTTATTGTACAAAGCCACTCACAACGTCATGTGAAGGCAGAGCTCCCTGAACCTGGGAGTTCAATGATGCCTCTTTGCTCTACTTGGGAAATACTGGTCTCAATTCCACACCTCATGTTCTTTCCTATAGAATATCCTGAGCAGGGAATGAATGAAAAGGAGAGGATGATGTCCATCTAAGTATTATCTGATTTTACCTACAGCCCCTAACTTACCTCATGCACAGACCTTGTCCTAAGATGACGTGGCAATCACTTTGTTTATAAGTGCTGACGGCGTTTCATTTGTTCATTATGTAAGATCAATGTCTATTTATAGGGGATAACCAAATTCTGCTCCGTGAATCACACTTTTCCTTTTCTCCTCATTAAATAAGCCATTCCCCTCCTTCCCTCCTCCGGTGCCCTAGTCTTTATTAGAGCCTTGTCAACTGTCACCTGTTCGCCTAGGAAGAGCAAGCTGGTGTGTCTAACCGTGTGGCCTTCAGAAGGCACCGTGGTGGGAGTAATAAAAACTTGCCCTCATATCATAGCCGTCTTTTATGGAGTTTTTCCTCTGGGGTAGTGTTAACCCCTCCCAGATGAGGAGGCCCATATGCTGAGGTCTGGGTGTGGGGACTTCCTGCAGGGATCCCGGGGACTAAAATAATCAACTTTCTCTGTGTCCTGGCTGCTGACTTTTCTTTCTTCTTCCTGTGTTTGAAGACTTGAAAGTCCTTCTGGAAACATTGATGTGGTGAGTTTTGGGTTTCTTCAGCACGTCCATGCTAATGGTTTCCATTGAGTCCTTCTGGAAGTTTTCACATGAGCAACCATTGTCATCAGTTAGCAATGAAGAGGCCCTGAGTGACCAGCCACCTGGTCATTTCCATGGCGGGTCACATCTTTATTTTATTTTATTTTTTTTTAAGATTTTATTTATTTATTTGACAGAGAGAGATCACAAGTAGGCAGAGAGGCAAGCAGAGAAAGAGAGGAGGAAGCAGGCTCCCTGCTGAGCAGAGAGCCTGATGCGGGGCTCGATCCCAGGACCCTGAGATCATGACCTGAGCCGAAGGCAGAGGCTTTAACGCAATGAGCCACCCAGGTGCCCACACATCTTTATTTTTAAAAGACACTTCTCTAGTATAGAAAAATCTGTCTGTGTTCGGAGAGAGAAAAATAGATGCACAGAATTTTCCCAAGAAAGATGTGCCCTCTCCCGGTGAAAATGTCATGGGTTCATTTAGCTGCACATTGAAACTTTTTCTTCCTTGTGATTTTGGAAACATATTTTGAATTTCTGTCTTGATATTGTTTCATTATCTTTTATGAAGAAATAACAGTCTTCATAGATTTATCTGTGGTTTATATCTCTGGTTCATGTTTATGAACTAGGTTTTTTTTTTTTTAATAACTGGGAGCTGTTAGATTGTAATATACATCTGAAATGATGTAAGAAAACTGGTCGAAAGATAAATTGACTAAGGCGTGTTTTATTATTTGACAATGGTGCTGAAGCTGACACAGAGTTATGTAAAAGAAATCGGTGTGATAAGGTTTTGTATGAGACCAGTTAGCTGCTGAGCTCTCGCAAGGCACGATCCTTACCAAACCACAAAATTAAATGTAAAACATCTGCACTTTCAAGATAATGAACATTTTTTTTTTTCAAAACAAGCAAATGAACATGCTAAACTTTCCTAATGCCAGATTAAACCGAAGTTGTAAACAGTTTTTTTTTTCCCCTCCTCTGAGGAGAAAATTATTGTATTTGTCCATGTTTCACCAACTCTGCCTCATTAGGCTTGCTTTACCTTTAAGAGGAGGTATTTGCAGGCTAGCCGGGATCTCCTAAAGCACAAATTCTTTCCCTAAAATGCTTATTTATTTATTTATTTATTGCTCTCCTTTGTTCACCAGACTCAGCCTTTCTTTCAAAATTGCACCCTTTCTTCTCTGTTGCAGTGTTCCGAGGATCCGAATGCAAACGATCATTTACAAATTGAAGGTTAACACAGAAATGCATTGTGCTTGTGATTTGATGAGTAAAAACAAATCACAAAATAAGAACAAATAGCAGTATTATCCCATGGGAACGAGCCTTGTGTATTGATCTATTACTTCCCAGCTTGAAATGTGCCACTATTGTAGTTCCTCTTGATTATGAGGCTTTTTTACCACTTCCCCTGGTTGATTCAACTTGAGTGCTTCTGACATTTGCAGAAGTTTCTCACATATTCTGCTGAGCAGCAGGGGAAACTTTGTTAATGAAGAAATAACAAGCTGAAGATTTGAATAAATATTTAGATGATTGAAAAGAGGTATACAGTTAATTTTTTTTTTTAAATGCTGACAACTGAGGAAACTCATCGACATGCTTTGCTTGTGTTAGCTAAAAATGGGTTCTAGTAGATTCTTTACTGCACCACGGGGCACTTTCATTTCCTGATTCTATTATAAACTAAGTGGCCACCTGAACCTGCCAATGAACTTGTTCTATTGTGTTTTTCTATTTTTAATCCTGAAAGAGTAAACACATTTCTCATCAGATGTGTTACAGAGCACCATACATTGGAGAGATTTATGAAGGTGCCATTGGGTTATTACAGACCATTCATTTATAAATAAGTGTCTGTTCTGAGAGGAAACTGTGAACGATAGCAGCATTTCCATCATTCCACAAATCTATATTATAAAAGTGTGTGCGTATGTGTGTATATATATATAATATATATATATATATATATATATATATAAAATACTTGCTACAATGGCATGGAAACAATCTAGATTTTGTGCCCTTTTAGGCTATGTTTTCAGCCTTAATGTATGATTAAATTTCTGGTCTTATAACCAAGGTGGTGTTTTATGAGATTCACAGCAGCAGCTATGGGAAGGAGCAGAATGGTTCCATCAGGCTTCAAGGATTAATTTTGAGAGCTCCATGAGCATAGTTGAGCTGTTTAAGGAGTGGTTGCTGGTGGGCATGGACACATGGTGGAGACTCCTGTTTTCCCCTTCTGTCTCCCCATAGGTTCTGCCTCCGGGGATAGAGCTTCCTGTGTCTGTGTCTAAGACACATACCTATGTTTGCAGAGCATTCTTGGCACACATGATTTAGTATCCTGATCTGAGAATGTCTGAAGCTATCTTCCAACATACCAAAATCCACATACCAAAATCTTTGAAAGAGACTCTTCTTTGAACACAGATGTTGGGTGAAGGCAAGGAAGAATCAAGCACTTTGGGCACGAATGTTACTGAGTAAATATTTGCTTCCATGTCTGACAGAACATTCAGAATCGACGCTTAAGGTAGGGAGTCTATGAACCCCCAAAGATGCTGAAGTGCCCTCTAAAATATGATGGAGAGTCTTCAATTAAATGAATAATATTAGGCACAAGGGGGCAGACATCTATTTCTCAAAGAAGCCTATGCTATGTTGTCAGAAGGCTTTTTTTTTTTTTTAAGATTTTTATTTATTTGACAGAGAGAGATCACAAATAGGCAGAGAGGCAGGCAGGCAGAGAGAGAGAGGAGGAGGAAGCAGGCTCCCCACTGAGCAGAGACCCCGATGTGGGGCTCGATCCCAGGACCCTGAGATCATGACCTGAGCTGAAAGCAGAGGCTTTAACCCACTGAGCCACCCAGGTGCCCCATCAGAAGGCTTTTTGAGCCAAAACTGGCTTCTCACTTTTACCAAGACCCTACTTCTGTGTTTTGGGGCAGACAAAACAGATATTCTTTTATTTGGCTCATCACCACTACTGATCCTTGAAAGTAGCAGTGATGCTCTTCTTTTGTGTACTAAGTATCCATTAGTTTCTCTGGATCAGTGTTTCTCTCTAACGTCACTGTGTAAGTTTTACTGGGGGAGATTAAAATACAAGTGGTTTCTCTAGAACATTAGATTCAGTGGGTCTGTCCTCCTGTCCAGAAATTTACTCACTCAGGAAACAGAGGTATTGTTATTATTTATGTTTTCTAAATGAGGAGACTGAGGCAGAGACAGTGAGTAATTTGCCCAGGGTCCCCTTGCTAGTAAGAGCTAGGATTTGAACTTCAGAACTTTAAACAGTGGTTTTCACTGCCACTATAAGGGGGAAATATAAGATAGCAGCAAAATAGTAAAGGATCTTGAATTATAGAAAAATAATTTAGGACTCATTCACCTATGAATGGTACCAATACAGTAATAATTATTCTTTACTATACTGAATATTTGTGCCCACTGTGGTGGACTAAGGTGATACTTATCAAACTTTTTCAGAGCACAAATTCTGCAGGATTTTAAAATTTTGTCAAAGAGAAGAATAAAAACAAACAAAAAGGAGAGATTTAATCTTTAATAAATCTGTGCAGCAGTCGGTTAAAAAATTTAAGCAGGTTTCTTAACTGCAGTACTTATCAGAGTCTTTAATATGTTAATATCTATTTTTTATACTCAGGAAAAAAATATATTATGTGGACTTCTCAAATGCACTTAACAAATGTAATTTGTTTGTTTTTGTTTGTTTTCTCACTCTTTCTCGTCCTTAACTTTTAAAGAAAGATCTCCTGAAGGAAATATCTTTGAAAATTCTTTAGGGAATGACCTACAAAGGTATGCATTGAACATATGAACAAATAATATCAACCATAAATTCTGGTCACCTACCTTGTTATTTAACCCCAGTAGGTCTCCTAAAAAGGTTGTTAGAATGGCAACATTGAATAGTCATGACTTTGGAATATTTATTTATTTAAAGATTTTATTTATTTAGTTGAAAGAGAGTGAGAGAGAGAAAGCGCAAGAGAGGGGAGGGTCAGAGGGAGAAGCAAACTCCCCACTAAGTGCTGAGCCAGATGCGGGACTCAATCCCAGGATCCTGAGGTCATGACTGAGCTGAAGGCAGAAGCTTAACCGACTGAGCCCCGCTGGAATTTTTACAAAGTTACTTTACATAAAGGAGTTCACCTAAGCAAACTTACGGGCCTGTGTGACAGATACCGAAGTGGGTATTCTGAAGCAGGAGAGCTGCAGGATTTGGTAGCCTTGTCTTGAAAGAAACAAGAGGTGGAGGGGGAACGTTCAGATCTAAAGGTGTTGCTGGAGCTTCCAGCACGAGGATCTTAGAACACGGTGTCGGCGTCTGAGACGTCTGAAAGGTCACCAGGGGCCCATGGTAATGGCTGGCTACTGAGAGTGAAAGGAAGGGAAGAGCCTAGGAAGGATTTTGTCTGAAGACTCTAAGACCCGGGGAAAGAAATAATGTTGGCAGTAATAAGTTTTGCCAGTTAGACCAGATTCTGACGTAGGGTGAGGAGGAAGGGAGCAAAGAATAAATGCTTAGTGAGCACTTACTATGGGCTCCACAGTTACTCCCCGTTATCACAATTCATAAGGGCTTCAGGGGAAATCATTCTATAAAACAAATAAAAGAAGAATTTTTTTGCTTGAAGGGAGTTGGCCAAGCCTTGAGGTCTACACTATTCCCTCTTGACCCCGTAGCTTCTCCGTTAGCTCTGAGAACCCCCGGCATTTCTCATGAACATTATCGATCAATTCTAACCAAACATGTTGAATTTGAGGTGATGGCAAGCTATTCAAATGTGAGATGTGTCACTGTGATTATAAATCCAAGAACTGAGTCTTGGTTCCAAATGCAGAGCTACTTACTGGCTCTTCATGCACTAAACATACATCCAGTAAATGCTCAAATAAATACATTTCTTGAGAAAGCCTCGTGTGGCCATATTTTGGGGAACGTTTGATATTGACATGAGATAGTGAATATTTAAAGAGACAAAGCTCTTTTGCATATGATACAGTTAATGGGTTGAATATTTCTCCATCCTCATCTAATGAATCACTTAATCCCAGGCTGTAATATAATGAAAAATATGTTGCCATGGGAGGAAGAATAATCAACTTAGGAAAAATAAATAGCATTTCCCTCATGAAAATGGAATCTTGAGAGTTTGGCCTACAGGTTTCATAGAAGGAAATATTATCTATAAAATTCACATCTTTCATTTCTCAATGTACTTGTTATCTTAATGCCCAAACAGAAACATGAATTCTTACTAAAGAGTATCAGTAAGTGCCCCTTACCCCATTTTGTTTCTGATTCACTGAAAGTTCAGGAAGAACAGCAGCCTGTATTAGTTATGTTTGTAGAGTGTATGAATTTCCTATGTAAATGAACTTGATAGACTGCTTTAGAGGATACAAATCCTTGCGGTTTAGTTTTAATCTTGAGGCTGGGAAGCAAATTTGCAATTGTTGATAGATACTGTCCTTAGGTTCAATCATCGGCAGATGTTAACTAAACTACAAAAGCATCGTTTGGCTATGGCAACCTGTTAGCCATGGGGATTATCAGATTAAAAATGGAAGTGCACTCATTACTGAATCAACATTATGTGTCAACAGTACTTTCTGGGTCATGCATAATAAATATGAATATCCTCTTGGATGAAAAAAATTACTGGCTTTATGCAACACGTAATGTTGAGAAAAAGTTTTGGCTTTCATTCTTAATCGTGTTCATCATCTTGGCTAGTGAGAATTATGTTATATCAGTGTTTTTCTAGTCCTATGAAGAGGACTGTAATTTAGCAGAACTGAGTCAGTTCTTAAAATAGAGATGTTTGTAGAACAGAGAAGGACAATTCATCAACCTTAATGGAAGTATCCAGTGAGAATATCCAGCTCCCCTTGTTCCAAATTTGTGTTCATAAAACAACCTCTGCTTTTATAATTTGTTTTCCTGAGGAGATTTATCTACCAAGATTGGGTTTGCAAATAGTCTCCATTTGTAAGTCGGGTACATCTGTCTTTGTAAACTATTGAATTTTTATCTGGTTGATGAAGTTGTCTTTTGTAAGTTTACTTAGCCCTAGTGTTCCCTTTTAGCATGATGGATAATGGGTGTCCTTAAAAAGTTTGACTTTGGAGCTCTGCAATCTTAAGGCCAAAGCCTGGAATTATGCCCTTTTACTGAGGAATAGACCATAAGGTCTATTCTTCTGACATTGTAAAACTTGTCCGCACCATTTATCTTATCTGTGATTATTGGAATGGGAAGATGTCTGTAAATGACATTTCTAATATAAATCAGATTGAGGAATTTCTCTCATTCTTTGTGCCTGCTGAGTTGCAAATCCTTTTATGGATCTATGGTAGACTGTCCCATTGCTGGCCCTGCTTCTCGGTGTGTATGCCCACTTGTGGTCCCTCTCATATTAACCGTGGATTTGGCCACTTGACTTGTGTTGGCCAATAGAACGTTAGCAAGTGAGATGTAAGCAGAACATTTATAAACGTTTGAACAATCGGTCTTGTTCACTTGGAAAGCTGCCTTTTGGAAGCCACTTGCCATGCCATGGGGAAGCTTGTGCTAGATTTGAATAGTGACAGACCAGTGGAAGTAACCAGAGGCCCTGGAAGATGAAAGGACATCTTAGAAAGTCCAGCCCCAGGTATGGCCGCAGCTGCAAGTGCTGTGTAAAAGACCTCAACTCCATCCTGTGAAGCAAAACGTAAACCCAGAAGAACAGCCCAGCTGAGTGTACAGAATTATGATAAATAATACATCATTATCTCTTCAAGCCAGTAACATTTGTTGAGTGGTTTGCTGCATAGAGATACATGAATGAAACAGGGTTCTTTTACCATAGTCATGGACTCTTTTATCTTAAATAGATCAGTACTAAATATTTAAAAGAAATGATACCCAGTTTCTGGGGATAGCTTACTGAATAGTACTTATCCAAAGTCCCTTAAACCCATTTTTTAAAAATCTCTTTTCATACTTGAATGGTATTATACTGCCATCTGGTGGCAATGACTAATTGTTCTAGATGTTTCATGGAATCTGGTCCGTTTAGCCAGTAGTGTTCATGAAACTGTTAAAATACGAAAATGCACACATAAGGACAGAGAACTCCGGGGACCAAAACATAGGAAGAAAACCATTTTATGAGGTGAAAAGGTTGAAAACGCCGAGTGCATGCCCAGTGCAAGCAGGCTGTGGCCAACCAGTGGGCTCTAAGCTCCCAATCTCTCCAGAACTGCTGTGAGCTGTAGGTCAATATGGTGCCATGGCAAGCAGGCTACCTTTCATTTCTTTTCTCTTAGGCTAGGAAAGAGAAGGGCTGGTACTTGGAGGTGAAAGTTTATTGATGCCTCTTTCTTCATCATGTGAGTATGAAGTGAAACGTTCCTTAGCACTCTTAGGGATTTGCTAAACCTTTTTGATGTGGGCAGAGACTGCTGTGAGTGGGGTGGAAAGTGGGTAGGCAGTGGAAAATGCGAGAGTTTTCAGGTGCTGACTTTCTTTGATATCACCATGCCGGCTTTGCAGTCATCAGCAGGAACCCATATTATCAGGAAGCAAAGCAAAGAAGGATGCTGTGGAATGACTCAGCAATCATGGCCACCTGGCTCAGCCCTCCTCACGCCACCGTGGGCTCTCTCCCCTTGTAACTGAGCTACTTTAGGTTTAGGTCTAGGATTCTGTCATTAGGAATACCCTTTCATTTTCATGACTGATTGGAGGGGCTACTCAAATACTTCTGGGGCTTGAAAACATGCACCGTGTAAGAACCTCAAATTTCTTTCTAGAGTTAATTTTTTTGTCGAAGAAAAATGAGTAATATTTTTGTTGTGTATTTGTCACCAAGATATATCAGCACAACGCCTATTGTAATAAGTAGTGGGTGTTTATTTATGCTCATGCTAAGTCTAGAAAAGAAAAAAAAAAAAGCTTTCTTCCAAGTAAAATGATTTTATCTGAACTGAGGGTGTTGAAGGAAACACAGTACTTATTTTATCTTTCCAAGTTGAAGTAAATTTCTCTTAACATAATATATATTACCATAATAGCATCTGGTTAAGATTTCATTATGACATTTCAGTTCAATATAATACACAATCCCTGCCATGTTTTTATAAAACATTACTCGGTATGAGATATTCACATTAACTACAATTGCTGAAATGACTGATGTTTAAATCTAGTGACAGTTTCTATCATTATTAAACTTCATTATAAAATAAAGTATGTGGGTGGAATTGTGGTTTGATGCTTTTGTAATTTGCTCCCTACCTTTTCAATGTACTTTTCAGTTACATCAACTGAATCATTTCATCTTATAGATGCAAAGATGAAGGAAAAGAACAAAAACATGGCCATTAACGGAAGCAGTGCAAATGTGCATAGTTAATGGAAACCATTTTGACATTTTGTATTTGATTCCATGGTGTACCTACTCAAACAATTTCAATGGCATATTAGAACAAAATGCTACATTGTACTCTTCACTAAGAATGCAAGTAATAGACTTCAAAAATTACCTTTTCACTGAAAGTATTATCTGCTGGAAATGAAGAAATGTTTTACATTATGAGAGCCTAATAGCAGCAAGAGGAAGCAGTAGGCTGGCATGGTAACTCATGCAGGGGAGGGATTTGACTCTTTACTCTCCAAAGCACATTCATTCATTTGATAAAGCACAACAACAATATTCTTCAAATTCGTGGGTTCTGATTTTTTACATCTGTTGACTGCATTGCTACTAATCCAAGAGAAGACTTGTGCTGGTGAAAGATGGAGCCCAGATCTCAACTTGCTAAGGCACAGTGATTTTAGGATATGTTAATATTAATTCTGAGACACAGACTTACCTTGTAAAAATAAATTGAAAGTTTAAAAGTATCTGGCCAGAAGAAAAATAGCTCCTTGCCTTCCATTGTACATACTAATGGGAAGCTTATTTATTGGGAACAAATATAGAGCTTATGGACTTTATTAAGGATGTGATTTACTAAGGGAACTTTGATATAGGTCAGGAATGAAGATGCCTACACATTAAGGAAGTAGCCCCAGTTTTAGGAGGTATACACACACTCTATATCTTTTATTAAAACACTCGCTCACATAGGAATACCTTATCCGATTTTCCTAACAACTTTGTGAAACAAGCACGATTTCCTTTATTTATTTATTTTTTTCACATGAAAACACCCTCTGAGAAAATAGGTGGTTTACACAAGTTTACTCAAGAGACATACTAGAGAATGAACCTGTCTCTTGGATCTGAGGAAAACATGAAGTGGGGAGAAAAAAGGGGAAATAAATCAGTGCTACAAGACTGAGTGTAAGAAGGCTTTTAGTCAGGGCTGGCGGGGTTTTAACTCTGGTTGTTGACACTGATTTAGGGTGGAAGCAAGGCTGGTCGAAGAGATGTCAGTGATGAAACCTGATGATGGTTTCAGCAATATGGATAACATAAACTAACCAGGGGCTAAGTGACTTAATATCTGACGGTAGGTTCTGGGAGGAACAAAATATCAAGATCTGGTTTCCCATATCCCTAGCACCTACCCTGCAGCTGAATGTACTGATAGGATCACACACCTTTCCCATCGTTGGCAAAAGCCCAATGCTGACCTCGGTGAATCTCTGCCCCCGTGCCTTGGCAATTTGATGGAAAAGGGGGAGACAGAATCTAGGTCAGAATGACCAGGAAGCCCAAAGACCAATTCCTGTAAAAGCTAGGATTTAAGAAGGGAAGGCAAAGAAGAGGAAGCCTGTTGCACCATCCTCTTCAGTACCTTCTATTCTCTCTGTGTATTTTGGCAAAGCAGCCTGCAAAGCAAGTTTCTAGTTCTTTGTCCATTGCATCGAATGGACACCAACAATTCCAAAGTCTCTCATGGTCTTGTTGCTCAAGATGGGTCCTTCTCTGAAAATTTACCCTCCTCATTGCTTGTCCAGTAGTTATAGATTGGTTGGAAGCATTTCCTTATGTAAAGGCTAATGAGAGACCTGAATACCAAAAAAGACAAATTTCTGGGTTATTTGAGAAAAAAAAAAAAGATAAATGTCTACAAACACCCAGGTTGCCCAAAAAACCCCACATTTAAAAAAAAAGATTAATTTATTTATTTTGGAGAAATAGAGGATGAGAATGAATCCAGGGAGGGCCAGAGGAAGAGAAACCCAAGCTGACTCCATGCTGAATGCTGTCTGACATGGGGCTCAAACCCATGACCATGAAATCATGACCTGAGCTGAAACTAAGAGTTGGACGCCTAACCGACTGAGCCACCCAGGTGCCTGAACCAAAAAAAAAAAATTTAATATGAAAATAAAAATTAGTCAATTCACTGCTTGTGCTGGCCTTAATCATGAATCAATTCTTACTGTCATGGCCAGTTCCTCAGACAATTGAAACAATTGTGCATGTGTATCTTGGGGGAAGACATTCATAGGATCAAAACTTTTTTTTTAAAAAAGGTCCTTGGCATGGAAACCTATTCTTCTAGAGCACTCATCAGGCTTCTTCATGTTGGAAGAGGGCATATGATAATAAGCATTGCTGTGAAGAGCATACAGCCCTCAGTGAGGTTCCTTTCTTAAATATCTCCATTTGAGATTAAATATATCAACAGCTAGTGCATTTCTCCTGGTTGAGAAGGCATAGTGTTATTTCCTCAGCTCTCATTCATCTCTGTAGATTCTGTTCCTAAAGTGGACACTTCTTCAGTTCTGAAGAAAAGTTCCTATCTTCAGAGGGGGCAGGCTCTAGTTTCTCTACAAAGAAGCAATTGCCATGTTTTCTGGTTGAGGAATTTCTAAAGACCAATTTCCATATAAGAACATCTGCCAGCAGTGAATTGCTAGTGCTCTTGGGCGAGCAGGGGGGATCTTTATTAGCCATTTGGATAAGTGGTTTGTCACAGAGCCATTGTGGGGCTTGGGGACTAAGCCAGGGCAGGGCAATGGTGCTGTCTAGGGAGGGCCAACACAGAGAATTACAAAGGATCAGGAGATTGTGGGACATGTCATGTGGCTATGTTGTGGGTGGATGATGGAAAATCTGTGCCCAGGGTGGTCTTCAGAAGCTCAGTCCCGCGCACATTAGGTAACAGGCAAGGGGGCAGAGACTTAGTAAGGCTTGGGATTGGGACTTTCAGGACACTCAGGCTCTTGGCTTTTATTGGCTCACTGTCAGAAAAACACTAAGCCTCAGATCCTGGTGGGGTTGGACTGATGGGACTTTCTCAGACTAATAGACTGTGGGCAGTCAACACAGTTGATTATTTTGTAAAATGGGAACCATGGAAACACGGAAGGCTTTTGAGCTCCCATACTTCGGGAATTGGTTGGGACAGATTTTGACTCGATGGGCACTATTTACAAGGACAACTACAAGGTTTTAAGAGAGTTCTCTTCTGCAACAGTTCAGGAGCTGGAGCTACAAAAGAGCTGTCTAGACCTCAGGTGCCCCAAGGGCACAGAACAAGTTTTGCTGATTCCTTGCAGGAGTGGGGCACATACTGCCTGCCTGATGCCAGGTAGACAGGTGCATAGGCAGAGACAAGTGACCTATTTAAGCATATGCTTCTTTGTGGAAGCCGACAGTCATAATTCTCATGATAGTTGTTATTCAATCAACATATACACGCATTTTGGTTGTTCACATAAAGATACTTATGCCATGAATGTGGGCCATGGTGGATCTATGACTTACATTTGGACCATTACCTATTAAGACACCTAAGTGTTCTCTAAAATGAGAAGCAGCAATTTTCCTGAGAGAAAACAAGAAAATACATTCTAGAAAAACCTGCCATTGGATGTCAGAGATTTCTGTCAAAAACTCTTTAGTTTTCATCAAGCAGTACTTTCAAGTATAAACTGTTGTTACTTTAACCAATAAGCCATGTCGTCAGCTCTAGGCATATGCATTGGAAACTATATACAATGAAGAAAAAACTGGAAAAAAATGATCACCTGATGTGTGAGTAAAGACAGACAATGATGCCAGGTGGTGCCTTGGAGCATAATAACGAGAACAGTATGTCAAAGCACAGCAATCAATACCAAAGAAAAATCAACACATATTCAGCATCGTCCTTACAGTGTTAAGCTGATTATCCACTTCAAGTAATTGAGGCAGTAAGATGAATGTGTTCAGCAGCCTTTATTTTTCTGTTTTAGAATGCAGAGCTTGGTATAAAGGTTAACTGGTGTCTTTTATTGCTTTTTGTTCCTTCACTAGTCATAGATTTCCAAGGAGAGAGGTACCTTTTCCAAAGACCAAGTAATGCCTACATGGTTTCTCTATTATTTTAAAACCATGATGTCAATGTAAAAGAATGTAAAAAGAGCAACTTGTGTTTTCAGTTGCATACACATATACATAAGTACATACAGACAAGCATGAAACACATGGATATGGACAAGCTCATATCCATACACTCACACATACCATTTATATCACTTGAAGGCTTCAGGTGTGTGAATTTCAGGTGCATGAAACTTCAGACCCTCTTAGAATGGACTTCTCCACTTCTCAGGAAGAAGCGTCGTCTGTATGGATAGGAGACTTGTACTCCACTTGCTGAGCTAAGAAATAGGCTCAGATAATTCCACACTGAGGAATTTTCCAGGTCTTATTGGGATTGCAGAACATCTGTTCTCCTTAACCGTTCTTGTTTTCTTTTATTTTAAAGATTCTATTTATTTACTTGTCAGAGAAAGAGAGAGCACAAGCAGTGGGAGTGGCAGGCAGAGGGAGAAACAGGCTTCCTGTTGAGAAGGGAGCCCAATGTGGGACGTGATCCCAGGACACTGGGATCATGACCCATGGTGAAGGGAGATGCTTAACCGACTGAGCCATGCTGGTGTCCCCGACCTCCCCCAAACATACCTTTCAAGACAATATGGTTGTCTTCATTCATGAAACATTCTGTTACTTTATCATTATATTTCATCACAAAAGCTTAATTTCCCTAATGTGTTAGCTTGTGAGCTTCATCGTATTTTACTTGCTGGGAAAGCACCCTTCATTTAGGAATATGATGATAACATGATTGTCTGTACTCTTGTTCACAAACATGAAGTTCTCAGTTCTTTAACCTTCCATAGAAAATCTCTTTGCCTCCCTTCTTTTTCAAGATTCTAATCGGAATCTTTTCTAAGCCTACATATGTATCCTAAGTCTGTGTACCTTAGTACTCTTCTCCTCTTGCAAGGGTCAATTTCAATTATACCTCCTCAACAGACCAATACTCTGAGAATGGCCAATTTCTCATTCTTTTGAGCATCTCATTGTAACTCTTCTGTAGCACATGTCAATCATAGCACAGAGGTTACTAGCATAGCCTCCGTAGTCAACAGACCTGAATTTGATTCCTGATTTGTCATTCCCTTTGGACAAGTTGCATAACATGTCTAAGCTCTATTTCCTCACCTCCTACAGATGAATCATTCAAGTCAAGGTAAGTATAAGTGTTCCATAAAAATTAGCTTCTATTATTACCAGATTTGTATTGTTTTTTTTTTTTTTTTGTATTTCATATATTTCCTTATGTATAAATGCTTTATACATGGGTGTTTCCAAGCAGATGTGCATGTTATGGGATCAGACACACAGCCAGGTTTATTTAGAGGGCCGTGGGACTGGCAGTGCAAGCATCTATTTTTATGAGATTCTAGAAGATTCAAGGGAAAGAATGTACCAATGGGTGGTGAGAGTCAAGGAGGCAATTTTTAAGCATACTTTTTCTCAAATGATCCTTCAGTCCAGATCCCCAAGGTTTCTGTCTAAGATGTGGGATAAATGACTTCCATTTAATAGTGTATAAAACTAATAGGAGTGTGTCAAGAAAATCTTTACAATATACTGAAAGCAAATGTCAACATGATTTTGTGCCTCAGGGTACAGACTGTGATGTTATTGGGCTGAGAATATTTTTTCATCTATTTTAGTGAAGTGACTGTTGAAGCATTTATAGCACAAGTAGAGCAAAGAGGGCTCTCTATGACATAGAGCTGGCCATGAGAAGAGGGGAAAGCCACAGTCATCTCTGTGACCCAAGGATCTTGGGTGCTGGACCCCACTTCCTATGTGGTGTTGTTAGTAAACAGGAGAGACTTGAACAGAACTCACAAAGCCACAATAAGGTATGCATGAGGAGCAAACCACATAGTTTCCAGAGGAACTCGCTGTGCCAGCACAGTTTGATACCATAGCAGAGCCTGAGGATTTCCTGAATTTGTTGGGTGAGTTTAAGATAGAATGGGATTGCCATGTTTTGTGGAAAAATGTCCATCTGGGAAATAACTGTTATTGTAATGCTACTGTATAGCCTGAGTTTATGAGGCATGAAACACAACTCACTTGTAGATCCCTTGAAGGCAGAGGCTTACTCATCTGTATTAGTCTGCTCAGCTTACTATGAATGACTATAATAGAATCTCACATATTGAATGGCTTAAAAACAGTATTTTATTTTCTCACGGTTCTGAAGGCTGGAAGTCCAAGATCAAGGTCCTGGCAAGGTTGGTTTCTGGTGAGGAATTTCTTTTTGGCTTGCAGATGGCCAGTTTCTCCCTCTGTCCTTACATTGCCTTTCTTCCCTGAGTATGAACTTCTGGTGTTTCTTTCACTACTTATAAGAACACCAGTCTTACTGGATTAGGGCTTCACCCTTATAATCTCATTTGACCTTGATTACCTCCTTCAGAGGCTTATCTCCAAATACAGTCACATTGGAGTTAGGGCTTCAACATAGGACTTTGGTGGAGGTAGGGATGGGGGAGTTGTGGTTCGCAGTTAAGTCCATAACCTTCCGCCTTATGATCCATCAAAATTCCTGTCTCTCCAGCTACATGGGTGGCTCAGTCAGTTAAGCATCTGACTCTTGATCTCAGCTCAGATCCTGACCTCAGGGTCGTGATTTTGAGTCCCAAACTGGGTTCCATACTGGGCATGGAGCCTACTTAAAAAAGAGAGAAAAAGAAAAAAAATCATGTCTCTCTCATATGAATAATGCATTTACCTTATATGCAAACCCCCTAAATCTTAACACATTCCAGCATCAACTTTAAGTCCAGAGTCATATTTAAACATAATCTAAATTCACTATAGATGAAACCTGAAGTATTATTCATCTTGAGGTAAAATTATTCTCTGGCTATATACCTGTGAAGCAAGAGAAGTATGTGCTTTCAAAATACAGTGGTGTGATAGGCATAGGACAGACAGGCTCATTCTAAAAGGGAGAAACTGGAAATAAGAAATAGACAATGGGCATCAGAGAGGCCTAAAACCAAGCAAGGCAAATTCCATTAGATCCTAGGACTTAAGAATAATCCTCTTTGGCTCCATGCTCTGTTCTTCAGGCCCACTGGACTGGTGGTCATGGCTTCTAGAGTCATTGTGGCAGTGGCCTTGCCCTTTTGGTCATGAGCTTTAGCCTTGTTCAAGAGGCCATAGTTTGGGGTACAATAGGTCCTTGCCTGCTGAATCCAGGGAGGTGGCCTTACCCTCTGAAACTGAAGAAACTGAGGCCTTCCCCAGAGGCCTGTATAGATTTGGCAGCCCCACTGAGCCTGTGGTAGATTTGGCAGCCCCACTGATCCCTGAATAACCCGGGGCCATTCTTTTCTTTTTTTTTGAAAGAAGCAATATGCCTGCTGCTGGATATCCCTATTGCCCCATCTTATAGAACCCTGGCAGTCCAAAAGCCTTCCTGTCCTCTTGGTCAAAATGGGCAGTGTCTCTGCTAGGAAAATCTCACCTGTTCCTGGCTTTTGCTGAGAGGACTGAGTATATCCTTAGGTAATCTCTCTCTTTTTTTTTTTTTAATATTTTTATTTATTTATTTGACAGAGAGAGATCACAAGTAGGCAGAGAGACAGGCAGAAGGAGAGAGGAGGAAGCAGGCTCCCTGCTTGAGCAGAGAGCCTGATGCGGGGCTTGATCGCAGGACTCTGAGATCATGACCTGAGCTGAAGGCAGAGGCTTTAACCCACTGAACCACCCACGTGCCCCGCTTAGGTAATCTCTTGATGGAGTGTTTGTCCAGCTGCACCTTTGGAGTTCTCTTCAGAACATGCTTTTTCATTTTTTTGGAATATGGATAGGCTGAGAATTTTCTAAGTCTTCAAGTTCTGGCTCCTTTTTTTTTAATACTACCTTCAATTTCTCTCTCTCCTCTCACAACTTACTATAAACAGAAGGAACTAGGCCATATCTTTAACACTACCCTTCAAAATCTCCTCTGCTAAATACCCAAGGTCATTACTCATAAATTCTACCTTTCACAAAACACTGGAACACAACTCAGCCAGTTTCCAGCAACATGTTTCTCATTTTTGTTGGAAACCCTATTAGAAGCACCTTAAAAGTTCATTTTCTTCTCAACAATCTCTTTAAAACAAAATAGGTTTTTTTCTAACATGCATGTCAAAACCCCTCCAGTCTGTGCCTATTACCTAGTTTCCAAATCACTTCTATATTTTTTTGATATTTGTTGTATCAGCATCCTACTTCTTGGTAACAAAAATTTGTCTTAGTCTGTTTGGGTTATCATGACAGAATATCACAGACTTGGTAGCTTAAATAATGGAAATTTATTTTCTCACAGTTCTGGAGGCTGGAAGTCCAAGATCTGATGAAATCAGGTCTGATGAGAAATTTTTCTTCCTGGCTTGGAGATGGCTACCACTCACTGGGCCCTCAGGACCTTTCCTTTATGCATGTGCACTCTTGGTTTCTCTTCCTCCTTTTGTAAGGACATCAATCCTTTTCAATTAGGGCCCTACTCTTGTGACGTCATTTAACCTCATTTACCTCCTTAAAGACTCTGTCTCCAAATACAGTTACACTGGTAACTTCAACACAAGGATTTTTTGGGGAGGGCATCTTTAGTCCATAATATCTTTTTTATTTTATTAAGCACATGTTCACTGCAGGTGATATGTCTTTATTAAGAAACCTGGATTTTTACACCAGACCATCAAAGGAAATGAAGTGGGAGCTGAACATTGACAGCATGAAGTTTAAAATGGTCTAAAATAATTCTAGACCCAGCATATTAGAACTCCATCAGTTCTCACCAGAAAAGTCACCCCTATACAACCAAACCTGAATGCACAAGATATTTATGAAATCCTTAGAAGATGAAGTATTGGGAACACTTCACTCTTTCAGTGAACTGATTGAGAAAGGTGGTAGGAAGGAATAAAATTAAGGTATAAACAGACAAAGAGTATGAGAAAGTACAGACTGTAGAAGACCTCAGAAGAATTTATTAGGCAGGCGGTTCTAATATTTAGTAAATTAGGCACCAGTCCCAGGACAACAAAAACAGAGATTGCCAAGAAGTTTCATAAAAGCTGATATGAAATGTAACTTGGTACCCATTGATTTTGATACAATTTTTTTATGTCCTGGAAAGGTTAATTTTACTTGGTGAATGTATTTTAAGAAAATAATTCAAAAGTGGAAAAGCTAGTAGATACCACTTCTTATATTTAATGTCTGGCTTATTGGGTATTAGTTAGGATACAATCACATTATAAACAATTGTACAATCTTTAAATATGATGATTATACATTAGGGCTTAGGTAGAAAGTATTGCATCATTACATTACAGGACACAATCCAGAATTAAAAAAAAAAAAAATATATATATATATATATATACACACACATCACATGTTTTTGGTTATATATGTGTGTGTGTGTGCATGTGTGTGTTTATGTATATGTACACACATATAATGTGTAATACATATATACACACATAATGTTTATATAAATGTTTATATAATGTTTATATAAATATATATGAATATATACCAGTGTTCATGTAAACTTATAAATAAATATATGTAATTTTACATAGTTACATATAAATATATAGTGTAAATTGTGTATATATGTTTTTAAATATCTATACATAAGCAGCTATATTATATAACTGAGAAATGCTTGAAAAGTGTATGCCAAAATTAACAGTGATTATCATTAGGTGAGACTATGAATAATTTTAAAAATTTCTTTCAACATTGCGAATCATCAGCCTGTATTCTAAGTGTAATAAAAATGAAATAAAATTCTTTATCCTTCAAAATATATATACTGCTAAGTTACCCTATCAGACAGTTGTATGTATTTTAGTCCTGACTGTGAGAGAGCCCACTTCCCATACCCTCAGTTGTTGGGATCATATTTTGCCCATTTTGCATTCCTACCATGCAGACTGACGGTGGCTGCCATCTTGCTGAAAGAATGATACCCTAAGGTATTTTCCACCATCAGTATCTTTGTATTCCTTCCCTGGGCCCCTATTCCTTGCCCAGATTTCTGCAATGGGCTTTAATATTCTTACAACTTGTTTCCTTTCGTCCCCCTACTTGGGTGTCTTTCACTGTTCCCTGCAGAAGTCACAGAAACGGAATCTATGTTTCTTAATTAAAAAAATAAATAAATAAAAGAAATTGAGGAAGGGATAAAGTGCTCAAGGCACATTATAAGGAAGAGCAAAGGGATTGGACTTATTTCCCTGTGAAATGGTAGCGCGCAGTGCTACGTGCACACACCTTCTGGGAAAGCTGTTAAAGATTGCAGATCAAAGGGAAAGAAAATGAACCATTTCCACGCCTATGGGACAGGAAAGAAGTTAAAGATAAGTAAAAGATGGTCTCTAAAGAAAAGAAATAAAGTAAATCAAGATTAAAAACTGTGCTTTTTTGTCCCTCTTGTTCACAGAATTCACCCTCAGTTCTTTTATCCTGCTTTAATGTGGCACAGGCACTCTGGAATGCTGTGAGATGGGAGACAAGAATATGAACAATGAGCTGAATTTTTTCTTGCCTCCTCTAAAATTGGTCTTCAGCAAAGTGAAAAGGAAGGTTTGATTGCTACATGTGAGCATCTCTCCAGAATTCAAACCAAGACTTAAGTTCTCTCTAACAACACAAACCTGAAATGAAATAAATCACAGCTTATAGGAGACATTTTTGCTCTTCTTTTAGAAAAATAATATTATACTAGTTCATTGAAATTTGAGGGGCACTCGGGTAGCTTTAATTGTACACAGGTAACAAACGTTAGGGACTTAAATTTTCTGAAATTTTAGCCCCCCACCCCCACCCTGGCTCGCCTGGAATCTGAGACTAGGAAAGACTACAGAGTTTGCTTTGGAGACTTTGGTGTGGTTGCTATGACAACAAAACTTTAGGGTATTGTTGTCTACATGGAATCGCAAAATGACAGATGGCCTATTATGAAACTGTACATATTTGGAGATGAAAAGAAAATACATCACTCTGAGGTCCGTTCATTGTGCTGGTGCAAAAAAAGTTGGGACATGATCACTGAGAGCGGTGAGAATAGGCGCCCGGAAAGAAAAGGTTAAAATAAAACTTTATTCATCTTGAAAGCATGTCCACTAACTTGAAGATTGCTTATAGATCTCTGCCTCTCCCCGGTTGTATAGAGAATTCTATCATATCAGGTATTTATTTGGCACTATTCAGCTCTAATTTGAAACTTTCTGTATTATGACTACAGTTCGGAGACCAAAATGAAACGGGGTTAGGACAACAGCGTGAAACTCTCATGTAATGACCACTGAGAGAGTGTGGGTTCCCTTGGGCATTCTTGACAGTATGCTGGGGGATACAGAGGACTGAATGGCCAGAAAGTCTGGGTGTTTTAACTTGCAGGTCTGTATAAGATATAACCTATTGGGTTTATAGGTCAAATGAAGTAGTATCAAATTTCAGACACATGATGTCAAGTTCTGAGCCAGGTCCTGAAAATCGTCATTGCAGATTCAGGAAATAAGTTTAAGACCTTACTGTAAAAGACTTAGCAATTTTGGTGAAGCTGGTGAGCTCAGCATGGGCAAACACTGATGTATCTACCAAAGGATACTGTTTATTACCAAAATCTTGATACTTCGTCAAGGAAAGTGATAGTCTTGTGATTCCGTGATCATTTTTTTCAGAATGTGTGCAGGGGTGATACTTACCTGTCTACTTATTATCTATCTAACTGTCTATCTATCTATCTATGTCATCTATCTATCCATCCATTCAATCTTCATCTATTTATAAATGACTGAAAATCTGATAATGAGTGTGGATCTTGAGCCTTGCTATAAGCCTCATGTTAATGGAACTTGACGCATTTGACCCGTTTTCAAATACAAAGGATGATGAAGAGGGGAATCCTCCGTGGTCCCAAGGGGGAATTTCCAGAATATTGAGCTCAATATTTTGAAAACTTTCTGAAAGCTTTCTCAAAATAGCCTGCTGCCTTAAAAGGTGGATTCCTTTTTATCAGAAGTCATGAAGCATCCGTGTTTGGCCTCACGGCAGGTGTGTTGTCAGAAGAACTTACTGATCAGATCGGAGCCTTGGAGAGATGGCTGCATGGCCTCCTTCCAGTTTTGAGATCCGCTATTCTCCGATCCCAGAGCTGGGCCTACCATGCTCATCAAACTCCTGAACCATGAAAGTCCTATACTCTTCAGGCCCAGACGCTTCTAGGCAGGGTCCACAAATCATTCACAAAATCGGATAGTGCAGTTGAGAAAGAGGGGATGTAAGGACAAGGCCAGCATGACTAGATTTATTCTTTTTGACGGCTCTGTGGCATATTTTTAACCTTGGCCTCTAAGGATATAAAGTCAATACATTAACCCTGATGACACTACCTCTTTACAAAGATCCTTATTTAAGTAATAGAAACATAAGGCTTGTCAAAACAAGGAAATGAGGCCATTTCGCCTTTCTAAAGAGCTCCTGCCGTAAATCAAAACATATTATGTTGAATAACGCTTTCTCATATTTTA
Source organism: Mustela nivalis (assembly GCF_964662115.1). Classification (NCBI taxonomy): domain Eukaryota; kingdom Metazoa; phylum Chordata; class Mammalia; order Carnivora; family Mustelidae; genus Mustela; species Mustela nivalis. The sequence goes on from NC_139021.1 coordinate 78,896,772, forward strand.
CCAGCCTAACGTGTATCAAGAAGTAGTTTTGCTGGTTAGAATTTTTGTTGAATGTCATAAAATGTTATTAAAAAATCTTCAATCTTGGGAGATAGCTGCATGTATATTGGTAATACACACACACTCAAATGTGTAAGTACTATTCATTTTTCGCATGTTGGCATGTTGTAAAATTCTGTTTTCTTTTCATTCCTAGATGTTGTAAATAAACTGGATCTGTACAGTAGGGTTTTGTCAGACTCCCAGAAAGACAATTTTATTTTATAGCACATCTTAGAGTGACAGCCAGAAACTGTTCTGCACCACCTCAGTACAAACAAAATTAGCTTTTCACAATATTTTTGCAGATGTTAAAGGTCATTAATAGAATGAAACCAGATGACTAAAGCAATACATTTGGCATGATTGGGTTTTATTTTTCTCCCTAGCTTAAAGACACAGAGTCCCATTTTCTCTGCTACTTGGCTGCATTTCATTTTTTTTCAGTTATTTAATGGTTTCCAAAATCATAAAAGTAAAAGTGGTAGGATATGTATTTCTTGGCTGATGCCACCTTCCTTGTTTAACAGAGTTGGAATTTTATGAGGATGAAAATAGTATTAACTGTTCAAAAAACCACACTGTTTAACAATTGCCCTAGCTCTCTGTTTTCTACCGAGGTCAAATTTTTGTTATGAGTCATCTGAAATTCTCTTTCCAATTAAAAAGAGAAGAGATAATTAGCTGAGAGAAATGCTACTAGATTTCTCTTTCAGAATAGAAAGGGGAGAGCTCTTTTTTTAAGCACTGGGACTTGGTTAAGCAGTGCTGTGTGCTTTGTTAGGACAGACGGGGCACGCTGCCTCCCCATATACTGTTTTATTTGTAGCGTCTGGGCCACAAGGAAGAAGCTACAGTTAATACACTACAAGTGGGTATGATTATGGTAGCAATATTTACAGATCAGCTGGCAATGCCTATACTTCTGGAATGATCCTGCCTTTACTATTCAGTAAAGGATAAGTTGGGAAACGTTTTTCATCACGTAGGTTAAACAAACAAAACGAAACACAACTCATTCCCTTTTTTAGTGAAAATGAGGTAGCCACAGAAAGCTTGTCCTGGTTTCCCAGATTGTCTTGTGGATGTGTGGTGCCTATTGAAGGGGTCAGTGGTTGCCCTCCTACCGGGGACAGTGCAGTCCTTCCCTGCCTTCTGCCTTGTCCTCCCCAACGCCGCAAGCCATCCAAGAAAGTGAACTTTTTTTTTTTGCAGGAGAAAGTGGGAGACAATAAGATTGAAACACACCTGGCTGGGTTGGATTGTGCCCTATCATTGACACTCTCCCTGTGGGACCAGAGGGAAAGCAGAAGCATCAGTGGGCAGGTGGAGAGGTGGGCCCGTGAAGACATCTGAGGTCTGAGCCAAATTGTTCCATCATAGCACTGGATTTTTTTCTGGGTTCTTCTGGATTCCATCATAGCACTGGATTTTCTCTCTGGGGTCTCCCAGGTCACTTTCCTCTATTATTTAACCCATTAGTCATGATGCAGATAGTCATGAAAATAATAGTGTGTGTTTATTTGAGCCAGTGCAAAGGAGAAGCAGCATCCTTCCCTCTCCCCCAGTGAGTGTGGCAGGGGGGGTGGCTGAGATGAAGTTAGAACAAAAAGTACATTTCCAGAGTTGAGCTGCCTGGTGTGTCTGTCCCTTCCTGTCTAAGGTACACCTAGCAGATTCTAACTACTGGAGATGCTGTTGTTGAATTTTGTGAATATTTAAAAATGTAAAAATAATTTATTCTTATCTTCAAACATGTTTGATGTGAAAGGAAGATCTACCTTTGTAAGGTTTCACAGGAAAACCAGTTGACCCATGTATTGAAGAAATAATCCCCGTTTCTTTCAATGCTATCATATTTCAAGGTCACATACGCATAGGAAACTGTTTTTGGTCTTTATAGCCCTTTCCCTTCACTAATGCTCTTTATTATTACCATAGCTCTGTAATATATTTTAATTCTTTGTACTCTTCTTGTTATATTTCAAAATTAAATTGGTTATTCTTGTGCCTTTATTATTCTTTACAATTTCAGATTTAGATTTTCAAATTCCATAAAATCTTACTGGCAATTTTAGTTGTAAATGAGTTAAATTGATTGAAAAAGTGGGGGAAATTCAACATGTCCAAGATACTGCACTCGTCTACCCCAATTTTTCTATTTCTGTTTCAATTTTTTATGTCTGTGAATAAAATTTTACAATTTTTTCCCATACAGGTTCTGCCTATATGTGTATTACAGATGCTAAGACCACAACTATACAGATTGAGCCAGATACCATTTTAAGTAGTTTGCATATATTATTTCATTTAATCCCCACATTAACCCTCTGAGAAAAGTGCCAATTATATTTCTCATTTTTTCAAATGAGAAAATCAGTCTAGAGAAATGAGTAATTTGACCAATGTCATGAGGCTACTGATTGAAGGAGCTGAATTGAAACCAAATTGATCTGACTCCATGGATTCTAATTGTTATATAAAGGTAATTTCTGGCTTTCTTGGTGCTCTATGGATTATATTACTACTTTATATGAAATACTTTTATTATATTTTTATTTGGATATAGCTGGCATATAGATATGTTATATTGGCTCATCTCTAGCAATCTTTCTGGGCTCCTAGACTACTTTTAAGAAGTTGCCTACAAGAAGAGACAGTAGACAAAACCAAAGGACATCCTATAGAATGGGAGAAGATATTTGTAAATGTTTTATCAAAGAAAGGGCTACTATCCAAAAACTATAAGGAGCTTATCAAACTCAACGCCCAAAGAACAAATAATCCAATCAAGAAATGGGCGAAAGACTCGAACAGACATTTATCCAAAGAAGACATACAAATGGCCAACGACATATGAAGAATGCTCAACATCATTCAGCATCAGGGAAATACAAATCAAAATCACAATGAGATGTTACCTCACACCAGTCAGAATGACTAAAATTAACAAGTCAGCAAAGGACAGATTTTGGTGAATATGTGGAAAAATGGGAACCCTATCACACTGTTGGTGGGAATGCAAGCTGGTGCAGACACTCTGGAAAACAGTATGGAGGTTCCTCAAAAGTTGAAAATAGAGCTACCCTATGACCCAGCAATTGCCCTAGAAGGTATTTACCCCAAAGATACAAATGTGGTGATCTGAAGGGGCACCTGCTCCTCAATGTTTATAGCAGCAATGCCCACAACAGCAAAACTATGGAAAGAGGCCAGATGTCACTGACAGTTGAATGGATAAAGATGTGGCATATATAAAGTCATGAAATATTATTCAGCTATCAAAAAATGAAATCTTGCTATTTGCAACAACATAGATGGAACTAGAGGACATTATGCTAAATTAAATAAGTTAATCAGAGAAGGACAGTTATCACATGATCTCATTCAACTACGTGGAACTTAAGAAACGAAACAGAGGATCATATGGGAAGGAAGGAAAAAGAAAACAAGATGAAATCACAAAGGGAGACAAAAAATGAGATATTCTGAATTGGGGTGCCTGGGTGGCTCAGTTGTTAAGCATCTGCTTTTGGCTTAGGGTCCTGGGATCAAGCCCCGCATAGGGCTCCCTGCTCAGTGGGAAGCCTGCTTCTCCCTCTACCACTCCCTCTGTTTGTGTTCCCTCTCTCACTGTGTCTTCCTCTGTTTAAAAAAAAAAATAATAAATAGGGCGCCTGGGTGGCTCAGTGGGTTAAGCCGCTGCCTTCGGCTCAGGTCATGATCTCAGGGTCCTGGGATCGAGTCTCGCATCGGGCTCTCTGCTCAGCAGGGAGCCTGTTTCCTCCTCTCTCTCTCTGCTTGCCTCTCTGCCTACTTGTGATCTCTCTCTGTCAAATAAAGAAATAAAATCTTTAAAAAAAAATAAATAAAATGTTGAAAAAAAAAGAGACTTTTAATTATAGAAAACAAAGAAGGTTGCTGGAGAGGAGGGGGTAGGGGAATGGGATAATGGTGTGTGGAGATTAAAGAGGGCATGGGATATAAAGAACACTGGGTGTGATATAAGACTGATGAATCACTGCACTCTATCTCTGAAACGAATAATACACTGTATGTTAACTAAGTGAATTTAAGTAAAAAAAAAAAAAGTTGCCTGCAGATTCTTTTAGGTTTTTGTACAAACATATTGTATACAAATAATGACAATTTTGGTCTTTCCTTTTCAATTTTTCTACTTCTGTACTTTTTATTTTGTCTTCTTACAATGGCTAGTACCTGTGGTACAATCGTGAATACTACAAATGCTAGTGGATATCCTGGTCCTCCTATTCCTGACTTCAACATTTCTACTTCAAAAATTTTACCATTCAGCATGTTGTTGGATATAAGGTGAATCCTCTTTTTGGCTATTGAAGTTCCCTTCTGAAATATATTTTTTAAAGCTTTTATCGTGAATGGATATTGAATTTATTGAAAGATTTTTTTTTCACTTTTAATCTGGTAACATGATGATTAACATAAATCACCAATTGTTAAACTTCTTGAATTCCTGGGATACATACTACTTTTTTGAAATATTTTAGATTTTGAAACATTGTTAGATGGGATTCACAAAGTACTTTTTTATCTTCTATTTTCCCCCCTCAATTTCCACACTCTAGAATATTTTGTTTAAGTTGGGAATTTTGGATTATTCTAAGATTTTGTACAAAGTCACCTAGAATGGTGACTCTTGGAGGGAGTTTTCTTTAATGCTTATTCAACTAGTTTTTTTGTTTTATTTTGTTTTCTTTAAAGATTTATTCATTTTTAGAGAGGGGAGAGAGGCAGAGGGAGAAGGAGAGAGAATCTTGAACAAACTCCCTGTTGAGTGTGAAACTCCATGCAGGGCTTGATCACACAACTGTGAGAACATGACCTGAGCAGAAATCAAGAGTCAGATGCTTAACTGACTAAGCCACCTAGGTGCCCCTATTCAGCCATTTGCAGATTTTATTTTGTCTTGATTAAATTGTTGAATTTTTTAATCTCAAAGAAAACTGTCAATTTCAGCTGGGTTTGTACTTACTGACCTGTTATCCACTGTATTCCACTTTGGGTAAAAAGATTAATAATAGTCTGTAGTTAACCTTTTTCTCAAATTCTTATTGTTATGATTTTCATGATAAGTTTTGTCAGAAGTTGTCTGTTTTATTTTTTCAACTCTTCTGTTGTGTTCCTGATATCCACTGTTTGTTTACATACATGTGCATATTTGTGTACTTTTATTTAGTCAAAATTTTCTTTAATACATGTTTATTCTTCCTTTTTCTTTGAGTTTATCTTATTGTTATTTTCTAATTTCTTGAGTCAAATTTTTAACTCTTATATTTTTAATTATTATTATATTTTAGTATGAGAATTGAAAAGTATAAATTTGATTCTAAATATTTCAATATTCATATTGTATAACTTGCAATATATATTTTTAGTGCTCTAATTGTTATGTACTTTTGAAAAATATTTTATTTTTTATAAACATATAGTGTATTTTTATCCCCAGGGGTATAGGTCTGTGAATCACCAGGTTTACACACTTCACAGCACTCACCATAGTACATACCCTCCCCATTGTCCATAACCCAACGCCCCCCAAACCCCTCCCCCCAGCAACCCTCAGTTAGTTTTGTGAGATTAAGAGTCACTTATGGTTTGTCTCCCTCCCAATCCCATCTTGTTTCATTTATTCTTCTCCTACCCCCTTGAACCCCCCATGTTGCATCTTCACTTCCTCATATCAGGGAGATCATATGATAGTTGTCTTTCTCCGCTTGACTTATTTCGCTAAGCATGATACCCTCTAGTTCTATCCATGTCGTCGCGAATGGCAAGATTTCATTTCTTTTGATGGCTGCATAGTATTCCATTGTGTACATATACCACTTCTTTATCCATTCATCTGTTGATGGACATCTAGGTTCTTTCCATAGTTTGGCGATTGTAGACATTGCTGCTATAAACATTCAGGTGCATGTGCCCCTTCAGATAGCTACGTTTGTATCTTCAGGGTAAATACCCAGTAGTGCAATTGCTAGATTGTAGGGTAGTTCTATTTTCAACATTTTGAGGAACCTCCATGCTGTTTTCCAGAGTGGTTTCACCAGCTTGCATTCCCACCCACAGTGTAGGAGGGTTCCCCTTTCTCCGCATCCTCGCCAGCATTGACATTTCCTGACTTGTTGATTTTAGCCATTCTGACTGGTGTGAGGTGAAATCTCATTGTGGTTTTGATTTGTATTTCCTTGATGCTGAGTGATGTGGAGCACTTTTTCATGTGTCTGTTGGCCATATGGATGTCTTCTTTGCAGAAATGTCTGTTCATGTCTTCTGTCCATTTCTTGAATGGATTTTTTGTTCTTTGCGTGTTGAGTTTGCTAAATTATTTATAGATTTTGGACACTAGCCCTTTATCTGATATGTCGTTTGCAAATATCTTCTCCCATTCTGTCAGTTGTCTTTTGGTTTTGTTAACTGTTTCCTTTGCTTGCAAAAGCTTTTGATCTTGATGAAATCCCAATAGTTCATTTTTGCCCTTGCTTCCCTTGCTTTTGGTGAGGTTCCTAGGAAGATGTTGCTCCAGCTGAGGTTGAAGAGGTTGCTGCCTGTGTTCTCCTTAAGGATTTTGATAGATTCCTTTCTCACAGTGAGGTCCTTCATCCATTCTGAGTCGATTTTTGTGTGTGGTGTAAGGATATGGTCCAATTTCATTTTTCTGCATGTGGCTGTCCAATTTTCCCAACACCACTTATTGAAGAGGCTGTCTTTTTTCCATTGGACATTCTTTCCTGCTTTGTCGAAGATTAGTTGACCATAGAGTTGAGGGTCTATTTCTGGGCTCTCTATGCTGTTCCATTGGTCTATGTGTCTGTTTTTGTGCCAGTACCATGCTGTCTTGATGATGACAGCTTTGTAATAGAGCTTGAAATCTGGAATTGTGATGCCACCAACTTTGGCTTTCTTTTTCAATATTCCTTTGGCTATTTGAGGTCTTTTCTATTTCCATATAAATTTTAGAATTATTTGTTCCATTTCTTTGAAAAAAGTGGATGGTATTTTGATAAGAATTGCATTAAATGTGTAGATTGCTTTAGGTAGCATAGACATTTTCATAATATTTGTTTTTCAAATCCAGGAGCATGGAACATTTTTCCATTTCTTTGTGTCTTCCTCAATTTCTTTCATGAATACTTTATAGTTCTCTGAGTATAGATTCTCAGTCTCTTTGGTTAGGTTTATTCCTAGATATCTTAACAGTTTTGGGTACAATTGTAAATAGGATTGACTCCTTAATTTCTCTTTCTTCTGTCTTGTTGTTGGTGTAGAGAAATGAAACTGATTTCTGTGCATTGATTTTATATCCTGACACTTTACTGAATCCTGTACAAGTTCTAGCAGTTTTGGAGTGGAGTCTTTTGGGTTTTCCACATATAGTATCATATCATCTGCGAAGAGTGATAGTTTGACTTCTTCTTTGCCAATTTGGATGTCTTTAATTTCCTTTTGTTGTCTGATTGCTGAGGCTAGGACTTCTAGTACTATGTTGAATAGCAGTGGTGATAATGGACATCCCTGCCATGTTCCTGACCTTAGTGGAAAAGCTTTCAGTTTTTCTCCATTGAGAATAATATTTGCGGTGGGTTTTTCATAGATGACTTTGATAATATTGAGGTATGTGCCCTCTATCCCTACACTTTGAAGAGTTTTGATCAGGAAGGGATGCTGTACTTTGTTAAATGCTTTTTCAGCATCTATTGAGAGTATCATATGGTTCTTGTTCTTTTTTTAAATTAATGTGTTGTATCACATTGATTGATTTGTGGATGTTGAACCAATCTTGCAGCCCTGTAATAAATCCCACCTGGTCATGGTGAATAATCCTTTTAATGTACTGTTGAATCCTATTGGCTAGTATTTTGGTGAGAATTTTCATATCTGTGTTCATCAAGGATATTGGTCTGTAGTTCTCTTTTTTGATGGGATCCTTGTCTGGTTTTGGGATCAAGGTGATGCTGGCCTCATAAAATGAGTTTGGAAGTTTTCCTTCCATTTCTATTTTTTGGAACAGTTTCAGGAGAATAGGAATTAGTTTTTCTTTAAATGTTTGGTAGAATTCCCCTGGGAAGCCGTCTGGCCCTGGGCTTTTGTTTGTTTGGAGATTTTTGATGACTCTTTCAATGTCCTTACTGGTGATAGGCCTGTTCAGGTTTTCTATTTCTTCCTGGTTTAATTGTGGTAGTTTATATGTCTCTAGGAATGCATCCATTTCTTTCAGGTTGTCAAATTTGTTTGCATAGAGTTGCTCATGGTATGTTCTTATAATTCTTTGTATTTCTTTGGTGTTAGTTGTTATCTCTCCTTTTTCATTCATGATTTTATTTATTTAGGTCCTTTCTCTTTTCTTTTTGATAAGTCTGGCCAGGGTTTTATCAATCTTATTAATTCTTTCAAAGAGCTAGCTCCTAGTTTCGTTGATGTGCTCTATTTTTTTTGTTTGTTTGTTTCTATTTCATTGATTTCTGCTCTGATCTTTATGATTTCTTTCTTTTTTTTTTTAGAATTTTATTTATTTGACAGAGAGAGATCACAAGTAGGGTGAAAGGCAGGCAGAGAGAGAGGAGGAAGCAGGCTCCCCACTGAGCAGAAAGCCTGATGTGGGGCTCGATCCCAGGACCCTGGGATCATGACCTGAGCCGAAGGCAGAGGCTTTAACCTACCGAGCCCCCCAGACCCCCCTGATCTTTATGATTTCTATTCTCCTGCTGGGTTTAGGGTTTCTTTCTTGTTCTTTCTCCAGCTCCTTTAGGTGTAGGGTTAGATTGTGTATTTGAGACCTTTCTCGTTTCTGGAGAAAGGCTTGTACCACTAAATATTTTCCTCTCAGGACTGCCTTTGCTGTGTCCCACAGATTTTGAGCCATTGTGTTTTCATTATCATTTGTTTCCATGAATTTTTTTCAATGCTTTTATTATTTCCTGGTTGACCCATTCAATCTTTAAAAGGATGCTGTTTAGTATTTGGGTTCTTTCCAAATTTTCTCTTGTGATTGAGTTCTAGCTTCAGAGCTTTGTGGTCTGAAAATATGCAGGGAATGATCCCAATCTTCTGATACCAGTTGAGACTGGATTTAGGACCCAGGATGTGATCTATTCTGGAGCATGTTCCATGTGCACTAGAGAAGAATGTGTAGTCTATTGTTTTGGGATGAAATGTTCTGAATATATCTGTGATGTCCATCTGGTCCAGTGTGTCATTTAAGGCCTTTATTTCCTTGTTGATCTTTTTCTTGGATGATCTGTCCATTTCATTGAGGGGAGTGTTGAAGTCCCCTACTATTATTATATGATTGTTGACGTGTTTCTTTGATTTTGTTATTAATTGATTTATATAGTTGGCTGCTCCCATGTTAGGGGCATAGATATTTAAAATTGTCTTGTTGGACAGACCCTTTGAGTATGATGTAGTGTCCTTCATCATCTCTTATTATAGTCTTTGGCTTAAGATCTAATTGATCTGATATAAGGATTGCCACCCCTGGTTTCTTCTGATGTCCATTAGCATGGTAAATTCTTTTCCACCCCCTCACTTTAAATCTGGAGGTGTCTTTGGGTTTAAAATGAATTTCTTGTAGGCAACATATAAATGGGTTTTGTTTTTTTATCCATTCTGATACCCTGTGTCTTTTGACTGGGGCATTTAGCTCATTAACATTCAGGGTAACTATTGAGAGATATGAATTTAGTGCCATTGTATTGCCTGTAAGGTGACTGTTACTGTATATTGTCTCTGTTCCTTTCTGATCTACTACTTTTAGGGTCTCTCTTTGCTTAGAGAACCCCTTTCAATATTTCCTGTTAGAGCTGGTTTGGTGTTTGCAAATTCTTTCAGTTTTTGTTTGTCTTGGAAGCTTTTTATCTCACCTTCTATTTTCAATGATAGCCTAGCTGGATATAGTATTCTTGGCTGCATGTTTTTCTCATTTAGTGCTCCGAATATATCTTGCCAGCTCTTTCTGGGCTGCCAGGTCTCTGTGGATAAGTCTGCTGCCAGACTAATATTTTTACCATTGTATGTTACAGACATCTTGTCCGGCGCTGCTCTCAGGATTTTCTCTTTGTCACTAAGACTTGTAAGTTTTACTATTAGGTGACAGGTTGTGGACCTATTCTTATTGATTTTGAGGGGCGTTCTCTGCACCTCCTGAATTTTGATGCTTGTTCCCTTTGCCATATTGGGGAAATTCTCTCCAATAATTCTCTTCAATATGCCTTTTGCTCCCCTCTCTCTTTCCTCTTCTGGAATCCCAATCATTCTAATGTTGTTTCATTTTATGGTGTCACTTACCTCTCGAATTCTCCCCTCATGGTCCAGTAGCTGTTTGTCCCTCTTTTGCTCAGTTTCTTTATTCTCTGTCATTCAGTCTTTTATATCTCTAATTCTTTCTTCTGCCTCATTTATCCTAGCACTGAGAGCCTCCATTTTTTATTGCACCTCATTAATTACTTTTTTTTTTTAATTTCAACTTGGTTAGATTTTAGTTCTTTTATTTCTCCAGAAAGGGCTTTTATATCTCCTGAGAGTGTTTCTCTAATATCTTCCATGCCTTTTTTGAGCCCAGCTAGAACCTTGAGAATTTTCATTCTGAACTCTAGATGTGACATATTATCAATGTCTGTATTGATTAGGTCCCTAGCCTTTGGTACTGCCTCTTGTTCTTTTTTTTTTTTGTGGTGAATTTTTCTGCCTTGTCATTTTGTCCAGCTAAAAGTATATGAAGGAGCAAGTAAAATACTAAAAGGGTGGCAACAACCCCAGGAAAATATGGTTTAATCAAATCAGAAGAGATCCCAAATTGTGAGGGGAAAAAAAAGGGATAAAAAGAGGTTCAAAAAGAAAGAAAGAAAAAGAAAGAAAAAAAAAAAGAAAGAAAATAATTATAAAAAGAAAATGAATAATTAAAAGTATAGAAAAGAAAAAAAATATATATATTAGATAAACTAGTTAAAAAAACGTTAAAAAAGGCTCAGGTCATGATCTCAGGGTCCCGGGTTCGAGTCCTGCATCGGGCTCTCTGCTCAGCAGGGAGCCTGCTTCCCTCTCCCTCTCTCTGCCTGCCTCCCCGACTACTTGTGGTTTCTCTCTGTCAAATAAATAAATAAAATCTTTAAAAAAAAAAAGAAAAGGGTAAAAGTTAAAAAAATTTTAGAAGAAGAAGAGAAAAAAAATGAAGAAGAAAAAAATTAAATTAACTACAGGACTAAAAAATCACAGGGAGAAAGCCATGAGTTCTGTGCTTTGCTTTCTCCTCCTCTGGAATTCTGCTGCTCTCCTTGGTATTGAAACCACACTCTTTGGTAGGTGAACTTGGTCTTGGCTGGATTTCTTGTTGATCTTCTGGGGGAGGGGCCTGGTGTAGTGATTCTCAAGTGTCTTTGCCCCAGGCGGAATTGCACCGCCCTTACCAGGGGCCGAGCTGAGTAATCAGCTCGGGTTTGCTTTCAGGAGCTTTTGTTCCCTGAGCGCTTTCTGTAGAGTCCCGGAGGACGGAAATACAAATGGCGGCCTCCTGGTCTCCGGCCCCGAGGAGCTGAGAGCCCGGGGCCCCACTCCTCTGTGCGCCCTCAGAGAATAGAGCCCAGTAACTCCCGTCTGCCTGACCTCGGCCACGATCCGAGCTCACCGAGGCTGCGACCGGTTCAAGGTAACCCCGAGCTGTGATCTTACTGTCGGCTCTGTCTCTGTAGCCGGCTTTCCCGTTCTAATACCCTCAAGCTCTGCAACAATCAGACACGCCGATCCTTCTGTGCCCCTGGGGGACCTGAAGCCATGCTGACGCCGCGTGGGCTTCACCCTGGTTTAGCCTCTGGAGCAATGTCTGTCAGTGGAACAGACTTTTAAAAGTCCTGATTTTGTGCTCCTTTGCTCCGCTGCTTTCCGGGAGCAGGCCCCTCCCCCCCCGGCGTCTATCTTCCCGTGGCTTTGGATTCACGTCTCCGCCAGTCCTACCTTTCAGAAAGTGGCTGTTTCTCTGTTTCTAGAATTGCTGTTCTTCTCTTCAATCTGCCGATGGATTTGCAGGTGTTTGCAATCTTTAGATAAGCTATCTAGCTGATCTCCTGCTAGCTGATGTAGTCTCAGCCTGCTACTTCTCCGCCATCTTGACTTCTCCCCCAATATGACTCTTTATCTTGATTAACACTTGTCTTGTGTAGTTGGCTGCTCCTGTATTGGGGGCATAAATATTTATAATTGTTAGTTCTTCTTGGTAGATAGACCCTTTAAGAATGATGTAGTGTCCTTCTTTATCTCTGATTACAGTCTTTAGTTTAAAATCTAATTTATCTGATATGAGAATTGCTATCCCAGCTTTTTTTTTAGGCCTATTGGCATGAAAGATGCTTTTCCATCCCTTCACTTTCAGTCTGGATGGATCCTTCAGTTCCAAATGGGTCTCTTGTAGACAACATATGGATAGGTCCTATCATTTTATCCAATCTGTAACCCTGTGCCATTTTATGGGAGCATTTAGGCTGTCCATGTTGAGAGTGATTATTGAGAGATATGTTTTTATTGACATCATGTTGCCTGTGAGGTCCTTGTTTCTATAGATTGTCTCTGTAAATTTCTGTTCTATGATGCTCTTGCATTCTTTCTTCTTTTATAGAACCCCCCCCTTAATATTTCTTGTAGTGCCGGATTGGTGATCACATACTCTTTTAAACCTTGTCCGTCTTGGAAGCTCTTTATCTCTCCATCCATTTTGAACATCAACCTTGCTGGAAAAAGTATTCTTGGCTGCATGTTCTTATCATTTAGTGCCCTACATATGTCTTGCCAGCCCTTTCTGGCTTGCCAGTTTCTGTGGACCTTCCTCTGTTCAAAAGGAATCTCTTCCCTTAGCTGCTCTCAAAATCTGTTGTCTAAAATTATGATTCATCAGTCTTGCAATCAAGTGCCTCGAGGTCTTTCTAGACTCATTCATCTTGGCGGGGGGAAGATGATCTTTCTACCTCTAGGATACGAACATTGGTTCCATTCCCCAGATTGGGAACATTTTCATGGAGAATTTGTTCAACTATATCTTCTAGTCTTCTTTCTTTCTCCTTCCCCTCAGGCATCCCAATAATTCTGACCTTGGAACGTTTCATAGTGTCATTTATTTCCCTAATTCTATTTTCTAAGCTGTTTGTTCCTGGCCTCCTCCTGATCCTTTTTCTCTATCAGTTTGTCCTCTAGATCACTAATTCTATCCTCTGCCTTGTTTACCCTAGATTCTAGAGAATTTAGATTAGATTGGATCTCATTGATAGCATTTTTAACTTCTTCCCTGGCATCTTTCACTTCTGGCCTAATTGATTCCATGTTGTCACTAATGGTTTTCTCCAACCTAGCCATTGCCTGGATAATTGTTACCCTGAATTCCCTTTCTGACATACTGATTATGTCCATATCTAAAAGCTCTGATGGAGAGGGCAGTCTCTGAATTTTTCCTCTGTTGGTTGTTTCTCCTCCTAGTCATTTTGGTGAGAGGTGGTGGAGGGGATGTGTAGCTGAATATATCAATTGTGATCCAGGCAAGGTGTACCCTGTAATGCTTCTGAGCAATTGGAAGTCACCACCAAAAAGAAAGAAAAAAGAAAAAAGGAGAGACAGAAAGAGAGAGACAGAAAAAATCAGAAGACCCAGCTATAATGGGCCCCCAAAATAAGATTTATAAGGTATACAAACAAAGACGGACAAACAAAAAGACCGATAAAAGTAAATGACAAGGAAAAAAAAGAAAAAAAGAAGGCTAGCTAAAATGAACCCCAATGCTGAGTTTTATATAATACCAGATTAAAAATAAATACACAGAAACAATGACAGAAGAAAAAGATGGGAGGGTGGTTATAAAACCTTCATGTGGGCAAGGAAGGTTATTTTGATTCTTCTTGGGTATATCTTGATATCTTTGTTAAGGGACTCAACTATCCAGAGATAAAGGGAGATTAAAACTGGTTTATATATAGGGGTAGTATTGATTAGTGAAAGAGGATTACCTTGAAGCTTCTATTTGTATGTATGTTAAAAAATAAAATAGAAAAGAAAAAGAAGATTACAGGTATATGTATGAAAAAAGTTCAAGTTAAAAGATTAATATGGAATATGTTGTATTAAACCTCTAGTTGTAATGGTAATTAGGTTAAAAAATTAAAAAGAACAAGAATAGTGAGAAGAAACTAAAAATAAAAGTTGTATCTATGAAATATACAGGTTTTAGGGTAATATACTTTTTGTACTGGTACAAAAACAGACACATAGACCAGTGGAACAGAGTAGAGAGCCCAGATACGGACCCTTAACTCTATAGTCAAATAATCTTCAACAAAGCAGGATAAAATATACAGTGGAAAAAAGACAGTTTCTCAGTAAGTGGTGCTGGGAAAATTGGACAGCTATGTGTAGAAGAATGAAACTCACCCATTCTCTTACACCGTACACAAAGATAAACTCAAAATGGATAAAAGATGTCAATGTGAGGCAGGAATCTATCAAAATCCTAGAGGAGAACAGAGGCAGTAACCTCTTGGACATCAGCCACAGCAATTTCTTTCAAGACATGTCTCCAAATACAAAGGACACAAAAGAGAAAATGAGCTTCCAGGACTTCATCAAGATCAAAAGCTTCTGCATAGCAAAGGAAACAGTCAACAAAACAAACAGGCAACCCACGGAATGGGAGAAGATATTTGCAAATGACACTTATAGACAAAGGGCTGATATCCAAGATCTAGAAAGATCTCCTCAAACTCAATACACACAAAACAGATAATCATGTCAAAAAATGGGCAGAAGGCATGAATAGACACTTCTCTAAAGAAAACATACAAATAGTTAACAGACACATGAAAAAATGTACACATCATTAGCTGTCAGGGAGATTCAAATCAAAACCACATTGAGATACCACCTTACACCAATTAGAATGGCCAAAATCAACAAGGCAGGAAACAACAAGTGTTGGGGAGGATGTGGAGAAAGGGGAACCCTCTTCCACTGTTCATGGGAATGCAAGTTGGTGAATAACAATAACAATAACTTTGGATAACAATGTGGAGATTCCTTAAGAAATTAAAAATAGAGCTACCCTATGACCCTGCAATTGCACTACTAGGTATTTACCCCAAAGTTACAGATGTAGTGAAAAGAAGAGTCACCTGTACCCCAATGTTCATAGCAGCAATGGCCACAGTTGCCAAACTGTGGAAAGAACCAAGATGCCCTTCAATGGGCAAATGGATAAAGAAGATATGGTCCATATATACAATGGAATATTATGCCTCCATCAGAAAGGATGAATACCTAACTTCTGTATCAACATGGACAGGATGGGAAGAGATTATGTTGAGTGAAATAAATCAAGCAGAGAGAGTCAATTATCATATTGTTTCACTTACTTCTGGAGTATAAGGAATAACACAGAGGACATTGGGAGATGGAGAAGAGAAGTGAGTTGGGGAAAATCAGAGGGGGAGGCAAACCGTGAGAGACTGTGGACTCTGAGAGACAAACTGAGGGTGGTGGGGAGTGGAGTGAGCCTAGTGGTGGGTGTTGTGGAGGGCACATATTGCATGGAGCACTGGTGTGATGCATAAACAATGAATTTTGGAACACTGAAAAGAATTAAATTAAATTAAAAAAAAGATATGCGTGGTCCTATAGTTAAAGGATTCCTCTCATTGCAAAACTTGTTTTTATGGAAATATAATCTAAAATAAATAGAGTAACCACTGAAAACTTTTATATACAAAATAAGCCAGACTCTACCAAAAGCAATTTCATTAGATCTTTTAAAATTATATGCCTTTAAAAGTTTTATTATAGTCTTAAGTTTGATGTATATTATGTCTTAGATAAATTAAACTGTAAGAAAAATTATATTAAAAAAAGAAAATAAAGCTAAAACTTTCCTACTTTTACTATGATATACATTTCTCCTTATGATTTTTAACTTTCTGTTCTATTTATTGTGAAATATGTCATAACTTGTATCCAAATGCACAATTGTTATGTATTTTTGGTGAACTTTCTCTTTCTCAACATGAACTGTTCCTTTTGGTCTTTTTTATTATTTTGTGGTTAAATTCTTTTTTGTCAACCTAGTCTTTCCTTAGGTTATTATCTGCCTTTTTTAACAAAATTTTTTCTGAGTCATTTTATATCTGTGGAACTCTGATAAACATCATTTGTATTTTGATAGGTGAATTTAACACTTTTATACTTATTTTTATTTTTAATCAATTTGTACTTATTTTTGCCATTTTATTTTGTGTTTTGCACCTCATCATATATTTTTTAGTGATTTTTTAAATCCCTTTTTGCTTTCTAAAGAATTGATTGAACAAATTTTCAGCTATAAAGTGAATAAAGTTTGAGGGTCTAATGTAAAACATGATGGCTATAGTTGATAAAAATGCATTGTGTAATTAAAATTTGCTGAGAGTAGAACTTACATTGTTCTCACTGAAAAGAAAAGATAAATATGTGAGGTGATGGATGTGTTAATTAGATGGTGTGAATCTTCTCAACAAAGAAAGGCCTGGTCGAATTTTTTTCCTCCTTTTTTTCTTGGCCTTTTGGAAATTACACATTATATAGCTATTATATAAATATAGTAATTTTCAACACTTTGGTTTTGGAGACTCTTTATGTTCTTAATATATATTCAGGACTCCAAATAGCTTTTATTTATGTGGGTTATATCTTTCAATATTTGCCATATGAAAAAATATAAAACACTTATATATTAATTTGTTAAAAGCATTTTATTACATGTTCACATTAGTAATGTGTTTTTTTTAAATAATTATATTTTCCTAAGCAAAAACAATTAATGAGAAGGGTACCATTATTTTACATTTGACAAATGTCTTTATCTCAAAGGAAGATAAGTTGATTCTCATAGCTGCTTCTGCACTTATTCTATTCCAATATGTTGTTTCAATTGATGAATATCAATAAAATCAAGCTTAATGCAGATATGCGGTTTTGAAAGGCTGGACAAGGCAGACTGGACAATGCAGACTCCCTGAAATGATCTCAGTGACACAAGTTCTCAGACCCATTTTGAAAGCCACTATTATAATGTTATCTATAAATTTTTAGCATACACACAAAAACATATTTCTCCTCAAAGTATAAAGTCTATCATAATTCCTTTTCAAACAAAAACTTCACATTAGCAACCTCTTTCTTTTCTTCATCCTATAATTTCCATGTTGAAGTGTCCAAGTTTATTAATATATTTTCATAGACAAAATACACGTGCATTTATAAATAGTCAACAATTTCACTGATTGCTCCTTCTGAGTTATTTTTTTTTAATCCTGAAGAATATCTGTGAGTAGTTCTTTCTGACAGTCTGCCAAGTGGCAAATTACTGAGTAAATAATTATGTCTGAAAATATTTGTGTGTTCTGTTGTCTTCTAAATTTCTTTTCTTTTTTCTTATAAGACTAGAAATAATCACTATTTCATCTGAATATAAAGTTAACCCATTACAATTCTTAAAATTTCAGACAATGCCAGAAATATAAAAAATAAAACATTAAAAACTGCCTCCTTGTCCTCTATAAGATGGAGTATATCCTTCTGAAGTTTCTAATCTCATACACACCTACACGGAACTCTGAAAGATAATGGGTTCATGCCCATTATCTTTTGTTTTCATATAAAACTATTATAGTTATTTTCTATTTGTATAAATATATATTGGCAGAAGACATGCTTTTTCTGTTTGCCATTTCTCTAAGGGTACCACACAAATTTTAACAAATATTTTTTAATTTAGTTAACAAACACTTAACAATCTTATACTGAGAGTTGGGCACTGAGATATAATGGTGAGGAAAAACAAAGACAGTCTCTTCCAGTTGATTTGAATCACCGAATTCCCATTGTATGCCAGGCAACATTTTAGTTACCCAGGACAGAGTTCCATTCAAATATCCTATAGCCTATAAGGGCAATGGATATTAATAATCACACATACATGTGTAAAACTGAAACTATAATAAATGAATGTTATGAGATTTGACTTTGTCTAGAAAATCAGGGGAGACTTCCCTAAGCAAGTAATGACTGAGCTGTTATCTAGGAAAGGAAGGCTAGTTAAAAAGGTGAACAAGAGAATGGAAGAATTGCTTCTCACAGAGATTAAAGCATGGGCCCAGTCTCTGATGGCAGAGAGCATGGTGCCCCGGGAAACTGCTAGAGAGCCAGTGTGGCTGGAGTAGAATGTGGGGGAGAAGGCAAGCTATGGAACAAACAGGGAGAGATAAAGGGCCCTACAGAACATAGGACAAAGTTTGATCTCTATCTCCTGAGCAAAGTGAAGGCAATGCAGTGCTCTAGTCATGGGAATGAGAGATGGGTGTGTGACGTCATCAGAACATGCTCTTTGGAAAGATCACTCAGGTTGCAATATAGAGAAATCTATCCGTGGGTGGGGACACATTAGATGGCAAACATTCAGTGAAGACATTATTGCAGTGGTGCAGACACACTTGGTGAGGTGGACTCAGTGATGGTGGTGGAAATGTGAAAAGATGGACAGAAGGACTTGGAGGTGGAATGCAGAGCACCTGGTGACAGATTACACAGGCCAGTGGTTGACTGACTTTTAGACTTTCATGTTAAATGGCAATGATATCTTTGACAGAATATTAGACTATAGGAGATTTGGATTCTGGTGTTGGGTTTATTGATGTCTTACAAAGAAAGACTTTGATGCCAATCAAGTTATCTGAGCTTCAGGTTTCTCATGAGCGATATTGTATGTGAGCTTGTGGAGGGCAGAGCTCACACCCGTCTTGCTCACCGATATATTCCTGTGCCCAGCACAGTGCTCTATATAGAATAAGCACTTCACAAACATTGATATTATTTGAAAGGTAGAATATGTTGGAATCACATACAATTTTACATCCAAAAGATGTTGCATGGGTCATTAGAGATGGATTTTATAAAATACAGATTAGTTTTATTACTGCAGTGTGCGTAGTAATAGTAAATATATAAAATATTTTTCTATTACATCTCTTTATCTCTTTTCTATAGAAATTAATTTCCAACACAAGTTTCAATTTTGGGAATTATTATACACTATTTGATTTTGTGTGAGTTCCATTTACACTGAACTCTGCTTGAGTGTGTGTGGACAAATCACAGTTCTAGAAAAACCTGTGGTTGTGTTTTACTCTGAACATCAAATGCCCCAGGGAAGTGAATTCAGGTGTCCTAGTCAGTGCTTCGGTAAACACAAGATAAACAGATAACCCTACCCTTAATACCACCCCTGCAGTGCAAATTATTTCTTCTTTAGGTATAATTTGGTGCCTGATCAAGTTTGTCATAAAATTATGTTTTTTACAAGCTGAAAGACTCTAAGAACTAATTTGGAAGGTGTCAAGTGCAACGTTTTTGATATGATGTATGTAAAGTCATATACAAAACCAATAAAATATTAAATGCCAGATTACAAATAAACCCACAGATTATTTTTTTCTTCATTTTCTAGTTGTAACTACCATTTTAGGATTATATGAGTTTGTATGAGTGGCTTCAGTTCTCCCAAAGATCTCTGTTTGCAAGTCATGATAAAATGACCTATGATGCAATGACCTAGCCAACCAGGGTGACCAATAGTGTGAACATGTACTCTTTCTAGCAGGCAAAGCTCCCTTTCCAGTTGATTCAGATTTTCTCTAAGGTTCAGAAATTCTTTAAGTTTTCATGCTAATAGCATGAGATTTACATTTTACATTTTTTCTTGCATTCAAGCTTGAGATTGTCTCCTTCAAAACACTCTCAGATGTGACCCCTGCTCAATCACATTGCCACCTTGTTCATGCCGGCATCACACACTAAAACCATATCAGGAGCTGACAGCACTTCTACAGGCTTCCCTCCACCTCATCACTACACTCCATTTCACAGAGAAGGAATTGAGGGCAAGAGGGCATACCTGTAGTCAGTGGCCGACCTAGGATTCAAGCCTGCTCAGTCTGCCAATCCTCTTACCAAAAGTCCTGTCTGTTTCCTTCCTTTCTCAGCCATCTTACCTCCTGCCATCCAAGCACTCCTTCTTATACTGATTTCTCATGATACACTGTAATGTTGCTTGGCTGCCAATCCCATCAAGCCAAAGCTCTTCTGTAGAGTTTTCAAGGCCCTTCCTAGTCTGATCCCACATAATCGAGATTTATTTCCTAACTCCTCCCAATATGCCACC
The DNA here is from genome assembly GCF_964662115.1 of Mustela nivalis. Classification (NCBI taxonomy): domain Eukaryota; kingdom Metazoa; phylum Chordata; class Mammalia; order Carnivora; family Mustelidae; genus Mustela; species Mustela nivalis. The sequence goes on from NC_139021.1 coordinate 78,917,062, forward strand.
TTTATTCCAAGTCATCTAACCTCCCATCTGAAGCCTTCCTGCTTCATGAGTTTGTAGATCTCTGCCTGTCTTCCAAATATTCTTTTGCTCATCTAAGTTTAATTCATGTCATATTGTTCAACTGATAGAGATTTAAGTGCTTCTGCTAGATACCTTCCATTTTCATTCATTCAGGAGAGAGAGTACCATACTGCAGTGGGGAGTCTGTTGAGTATGTTTTCACAGAGGTCTCTGAGAAGTAATATGGAAGAGAGCTCTGTATGTCAACCTGTATCACTGGGGCTTGTTATCCATGCAAATGCCCTTAAATGTATATTCAAGACCATTCTTCTCTATTGCTACTCAGTTTCGGTAACCAAGCATGCACACTTTTAATAAGACTTAGCCATACTTTTTCAGTTGTGGAGGTAGAGATGGAACCCATGTAAATATCTTATTCCAGCTCCAAGTGATAAATTGTGTAATGATATGAAATTCACTTTAAACATTACAAGAGAAAGGAGTATGTGATTTAAAATGTCATGTTTTGGAGGTATTGTATGAGCAAAATTCCTATATCAATCACCCAAAGCAAACTATTATTTAGGAACTATTTGAAAATAGATAAGCTGAAAATATCTTACTTTTAAGAATAAGAGAAAAGTGATGGTATATCAAAAATTACTTTTTCATATCAACATATTGAATTTTGGATTAAATTTAGTGTTATTTATTATAAAGAATCATAAAAAGTTAGAATTTCAGAATATCTCAGGAAGGCAATAACTGTTGGTGAAAGCACATCTTACTTAAATTTCTCTGAAACTAATTTCTATCAAACAATGCACTATCAGATTAAAACCAAACAAAAACATTTTTAGTATTCTGAAGGTTTGGTTTGTTGCTTTAGCATGTTGTAAAAAATAACTTTTAGTGGGCTCAACCTTTTCTATTAGACACCACACACACATACATAGAAGTATACACATAAAATTGTCATGTAAATAGAGGACCTGTGGTGAAAGAAAGTATTAGGGACCTCAAATTCTTATTTAACTCTGGGATAATTTGATATATATATAGATATTGAGAGGCTTAAAATCTTAGAAATTAGTATCTGGAAGGAACATTAATGGTTGCACACAAATTTTATGCAGGTGAGAAACTGAGACCCAGAGACATGCTCAAGGTAGGTAAAACTTAAAAGATAGTGATACTAACAATACTAACAATGATAAAACTACTTCTTTTGAGTGATTACTATGTGCCAGATAATGCGCTAAGTATGTTAGTAGATTTTATTCAGTCCTTATAGGTAAGATTATTTTTCTTGCTTTGCAGATTTTGAAAATATTGAGGCACAGAGAAGTAAAATAATTTCCATGCCACAGTTTGATAAAGCAAGTATACATTTCTATGGCCTCCTTTTATGATATTTGAGACTTATAATAAATAACTACTATGATTAAAAATAATGCGAGGGAGGGGCGCCTGGGTGGCTCAGTGGGTTAAAGCCTCTGCCTTTGGCTCAGGTCATGATCTCAGGGTCCTGGGATCGAGCCCCGCATCGGGCTCTCTGCTCAGCGGGGAGCCTGCTTCCCTCTCTCTCTGCCTGCCTCTCTGCCTACTTGTGATCTCTCTGTCAAATAAATAAATAAAATCTTAAAAAAAAATAATTCGAGGGAGTAAGAAAATACTTTTTACTGTCTCCTCTCTTGACATCTCCTCTCTGACATGACTGTGACCATGACTCAGTTATCTAATGTGAACCAAAGTTTACATAACCTGTCCTTAGGACATCCATCTTGGGAAGTTGTTCTTTTGATCAAAAATTTGCTGAGCATGTAAGCATGATGGTAGATGCCAAGAGAGAATTTGTCTTATAGAGCAAAGATGTAGAAATCAAAGCCCAGGATGTGGGAGGATGTAAGGGGAGAGAAACCTTACACATGTACACAGTAGAGTCTCTGAGATGGGGGAGCCCAGGGTGGGTTGGGGCATAAGGGTCTTTATTCAGCTGGGGTTCAGAGAACATCTTTGTGAGGTAGAAATTCATATTGAGCCTCCATTTTCTCAGTTTATTTTTTCCATCTTCCATTGCTCTCTCCCTCCCACCCTCCAGTTGTGTTTTGGCATCGTGGTAAAGTGCATGAGGTCAGGAATCCATTAATGTGGCAAACCCTCAATCATAAGCTACTCTTGACCAACAAACATCAATTCACCAAATGTATTTAATTTTCCATGAAATCATTTGAATAAAAGGACTCCTTTATAATTTTTATTTTTCTTGAAATGTAGTAAAACATCATCAAAGGGAAGGATAATGACTTTGGAGTCTCCCGGGTCTGGGTCTAAATACTGTCTGTGCCACTTGCTGGCCGTCATTTATGTGGGCAACTTTCTCAAGGTCTTTGAACTTCCTTTATTTTCATTTATTAAATGAAATAGTAATGCGTTTTGGGGTCATGAGGAGAATTAAGTGAAATAATGTGTGTAAATCTCTTTGGCAAATGGCAGCTAAATGTTGTTGAATTAGTGAATAAAATGTGTTGAACTGAAACAACAGGAGAGGCGGTGTAGGGTAAGAAGAATTAAATAAAGGGACCGTGGCAAGGTGGCCCAGGACCAAGCATGATCAGGTTCACAGAGGAGGAGACCTAGCTCCTGTGAATGTTGACTGTCTTACAGTTGCAGAATACACAGCTGTCCCATCGTGACTAATTTAGTCACAGATCAAGCGCCATCATGCATTTGCCTCTTCCCAGCTGCTTTTGCTACGGACTGGGAAAAGTGATAGCTGCAGTATGCAGATCTCCCGCTGACAAATTGTGAAGCGTGGGGAGGTGCTTTGTGCATTACTTTATCTAAGCTTAAGCTAATGAGGGCATTTAGCACAGTCCTTAGCAATTTGTCAACACTTTGGCATTCTAGAACCACTTTCCAGGGCAATGAGTAAACGTTTACACATTAGAGACAAAATAAGCTTCTCATTAAGAATTATGTTATATGTTCTCTCTGTACTTTATCCTACTATTTTTATAAATGAAGGAACTTTTCTTTTCAGCTGGTGGTTTAGTAGACAGTTACAGGCTATTTTTATGAGAGTTCTAAAAGCTTTCTTGCCAGAGATTTCCAGGGGTCTTCTAGAGATCTGTGGTGGGAAAGTCTTTTGCAAATCCACCAACCCAAGCCCTTAAATATACATGTTATTCACATAGAAAGGATTTCCAAGATGACAAAATATGAAAGAAAAAAGAGAGGAAGTGAAATAATTTCAGGACACTCTGTTCTTGTCAGTATCTATTTTGGGTTAATGACCTGAACATATGACTATAAACTTCATAGATGTGTTGGTGCTTTTTATCAATTCATTTGTTTAAAAAAGTACTGCAAGAACGTTAACTTCTTAGTTTTGACAAATGTACCATGGTTATGTAAGATGTTATCATTAGGGGAAGCTGGGTGAAGGACGTACGGGAACTCCGTACTATCTTTGTAACTTCTCTGTAAATCTAAAATTATTACAGAAACTTTAAAAAGTTTAAGCAAACATTAAAAATATTCACGGAGATAGCCAAGTGAGAGATCTAAATTTAACCTTGTCTTCTATAGTCTTATATAATCTTATAAAGTGCAAAATAGGAAAAGGGTATTTACTGGAAAACTCTAATGTGGTGTTCTAGACAATTGTGATACAAAACCAAACTAAACAGAAATATCCCTGCCTTTGTGGCACTTACATTAGTGCAGCAGGTGAGACCAAGTAAAGAGTAAGAAGGAAGGAAGAAAGGAAAGTAGGGAAAAGGAAAGGAAGGAAGGGTATAATTTTACATAAGGTAGATCTCATTCAGTCCTGCAGAGGTGCTATTTCGGCCAAGGGAGGGGGTTGCCTGGGGCAACACATTCATGGGAGAGGAAGAGCCAATCTAAAGCAGTGGGAAAGAACAAGGTGGCTGGAACAGGAGGAGGAGGGGGGTAAAGTGGTAGGAGTAGAAATTTTCAGTGTGTTGTGGTTATGGCTGTTCACTTGACCTCATGGTGAAGTTTTGCTTATGTGGGAGGAAAGAGAGAACATTTGCCAGTCCCTCACAATAAGCCCATAAAGTGGGAATAATTACTCCAGGTTTATAGGTGAAGAAGTTGAAGCTCCGAGAGAATAAGTAGTTTACCCAAGGCTACCCAACAAATCAGTAGCAGAGACAAGGTTCTGTCATTATCTCTCAGTGTCCCACATGACCCATGCAAACTGTCCTCTCTGCCATGCGGCCCCCTCTGTGTCACTGACCAGGCCTCAGTGGAACCCAAGAGTAATCGGGATATGGGAACAATCTTTTAGGTTAGATTTTATAGCAGAATACTTTGTTCTCATGGGAGATTCAGTCTTACACAGAGGACATCTACAGTATCACATTTACTTCATTCCATTCAAACATTTCAGTTGCTGAAGAGAAAAAGAAAATGTAAATTTGGCAACACCAAAACAGGGCAAAGTCAAGTCAATTTAAAAAGAACATAACAGTAAAATAAATACATGAGAAACAAACTGCATAATCATTAAAAAATTGGGGGAACATAAGACTACAATATTGTCCTTGGCATAAGATCAGAAAGAAAATCTCTCAGAAAACATTAGATATGACCCAAACGAAATTAATAATGTGTAAATCTCAGCATGGTCAGGGATTGATTTAGGCAAGATTAAAAACATATTTTAAAAAGTCTAGTATTCGCAGATGGATGAAAATTTTTATATAAGCCATTTTTCTTGTCAAGTTGTGCCTACATTCACTAGAGATTACTGCTGGAAATACCCAGAATAAATATTATTAGCTCAGCACTTTTTGTGACAGTTTCAGATTTGTGGTTTGATAAGGTAGAAGATTCTGTGCTTCCTTCTTGCTGGTATCATTATTAGTAGCAGCAAGTGGGGACAGTGGACAACATGCCTGCAGAAAGCAAGAATCCAGCTCATCATCTGGAGAAAAGGACGAAGGGCTGGGGTTGCCTGCTCTTCCTTTCCCTTCTCCTCAATTTTCGGTGGAGATGTCACTTCACTTTGCCTCGGCGGACACAGTCTTCTTGTTTTGCACAGTCAGTTGGTACAACCCTGACTCTAGTCTGGTACCTTCCAGTGCTTTTCTGTTGTCTGAGATCAGCCCTATCATCCTATTTCTTGGTCCCTGGGGGGCAATGATAAAATAATCTGCTCCGAGAGTGAAGGAATGAGATCCTTACAGTGATAATGCTTCTCACCAAAGAAAATTTCAGAAGATGTGCACCTGATTCTGTGACTTTTTGTCCCCTCTTCCTAAGTTCCTATGAGAATATATGAGCGTAATCAAGCTAAGAATAATATAAAAACCTTAAAATTTTAAACTGAAAGGCTGTTGTTCAGATGCAGATGGCTATTCCACTCTGTCATTCCCTCCTCAAGGCCTGGAAGACAGGAAAGGGCCTGAGCCTGGGTGACATGGTGTCCTTGAGCTTCTCCGGTGCAAAAGCTGTGTTCCTGTCCTCGTATTTGAAACAAGAGCTTTAGTTCTGATGAAGCAGCATTCCAAGACAGTTGATCCAAAGGTTAGACTATTTTAGCATTTCTCGGCAGGATTAGCCAAACTTGATGAGTCAGCTGGGCTGTTGCTGGGTTAGCATTATTTAGAAATATTTTTAGCCATTTGTCATCTGTTTCTGATAACTTGAGCTAAGGTGGCTTGCTGAAAATCACATGGGAACATGGACCCTGCTCAGGACTGCTATTCTGAACATATGCAGAGGAATGTAGTACCACTGTAAATTCTCAGCATGGTCAATTGCTTTCTTTCCATAGGTCTCTTCAGAGTGGATACTATTAAGGAAATTGTATGTATACTTAATGTTTTATTTTGGTGAAGGCAATGTCACCAAGGGACTTAGATTTATAGAGTAGGATCAAATTCTTCTTGAGTAACCTTTATTATTAGTTAAGAGCCTCTGAAAGTTTATGTATAATTACAATACTTTCTGAATCCAGTTCAGCATTTTATAAAATGGTTATTGTCAATTGTTTTTATAAAAATTTTGCATTAGCAAAATAATCCCCACTTGAATATTGAAAAATAGATAATCGTGTTTACTAATGATAATGACTTTCTCCTACTTTTCTTTTGGAAGTTACAGTTAAACACACCGAATTCAAAGGCCCATATTTTGAAAGAAATTTTTACTTAATTATGTTGACAATTAGAGAATATCTTCTACCATGTTAGAACAATTCTTTGGAAAACTATTGTTATACCTGTCTGCTCTTTAATACATGGCAACGATGTCTGTAGTCGAGGTGAGAGAACTTTCCTAATAATTGTCTAGTATTTTTCCTTCTTTTATTTTATTATTTTCTCCTCTTATAGGATATAAACCATGTAGTCACACACTTGTACAACCAACTTTCATCTGTAGTTCATAAAATGATGTAGCTGAAGGTTGAAAGACAAGAATTCATCCTCCATCTTGAGGATGGACTCCCTTTCCACCTGAAAACAAATTCCCAATTTCTTCAGGTGGAGGGACTATAAGCCATAGGGCAGAAGACACACTTATTCACACTTTTTTGCTTGTAGCCAGATAGTCAAAGTTCTGAATCCTCGTTCTGCCTTTGCTAGCGGTTTCACAAACATTTTCTCTCCTGCCCAAGCTTCCATTTCCTCTATGTGAAACAATGATGATGAGGTCTACCATTGGAGTAGCAAGAGGGTTAACATGTTATCAAGTGCCTGGGACCATGCCTGGTACTTGAATAATGCATGAAGAACATCCCCAAATGGTAACTGATTTGAAAGAAGGCATGATAAAAATCAAATCCCAGCTAAGCCATCTTCTGGCCAATGATGCATTAACTTTATAATAATACCTGTTTAATAATACCTGTTATAATAATACCTGTTGTTTGGATTGCTGCCTATATGCCATTATAAGGTCATTATTTCCATAACAACTGTTGAATTGGCCTTTCTGGACGCTCTTCTTGCCTCTGTCTTCATGAGCTGCCCCCTGACAGTTCCGTGTCTCTGCCTCAGGTGTGGGTTGGCTCCCCGGCTGATCATCAGGGGCAGAGCACCCATCCTTCCCTTCGTGTGCTCAGGGAATCTCTCTGTTTCCTCAAGGGAAGATACCAGTTGCAATCTGCAGACTTTGGCAGCTTCCTTCTGCAATTTTACGTTGCATTACTTAAACAGGGATTGCTTTGTTGACACATTGACCATTTGGGAACGATGGTGGATGATACTGTTGACAGTCATGTTTACACTGCTGTTTGTGTCTTTTCTCCCTTGTTCTACAACACTTCAGGCCCAGGAGATTTTATCCACACTGCAAAAAGCATCTTTTTCTTTCTCTCTCTTTTTTTCCCCTCTCCTCTTCAAACACAACTTGCTCCTTATTTATATGTGTAGCCAAATTGCTGAGGTGTGGCTCAGAATGGATGATGGTGAGCATATTTCAGAATCTTCTATCTTAGGACACACATTACTAAGTTTCCACTGGTATAACTGAAAAAAAAAGAAAGAAAGAAACTGGAAAAAAAAAAAAAACACGAGAAGCCAACTGAGAAAAGTTGGCTAACAAGATGAGTCAAAGGGGGAAAAGTTTCAAAGTTTAAATAAGGGATGATTATAAACATGAAGACAGGGGAATGGTATGAGTGTTTTCATGGGCTCTTGGGTTAATTCAGATGAAAAAAACCCTATTAAAATTATAATTTAAAAAACAGTACTGTTACATATTTAGACAGATTGCAAATGCTTACTGCAAATATCTCTTCTGGCTGAAAAGTGGAAATTTTGATCACATTTTGGAAAGGAAGGAAGAAAAAAGTCTTTAGATAATTTACAACCTATAAATAACTTTTGGCAACATGCTAAATTTGGTGGACGATGTTTTCCCATTAAGGCATTTGCAGCAAATGGGCTAGTTTCTTAGGAAATGAATCCAAAGGAGAGAACCATCAAATGTCTATATTCAACAGTTTCCATGTCATTAAAAATCCATATTCTAACCACAGAGGTGGGATGCGGAACAAGATAAATTTATGAGATGACTGCATTAATATGAAGTACTAAAACAGACAAAAATAACCTATAGTTATTAAAATCAGGTCTGTGATTGCCTGGGGCATAAAGTAGGGGGAAAGGGATATAAAAGAATATTCTGGAGTGACAGAAACCTAAGTATGGATTAGGTTGGTGGCTGTATGAATGTGTATATTTGTCAAAACTCACTGAATTGTACTCATAAATATGATGAGTATTTTATTATATTTTAATTATACCTCAATAAAGTTAACTGAAAATTGAATTTATATTAAGACATAGATGAGAACATAAATATTAATTATGAAACCTATTAAGAACTATAGACAATTATCACATATATAAAATATGAGAATGAGTAGATACTAAACTCTCAGAAAATTAGAGTCCATGATCCCTTAAAATGAATCTTTGGTGGGCTGTTGATTAAAACTGGCTAGCTTTAAACTAAGAATTGCATGCTTATTTCTTGCAGTTTCATTCATTTAATTGACTTTTGGATCTGAGTCAAAATCTTCAGAGTCCAGATTCCTAAGGATTTGTCTACGGGCTTTGGCCACATAATGGCACAATATTTGGGTTAAGAGAAAAACAATCCAGACATTCATTTACTTGTGCACAAACATCCAAAGACTCTTGGCCTCATATTTAATTTCCTCAGTAAAATATGTATCTTGGTACAAAATTATAAATATGTGAATGCTACAGTCTTTTTCTGGTACTCCTCTGCTGCTTGATTTTTCCCTTAAATAGAAGGTTCTGTGCAGAAACAGGTTAAAGCAAACAAAACTCTGTGATCATGGAGCATATATACAGGCATTCCTTCTATTATGTTTCACTTTATTGTGTTTTGCTAATATTGTTTTGTTATTGTTGTTTTCTAAATTGAAAGTTTGTGGCGACCATCAGCCAAGCAAGTCTGCTGGCACCATTTTTCCAACAGCATTTTGCATACTTTGTGTCTCTGTGTCACATTTTGGTAGTTTTTACAGTATTTCAAAATTTCTCATCATTATTGTATTTATTTTTTATGTCTTTTTTCATTATTGTATTTTTTATGGGGATCTGTGTTCAGTGATCTTTGATGTTGCTATTGTAATTATTTGGAGATGCCATGAACTACTCCCAATTTAATGGATAAACCTATTGTGTTCTGATTGTTCCATCATCCAGGCATTCACTATCTCTTTCCCTGTCCTTGGGCCTCCTTGTTCCTTGAGACACAACAATATTTACATTAGTTGAGGACCCTACAGTGGCCTCTAAGAAAGGAAGAGTCTCAAGTCTCTCACATAAAATCAAAAGGTGGAAATGAGTAAGCTCAGTGATGAAGGCGTGTTGAAATTCAAGATGGGCCAAAGCCTAGTCAGCCAGGTTGTGAACTCAAAGGAAAAGTTTTTGAAGGAAACTGAAAGTGCTACTCCAGTGAACAAACGGATGATAAGAAAGTGAAACAGGCTTATTACTGGGATGGAGAAAAGGTAAGTGGTCTGGACAGAAGATCACACCAGCCACAATATACCTTTAAGCTGAAATCTCATCCAGAGCAAGACCCCATTTCTCTTCAATTCTGTGAAGCTCAGAGAGGTGAGGAAACCGTAGAAGAAAAATCTGAAGCTAGCAGAGGGTAGTTCATGAAGTTTAAAGAAAGAAGCCATTTGCATAATGTAAAAGATAAGGTGAGGCAGCAAGTACTGAGGTAGAAACTGTAGCAAGTTATCCAGATCTACTTAATTAATGAAGATGGCTATGTTAAATAAGAGATTTTCAATATAGATTGAGCTCATCTTCTGTTGGAAGAAGATGCATCTAGTCAATGCCTGGCTTCAGTGTTTCAAAGGACAGGCTGACTATCCTGTTAGGGGCTAATGCAGATGACTTCAAGTGGAAACCAATACTCATTTGCCATTGAAAATCCTAGGACCCTATGCTCAATCTACTCTGCCTGTGCTGTGTTAATGGCACAAAAAAGCCTGGGCAGCACACCTGTTTCCAACATGGTTTATTGAATATTTTAAACCCACTATTGAGACCTATTGCTCAGAAAAAAAGATTGCTTTCAAAGTATCATTGCTCCTTGGCAATGCACCTGGTCACCCAGAAGCTCTGATGGAGACATACGATGAGACTAATGTTGTTTTCATGTCTGCCAACATGACATCTATTATGTAGCCCATGGATTAAAGGGTAGTCTTTACTTTCAAGTTTTATTGTTAAGAAAGACATTTCATTAGCACTGCCCTAGGTAGTGACTCCTCTGATGAATCTGGGCAAAGTAATTGACAACTTTCGGAGAAGGACTGACCATTCTGGATACATTAAGAACCTTCATGATTCATGGGAAGAGGTCAAAATATTAACATTGACCAGAGTTTGGAAGAAGTGGATTCCAACCCTCCTGGATGACTTGCAGGGGTTGAAGACTTCAGTGGAGGAGTAATGGCAGATGTGAAAGGAGCAAGAGAACTGGAATTAGAAGTGGAGCCTGAAGATATGACTAATTTGCTGTAATTTCTTAATCAGCCTTGAGCAGATAAGGAGTTGTTTCTTATGGATGAGCAAACAAAGTAATTTCTTGAGCTGGAATCTACTCCCGGTGAGGATGTTAGGAAGTCTGTTAAAATGACAGCAAAGGATATTAGAATATCATATAAACTTAGTTGGTAAAGCGGTAGCAGGATTTGAGAGGATTGAATCTAATTTTGAAAGGAGTTCTTCTGAAGGTAAAATGTTATCAAGCAGCATCATATGCTACAGAGAATTCACTCATGAAAGGAAAAGTCAATTGATGTGGCAAACTTCACTGTCTTATTTTAAGAAATTGTTACAGTCACATCAACCCTCAGCAACCACCACCTTGATCAGTTAGCAACCATCCACACTGAAGCAAAACTCTCTGCCAGCTGAAAGTTCAGATTATGTCTAGCATTGTTTAGCAATAAAGTATTTTTAAATGGACATTTGTGCATTGTTTTTTAGATATACTGCTGTTGCATACTTAATAGACTACCAGTGTAAACATAACTTTTATAAGTGCTGGAAAATAAACAAAAATTCATTTGACTTGCTTTGGTGAAATATTTGCTTTATTGCAGAAGTCTGGAACTGAACCCACAGTATCTCCAAAGTATAGCCCATATGTGGTGGTCGTGCTGTCCTCACAGAAACAGGTGCTGCCTTTGAACCCTGTAACTCTCAGAAAAAACCTACCATCAAGCTATAAGGGAGGCACAGATAGGGACCAGCCTCTGGACCAAGCAGAGGCTTGTCCAGAGTAAGCTACTGTGTTTAAAAGAGGGCCTTGCCCATAATAAGTACTCCAAAATATAAAAAATTTAGAAGATAGTCTCTGCCTTCAACAATCAATTTTATTTTATTTCCCATTTTAAACACCACAAGGACATAGCAACTAGTTATGCTGCTCATCTTCCTAATGCCCGGAATTTCTTTACAAGTTAGAACTTTATTGGACACCTTATTATAGTGTACAATGCTAATTTATTATCCTACATAAATGACAATAAAATGAGAGCTTCCTTGGCAAACATTTCTTATCATGATGAATCACCTAGTTATCAAAAGGTTGCAGTGTATTCCATGGTGATCATGGAATTCTATGTAGGATATTTATTAAAATTTATCCAGGTTAGAGAAAAGCTTTACACATTAATCCAAGCCAGCCATAATATTCAATATGATTTGGGGATCTAATTTGGCTTCATTTGTTCTGCTTCAGGTAATGCCAACTTAATGATCCGTTTATGTAATCGTAGAACAATAATAAAAATGCCTAACCATTTTAAGATTCAGTGTGTTCCAAAACATTTCTCATGGAAACCTAATATATCACAGGGTGATCTCAGGGAGAAAAAAAAAGAATTTATGTCAATAAAGTTTGGGAAACATTTACAGTGCTGCAGTTTCATTGTGCCTATTTAGCAAATGAAAGTCTGTCTTAATTAGTTTGGGCTGCTGCAACAGAATACCATAGCAGAGTGGCGTAGAAATAGGACAAATTTATTTTTCACATTTCTGGGGGCTGGGGAATCCAAGATCAAGGTGATGGCAAGTTTGGCATCTGGTGAGGGCCCATCTGGTTCCTAGTTGGTAAACAGCAGTGTTTTCACTGTATCCCCACATGACAGAAGGGGTGAAGGAGTTTTTTGGGGTCCCTTTGCTAAGGGCACTAAACTTATGAATGAAGGCTCCACCCTTTGACCTAATCACATTTCCAAGAGCCCTACTTCCTAATACCATTATACTGGGGGGTCAGACTTCCACATATGAATCTTGGGGGATACCAGTGTTAAATCTATTGCATTCCACCTCTGGCCTCCCAAACTCTTGTCCTTCTCACATGCAACATTCATTCATTCCATCCCAATAGCCCCTGAAGTCTTTACTCATTCTGGATCAGCTTTTAAGTCAGAGATCTCATCTACACATCATCAAAAGCAAATATATATGTGACTCAAGGTACAATTCTTCCTGTGACAAATTCCTCTCAAGCTGTGAACCTCTGAAACCAGATACATGATATGTTTCCCAAACACAATCATGGTACAGCCATAAGATAGCATTCTCATTCCCAAGGTAAGAAGTAGGAAAAGGAAAAAAAAGAGTGACAGGTCCCAAGTAAGTCCAAAACCTAACAGGACAAATTTCCTTTGATATCAAGGCTCAAGGATAATCCACTTAGGATCAATGTTCTGCCCCCCAAGCCCACTGGGGTGGCATTGTCACCCCCATGGTTCAGCAGGATGGCCCTGTAGTGGCTTGCTGCCTAGGTTAAGTTTCATTCAATATATGAATTTGATAGGGGGAGGACTCAAACTTTTAGCAAACTATAGCAAAGTACCCAGGGAAATAGAGTAAAGAAGAGCCACAATGAATTTTGATTTAATCCAGCATTTCTCAATTATCCATGATACCTTTTGAGGTCTTAATGAATACCCATTTTGAGAAAAACACAGTTTGAGACACACTGACACTCTTTTTGATTTTTTTAATTCTATGTCACTTCCCTTTTATTTCTCAGAGCTACTCAGTGAAGAACTCACAGAGTTTAAATTACTTCAAAGGGAAGCTTTGTAAATTTAGTGAGCAAATTTAGCAGGAAGTGGAAGAAGGATCAAATTCAGTTGTTGTGCTGTCACGTCATCAGTCCATGCATCCACTCATCCTTCCATCTTCCTTTCAACAAAATATGTGCTTGCCTCTGCTCTAAGCCTGTTGGCTACAGAGCTAAGCCAAGTAAAGTTGATTCCTCTCTTTATTGGATGTATATCCTAGTGAAAGGGATAGGTATCTGATGAATAAGGTGATGTCATGCAGTGATGTCTACAATAATGTAGCTCAATTGGTAGATATGATGGGGAGGGACTGGTATGGAGCTGGATTGGGCTGTTTTATTTATTTATTTTCAAAAAATATTTTATTTATTTATTTGACAGACAAAGATCACAAGTAGGCAGAGAAGCAAGCAGAGGCAGAGAGAGGGGGAAGAAGGCTTTCTGCTGAGCAGAGAGCCTGATGCAGGGCTTGATCCCAGGACCCTGGGGTCATGACCTGAGCTGAGAGCAGAGGCTTTAACCCACTGAGCCCAGCCAGGTGCCCCATGGATTGGGCTGTTTTAGATGGGGGGTAATAATGGTAGTCCTTTCAGTGGATGAAAAGCCTGCTCTGAGACCCAAAGATGGAGAAGAAGCTCTTGCCACTGAGGCATATTTTTAATTTAACTGGAGGACTCTGCAACGGTAGAGCATGTGGTTAAGAGTATAGGTCTGGGGGAGGAGTCAAGATGGCGGAGAAGTAGCAAGCTGAGACTGCTTCAGCTAGCCGGAGATCAGCTAGATAGCTTATCTAAAGATTGCAAACACCTGAAAATCCATCGGCAGACCGAAGAGAAGAAGAACAGCAATTCTGGAAACAGAAAAACAACCACTTTCTGAAAGGTAGGACCGACGGAGAAGTGAATCCAAAGCGACGGGAAGATAGACCCCGGGGGGAGGGGCCGGCTCCCGGCAAGCAGCGGAGCAACCGCGCACAAAATCAGGACTTTTAAAAGTCTGTTCCGCTGAGGGACATCGCTCCAGAGGCTAAACCGGGGCGAAGCCCACGCGGGGTCAGCGTGGCCTCAGGTCCCGCAGGGTCACAGAAGGATCGGGGGTGTCTGAGTGTTGCAGAGCTTGCGGGTATTGGAACGGGAAAGCCGGCTACAGAAACAAAGCCGACAGTAAGCTCGCAGCTCGGTGTTACCTTGACCGATCGTAGGCTCGGTGAGCTCGGAGCGCGGCCGGAGGTCAGGCAGACGGGAATAACTGGGCGCTGTTCTCTGAGGGCGCACTGAGGAGTGGGGCCCTGGGCTCTCGGCTCCTCCGGGCCGGAGACCAGGAGGCCGCCATTTGTGTTCCCGTCCTCCGGAACTCTACGGAAAGCGCTCAGGGAACAAAAGCTCCTGAAAGCAAACCCGAGCGGATTACTCACCCCGGCCCCGGGTAAGGGAGGTGTAATTCCGCCTGGGGCAAAGACACTTGAGAATCACTACAACAGGCCCCTCCCCCAGAAGATCAACAAGAAATCCAGCCGAGACCAAGTTCACCTACCAAGGAGTGCGGTTTCAATACCAAGGAGAGCAGCAGAATTCCAGAGGAGGAGAAAGCCAAGCACGGAACTCATGGCTTTTTTCCTGTGATTTTTTTTTAGTCTTGCAGTTAATTTAATTTTTTCTTTTTCATTTTTTTTTTTCTTTTTCTTCTCGCCTTCGGGTAAATTTTTTTTTTTTTTTAACGGTTACCTTTTTCTTTTTTAACGATTTTTTACTAGTTTATCTAATATATATATTTTTTTCTTTTTTACATTTTTCTCAGGTGTTTTCTTTTTTTAAAAAAATTTTTTTCTTTTCTTTTTTTTTCTTTCTTTCTTTTTGAACCTCTTTTTATCCCCTTTCTCCCCACTCACGATTTTGGATCTCTTCTAATTTAGTTAAAGCATATTTTCCTGGGGTTGTTGCCACCCTTTTAGTATTTTACTTGCCCCTTCATTTACTCTTATCTGGCCAAAATGACAAGACGTAAAAATTCAACGCAAAAAAAAGAACAAGAGGCAGTACCGAAGGCTAGGGACCTAATCAATACAGACATCGGTAATATGTCAGATCTAGAGTTCAGAATGACAATTCTCAAGGTTCTAGCCGGGCTCGAAAAAGGCATGGAAGATATTAGAGAAACCCTCTCGAGAGATATAAAAGCCCTTTCTGGAGAAATAAAAGAACTAAAATCTAACCAAGTTGAAATCAAAAAAGCTATTAATGAGGTGCAATCAAAAATGGAGGCTCTCACTGCTAGGATAAATGAGGCAGAAGAAAGAATTAGTGATATAGAAGACCAAATGACAGAGAATAAAGAAGCTGAGCAAAAGAGGGACAAACAGCTACTGGACCACGAGGGGAGAATTCGAGAATTAAGTGACACCATAAGACGAAACAACATTAGAATAATTGGGATTCCAGAAGAAGAAGAAAGAGAGAGGGGAGCAGAAGGTATACTGGAGAGAATTATTGGGGAGAATTTCCCCAATATGGCAAAGGGAACGAGCATCAAAATTCAGGAGGTTCAGAGAACGCCCCTCAAAATCAATAAGAATAGGCCCACACCCCGTCACCTAATAGTAAAATTTACAAGTCTCAGTGACAAAGAGAAAATCCTGAAAGCAGCCCGGGAAAAGAAGTCTGTAACATACAATGGTAAAAATATTAGATTGGCAGCTGACTTATCCACAGAGACCTGGCAGGCCAGAAAGAGCTGGCATGATATTTTTAGAGCACTAAACGAGAAAAACATGCAGCCCAGAATACTATATCCAGCTAGGCTATCATTGAAAATAGAAGGAGAGATTAAAAGCTTCCAGGACAAACAACAACTGAAAGAATTTGCAAATACCAAACCAGCTCTACAGGAAATATTGAAAGGGGTCCTCTAAGCAAAGAGAGAGCCTACAAGTGGTAGATCAGAAAGGAACAGAGACCATATACAATAACAGTCACCTTACAGGCAATACAATGGCACTAAATTCATATCTCTCAATAGTTACCCTGAATGTGAATGGGCTAAATGCCCCTGTCAAAAGACAGAGGGTATCAGAATGGATAAAAAAACAAAACCCATCTATATGTTGCCTCCAAGAAACTCATTTTAAGCCCGAAGACACCTCCAGATTTAAAGTGAGGGGGTGGAAAAGAATTTACCATGCTAATGGACATCAGAAAAAGCAGGAGTGGCAATCCTTATATCAGATCAATTAGATTTTAAGCCAAAGACTATAATAAGAGATGAGGAAGGACACTATATCTTACTCAAAGGGTCTGTCCAACAAGAAGATTTAACAATTTTAAATATCTATGCCCCCAACGTGGGAGCAGCCAACTATATAAACCAATTAATAACAAAATCAAAGAAACACATCAACAACAATACAATAATAGTAGGGGACTTTAACACTCCCCTCACTGAAATGGACAGGTCATCCAAGCAAAAGATAAACAAGGAAATAAAGGCCTTAAACGACACACTGGACCAGATGGACATCACAGATATATTCAGAACATTTCATCCCAAAGCAACAGAATACACATTCTTCTCTAGTGCACATGGAACATTCTCCAGAATAGATCACATCCTCGGTCCTAAATCAGGACTCAACCGGTATCAAAAGATTGGGATCATTCCCTGCATATTTTCAGACCACAATGCTCTAAAGCTAGAACTCAACCACAAAAGGAAGTTTGGAAAGAACCCAAATACATGGAGACTAAACAGTATCCTTCTAAAGAATGAATGGGTCAACCGGGAAATTAAAGAAGAATTGAAAAAAATCATGGAAACAAATGATAATGAAAATACAACGGTTCAAAATCTGTGGGACACAATAAAGGCAGTCCTGAGAGGAAAATATATAGCGGTACAAGCCTTTCTCAAGAAACAAGAAAGGTCTCAGGTACACAACCTAACCCTACACCTAAAGGAGCTGGAGAAAGAACAAGAAAGAAACCCTAAGCCCAGCAGGAGAAGAGAAATCATAAAGATCAGAGCAGAAATCAATGAAATAGAAACCAAAAAAACAATAGAACAAATCAACGAAAGTAGGAGCTGGTTCTTTGAAAGAATTAATAAAATTGATAAACCCCTGGCCCGACTTATCAAAAAGAAAAGAGAAAGGACCCAAATAAATAAAATCATGAATGAAAGAGGAGAGATCACAACTAACACCAAAGAAATACAAACTATTATAAGAACATACTATGAGCAACTCTACGGCAATAAATTTGACAATCTGGAAGAAATGGATGCATTCCTAGAAACATATAAACTACCACAACTGAACCAGGAAGAAATAGAAAGCCTGAACAGACCCATAACCAGTAAGGAGATTGAAACAGTCATTAAAAATCTCCAAACAAACAAAAGCCCAGGGCCAGATGGCTTCCCGGGGAATTCTACCAAACATTTAAAGAAGAACTAATTCCTATTCTCCTGAAACTGTTCCAAAAAATAGAAATGGAAGGAAAACTTCCAAACTCATTTTATGAGGCCAGCATCACCTTGATCCCAAAACCAGACAAGGATCCCACCAAAAAAGAGAGCTATAGACCGATATCCTTGATGAACACAGATGCGAAAATACTCAACAAAATACTAGCCAATAGGATTCAACAGTACATTAAAAAGATTACTCACCACGACCAAGTGGGATTTATTCCAGGGCTGCAAGGTTGGTTCAACATCCGCAAATCAGTCAATGTGATACAACACATCAATAAAAGAAAGAACAAGAACCATATGATACTTTCAATAGATGCTGAAAAAGCATTTGACAAAGTACAGCATCCCTTCCTGATCAAAACTCTTCAAAGTGTAGGGATAGAGGGCACATACCTCAATATCATCAAAGCCATCTATGAAAAACCCACCGCAAATATCATTCTCAATGGAGAAAAACTGAAAGCTTTTCCGCTAAGGTCAGGAACACGGCAGGGATGTCCATTATCACCACTGCTATTCAACATAGTACTAGAGGTCCTAGCCTCAGCAATCAGACAACAAAAGGAAATTAAAGGCATCCAAATCGGCAAAGAAGAAGTCAAATTATCACTCTTCGCAG
Source organism: Mustela nivalis (assembly GCF_964662115.1). NCBI lineage: Eukaryota > Metazoa > Chordata > Mammalia > Carnivora > Mustelidae > Mustela > Mustela nivalis. Next base: position 78,935,262 of record NC_139021.1, read on the forward strand.
ATGATATGATACTATATGTGGAAAACCCAAAAGACTCCACTCCAAAACTGCTAGAACTTATACAGGAATTCAGTAAAGTGTCAGGATATAAAATCAATGCACAGAAATCAGTTGCATTTCTCTACACCAACAGCAAGACAGAAGAAAGAGATATTAAGGAGTCAATCCCATTTACAATTGCATCCAAAACCATAAGATACCTAGGAATAAACCTAACCAAAGAGACACAGAATCTATACTCAGAAAACTATAAAGTACTCATGAAAGAAATTGAGGAAGACACAAAGAAATGGAAAAATGTTCCATGCTCCTGGATTGGAAGAATAAATATTGTGAAAATGTCTATGCTACCTAAAGCAATCTACACATTTAATGCAATTCCTATCAAAGTACCATCCATCTTTTTCAAAGAAATGGAACAAATAATGCTAAAATTTATATGGAACCAGAAAAGACCTCGAATAGCCAAAGGGATATTGAAAAAGAAAGCCAACGTTGGTGGCATCACAATTCCGGACTTCAAGCTCTATTACAAAGCTGTCATCATCAAGACAGCATGGTACTGGCACAAAAACAGACACATAGATCAATGGAACAGAATAGAGAGCCCAGAAATAGACCCTCAAATCTATGGTCAACTCATCTTCGACAAAGCAGGAAAGAATGTCCAATGGAAAAAAGACAGCCTCTTCAATAAATGGTGCTGGGAAAATTGGACAGCCACATGTAGAAAAATGAAATTGGACCATTTCCTTACACCACACACAAAAATAGAATCAAAATGGATGAAGGACCTCAATGTGCGAAAGGAATCCATCAAAATCCTTGAGGAGAACACAGGCAGCAACCTCTTCGACCTCTGCCGCAGCAACATCTTCCTAGGAACAACGCAAAAGGCAAGGGAAGCAAGGGAAAAAATGAACTATTGGGATTTCATCAAGATCAAAAGCTTTTGCACAGCAAAGGAAACAGTTAACAAAATCAAAAGACAACTGACAGAATGGGAGAAGATATTTGCAAACGACATATCAGATAAAGGACTAGTGTCCAGAATCTATAAAGAACTTAGCAAACTCAACACCCAAAGAACAAATAATCCAATCAAGAAATGGGCAGAGGACATGAACAGACATTTCTGCAAAGAAGACATCCAGATGGCCAACAGACACATGAAAAAGTGCTCCATATCACTCGGCATCAGGGAAATACAAATCAAAACCACAATGAGATATCACCTCACACCAGTCAGAATGGCTAAAATCAACAAGTCAGGAAATGACAGATGCTGGCGAGGATGTGGAGAAAGGGGAACCCTCCTACACTGTTGGTGGGAATGCAAGCTGGTGCAGCCACTCTGGAAAACAGCATGGAGGTTCCTCAGAATGTTGAAAATAGAACTGCCCTATGACCCAGCAATTGCACTATTGGGTATTTACCCTAAAGATACAAATGTAGTGATCCAAAGGGGCACATGCACCCGAATGTTTATAGCAGCTATGTCCACAATAGCCAAACTATGGAAAGAACCTAGATGCCCATCAACAGATGAATGGATCAAGAAGATGTGGTATATATACACAATGGAATACTATGCAGCCATCAAAAGAAATGAAATCTTGCCATTTGCGACAACATGGATGGAACTAGAGCGTATCATGCTTAGCGAAATAAGTCAAGCAGAGAAAGACAACTATCATATGATCTCCCTGATATGAGGAAGTGGTGATGCAACATGGAGGCTTAAGTGGGTAGGAGAAGAATAAATGAAACAAGATGGGATTGGGAGGGAGACAAACCATAAGTGACTCTTAATCTCACAAAACAAACTGAGGGTTGCTGGGGGGAGGGGGTTTGGGAGAAGGGGGTGGGATTATGGACATTGGGGAGGGTATGTGCTTTGGTGAGTGCTGTGAAGTGTGTAAACCTGGTGATTCACAGACCTGTACCCCTGGGGATAAAAATATATGTTCATAAAAAATAAAAAGTTAAAAAAAATAATAATAAAAATAAAAATAACTTTCTGTAGGAAAATGAAAAAAAAAAAAATAAAATAAAAGAGTATAGGTCTGGAGTCATGTTGCCCTGATGTAAATCCTTGTTCTTACTGATCAGGTGACCTTGGGCAAGGAACTTAACAACTTTGTGCCTCATTTTTTTCCTATGTTATTACTACAATCTTGTTCAGAAAACACTGTTAGGAATTGGATGAGTTGATACATTTTAAGATATTCATATACTATCTGACATGAAGTAAGCATTCAATACATGCAAGTTGTGTCATTATAGTTTTCTTCCCCATGATTTCTGGTATTTTCAACTTACTGAAGACCTGGTGGTCTTGGCTAGCGAGCTGGCTATTGGGACTGCATGGGGTTATAAGGCCAAAGGAGTGTAAGAAAGTCAGGCATGGTGTAATTCTTCCTTTATAACTTGGAAGGTTATAACCTTGATAAATGCCATGAAAAGAAAATTTATGGACCCCTTAAGACTTTTTGGAAAGTTGGACTTGTGCAACCAGTGTGCCCTACAGATCCCTGAAGTCAATGCTTCAGTGGCAGTACTATTGACTCCTATGTTACTTTTTGTGGTTTTGATCAGTACTATCAAGACTGGGGAAGGCTAACCAGTAGACCTGAACCTCCTCCAACCTCTCCAAGGGCTGAGGGGACCTATGTTCTAAGTACCTCTGTGACTCCTTTGTGGCACATAGTGGAAACTCTGGTCTAACGTTCCCTAGAGCTAACTGTATCTTAGGATGTTATGGGGAAGCTTCCTCATGTGGGACCTGAAAGATTTGATAGGAGAGGCTTTGTATCCCAGGAGTCATCTCTTTGGTGCTTGAGTTGCCAGCAAATGTCCCCAGTCCCGTCTTTCAGGGCCATACCTGGACTCTGGAATTATTCTTTAGGACGAAAGCCAACATAAAACTCAGCATCAAAGTGCTCCATACTCAGTGTGTCTTTTCCCTGCCCCTCACCATTTACCTTTCCCTTTTGGATCTGTTTGAACCCATACCTTCAATGTTGCACATTTTATCACTTCAAAGTAGTAAAATCCCACAATCCAACTTGATGGTTTATGAAGAAAGACTCAATGGTCTGGGGAAACTTGACCTATCATCTGTCAATGTGAACCATAACCCCAATAGCTTGCTCAGTCTTTCTTCATAGTAAGAAAGGCTCAGGCTCAATAATAAAATCTGTTCTTTTTCTTGAAAAGGAAATGTAAAATATATAAAGCTCAGCACAGCCATAGATTTTTCCAAAACATGATTCTAATGAATGCAGATGGTTAGCTAAATTGGTCATCTCAGTGAAAATTAAAAAAAAAAATCACCTCTCTATAAAATGTAGTATTTATAGGATGCTTGATGGTGAATTTCCCATATTTCCCCTTATTCACCCCGTCTCTCCAAATATTGATGAGCTTTGGCTTTATAGACTGAAGCTTATACGATAATTTCTGTATTCAAATTTTCATTCCTTTACTTATTCAGCAAACACTAACTGAGAACCAGTTATGTCCCACACACTGTGGAAATGTTGGATAATAAAAGGATGAGTGAGTTGTACCTCCCTCACTTTGAAGAATTACTATTCTCGTGAGGTAAATTTGTAAACTGGTAAATTAGAACACATTATAAAAATCACCAAGGTAGAAGGATATGGATGGTGACTGATAAAATCTGCTTGGGAAGGTTGAGAAATTATTTGAATTGGCAGATTTAAGGATTCCTGAGATTAGAGATGGAAAAGAGGGTATGCTAAGGAGGAGGAACAGAGATAGAGTCTTACTGGGGATGAGGGTAATACATTTAGTGAGCCTGGAACCACAGTATGTGGGATGGAGGAAGGAGGTAAGTCAGGGGTGGTAGAGTGAGGCAAGATTTGGGTGAGTCTGTTGTCTGAGCAAAGAAAGTTTACCTTCTGTTAGTTGTCACTGGAGAGTAACAGAATCCTGATTTATTTTGTCTAGGCTTTTGGGAGGAATTGTGATGGTGAGACTAGATAGAAGGTTCTTTCAAAATTCCTATCCAAAGAGGGTGAATTCCACTAAGGACTGCTGTGAAGAGGAGTAGATGGATTTGAAAGACATTTAGGAAGCAGAAAACACAAAATGTGGAAATGTAAGAAAGGAAAGCGTTGAAGATGATGTAAAAGTTTTTAGTGTGGAAGCTTAGTTATTTAGAAAATAATTATCCTCAAAAAATTACTAACAGAGCTATTATATAATCTGGCAATTCTGCTTCCAGGTATTTAACCAAAGAAAACAAAATCACTAACTCAAAAAGATATCTGCACCCCAATGTCTACTATAGCATTATTTATAAGAGCCAAGATAAGGAAGCAAGTTAAGTGTATGTAGATGGATGACTGGATAAGAAAATGTCATATTTCTATATCTATATAGGTAGGTATACACATACAATGGAATATTACTCAGCCATTAAAAATAATGAAATCTTGCTGTTTGTGACAATGCGAATAGACCTTGAAGGCATTACTGCTAAATGAAATGAGACTGAGAAAGACAAATATCTTATGATATCACTTATATGTGGAGTCTAAAACAAACAAAAGAACCTAAAACAAAACTAATAATAATAATAATAATAATAATCATAATAATCATCTGACCTCATGGATATAGAGAACAGATTGGTGGTTTCCAGAAGCAGGAAGTGTGGGCTGTGGAGCCTGGGGGAGGGGGCAAAATGGGTGAAGGAGGTTAAAAAGTAAATATGTCATGGAAATATAATGTGCAGTATGAGGACTATAGTTAAAACTGTATAGTAAATCTGAAAATTGCTAAGAGAGAATATCTTAAAAGTTCTTATCACAAGAAAAAATTTTGTTAACTATTGTAGTGATGAATGTTAAGTAGACTTATTGTGGTGATCTTTTGGCATTATATACAAATATTAAACCATTATGTTATACATCTGAAACTAATAGAGTATTATATGTAAATTATATCTAAATTAAAAGAAAAAAAATTAATGAGGATTTGTTCTAAGTCAGACAGAGGGCATGGTGGAGTTTTCAGTTCTGGGGCTCTGTATTTGTTGATGCAGGAAATGACAATACAGTGTGATATGTGTTACATTAGGGGTTAGTACAGAGTCCCAGGGACACTTCAGTTTACTACTATTGCCTAAAAAGCCACCCAATCGTGTGATCGTGTGAAAAAGACAACATGGCAGATCATTGGTCTCTTCTCTGTGATATCAGAAGCGTTAGCCAGGTGGGTGTGAAAATGTGAAAGAAGACCTATTGGCTGTGGGCTAGAATGATCTGAAAGCTCATTCATTCATATATCTGGCCCCAGGCCTGGGAGGGCTCAGAGTGACTCCCGAGTGCCTCTTGTATGTGGTATGGCTTGTTCACTGCAGTGAAACATCAGAGGAGTTGGACTTCTTACCTGGAGGCTCAAGATTCTAAGCACAAGTCTTTAAATAGGCAAGATGGCATTGTCTTTTCTGACCTGGCCTCAAAAGTTGTATGTCATCACTCTGCCACATTTTATTGGTTACAAGCAAGGCATAAGCTTACCCAGATTCTAGAAAAGGGAACATAGACTCCATATCACCTTGGGAGGATAGTAAAAGTCACACTGCATAAAAGCATATGGGGTAGAAGACACTGTTATGACCATCTTTCAGAAATATAATCTGCTATAGACACCCAATCCAATTTCAGGATAAAGCTTTGTGGAGGAAGTCATTTGTGAATGTTCAGGCAGAGGAAGCAGCATATACAGAGGTCTTCAGGAAGGAAAGAGAATATTTTGTTGTTGTTGTTGTTTTGTTGATAATAATGTGGTTTTATTTTTTATTTCATTTTATTTTAATTTATTTCTTTTCAGTGTTCCAGCATTCAATGTTAATGCACCACACCCAGTGTTCCATGCAATACATACCCTCCATAATACCCACCACCAGACTCACCCAACTCCCCATTACCATCCCCTCCAAAACCCTCAGTTTGTTTCTCAGAGTCCACAGTCTCTCATGGTTCATCTTCCCTTCCAATTTCCCCCAGCTCACTTCTCCTCTCCATCTCCCAATGTCCTCTGTGTTATTCCTTATGCTCCACGAGTAACTGAAACCATGATAATTGTCTTTCTTTGCTTGACTTATTTCACTCAGCATAATCTCTTCCAGTCCCATCTATGTTGATACAAAAGTTGCATATTCATCCTTTCTGATGGAGGCATAATACTCCATTGTGTATATGGACCACATCCTCCTTATCCATTCGTCTGTTGAAGGGCATTTTGGTTCTTTACACAGTTTGGTGAACGTGGCCATTGCTGTTATGAACATTGGGGTACAAATGGCCCTTCTTTTCACTACATCTGTATCTTTGGGGTAAACACCCAGTAAAAAATTACAGGGGAGCCCTATTTTTAATTTCGTAAGGAATCTCCACATTGTTTTCCAAAGTGGCTGCACCAGCCTGCATTCCCACAAGCAGTGTAAGAGGGCTCCCCTTTCTCCACATTCTCTCCAACACTTGTTGCTTACTGTCTTGTTGATTTTGGCCATTCTAACTGGTGTAAGGTGGTATCTCAATGTGGTTTAGATTTGAATCTCAGTCACCAAATTGTGGAAAGAACCAAGATGCCCTTCAACAGATGAATGGATAAGGGAGATGTGGTCCATACACACTATGGAGTATTATGCCTCCTTCAGAAAGGATGAAAACCCAACTTTTGTAGCAACATGGACGGGACTGGAAGAGATTATGCTGAGTGAAAAAAGTCAAGCAGAGAGAGTCAATTATCATATGGTTTTTCTTATTTGTGGAGCATAACAAATAGCATGGAGGACAAGGGGAGATGGAGAGGAGAAGGGAGTTAAGGGAAATTAAAAGGGGAGGTGAACCATGAGAGACTATGGACTCTGAAAAACAATCTGAGGGTTTTGAAGGGGCAGGGGTGGGAGGTTGGGGGAACCAGGTGGTGAGTAATAGAGAGGGCATGGATTGCATGGAACACTGGGTGTGGTGCAAAAACAATGAATACTGTTACGCTGAAAAGAAATAAAAAATTTTAAAAAATGGGCAGAAGACATGAATAGACACTTCTTCAAAGAAGACATACAAATGGCTAATAGGCACACGAGAAAGAGAACATTCTACATTCTCTTTCACAGAGTTGAACTATGGGTAAGGACTCTACAAGGAACTGGGAGCCTGATGGCAAAGGGCCCTTTAAGCCTCGAAAAAGAACTCAGATCTTGTCCACAAGGTGGAGAGCATTTTCAAAGTGTTTAAAGCAGTCATGAGGGTGGGACACTTTCTCATTTGTGACTTAGATAGCTCATTCTTTCTCTTGGGTATGGAATGATGAGCCAAAGTTTGTTAGAGAGCACAGGATGACAGAAAGAACAGGATGGGCAGTTCTGATACATAGGACAGTGTCCTAAGACAGTAGTAAGAAGTAGAATGTAGAGTGGAGAGTGGGTGGGAGTGTGGCAAGATTAGAGGCAGCATTCTCGGGGATAAGGTGATCAGTTAGCTAGATAGAATAGTGGGCTAAACTACAAAAATGGTAGAAGAGTGGGGAAAAAAAAGACAGAATTAAGAAATAGAGGGTTCAATAAGTGGGACCTAAAGGCTTCTTTTTTTTTTTTTTAAAGATTTTATTTATTTATTTGTCAGAGACAGAGGGAGAGAGAGCAAGTGAGCACAGGCAGACAGAGAGGCAGGCAGAGGCAGAGGGAGAAGCAGGCTCCCTGCCAAGCAAGGATCCTGATGCGGGACTCGATCCCAGGACCCTGGGATCATGACCTGAGCCGAAGGCAGCTGCTTAACCAACTGAGCCACCCAGTTGTCCCCTAATGGCTTCTTTTAAGTGTGGGATGGGAGAGAAAGGGAAACCAGGGGTTCAGTGACTTGAGAGACAGAATATGGGAGATAGAATAGGTTGGCCTGGAGAGAAGCAGTAAATGCCTTTTCATTATTGTATTTTAAATCATTAATTAAGCATCTGGTTGTGTGTGGTTGGCATTATGTGAATTTTACATACTGAGCCATGTTGGTATTTACTTGACAGAGTAAATCCCCTGGAAATAAAATATTCATTTTCACATAAAATTAATAAAATAAATTCCTAGTCACTTACCTTTGACTTGTCAGTCTATGCCCATATAGGCAAGACGTGGCTATAGGAATGGTCTTATAGAATCTGGAAAGTATCTTTGGTACTCCATATATGTTAGAGTTGTGCTAGACCAACAGGGCAGTTGCCATGGAAAACCTATTGCAGTGGAGGGACTGATATAGGTCACGATGGAAGCTTTGGTCTTTGGTTTTCAAAATGGGAATTTTCATCTAACTTCTGGAAGGTTCTAGAGACTTCAAATTGTAACTCCTACAAACTCAGATCAGCTGTAACTCATGCATTTGCACTTACACTTTCAGAGGGAAATATTGTTCTTGGTTATAAAAAAAAAATTATTCCCTAATGGGCTGCCCTTTGTTTGTGAGCATTGCTTGCTTTTATTATTCTGAAAGGACATATGCAGTTAGGCTATAGAAGGAGAGCTGCACGTTGATTTCACCCACATGAAGACAGCCTTGCTGCCTCCTTGTCTTTAGCTTATAGGACTGTGCCTAGTTTTTTTCTCTCTTTTTTAAAAGATTACTTATTTATTTATTTACTTACTTACTTATTTACCACACAAGTGGGGGGAGGAGCAGAAGGAGAGGTAGAGAGAGACTCTCAAGCAGACTCCATGTTGAATGTGAAGCCTGATGTGGGGCTTGATCTTACCACCCCGAGACTATGACCTGAGCTGAAATCAACAGTCAACTGCTTAACTGACTGAGCCAACAAGGCACCCTGGAATGTAATGGCTTTCAAGCAAAACAAGAATATTATAAGAAATAATAAATGGGAACCTTGTATACATTTTCTCTAAATGGAAAGTTTGTATATAGAAGTAATTTCTATGATTCTTAAATGTTATATGATAAATATATATATATGTATGTTATTATGATATATATGCACACAGATACATAGCCTCATCATGTTATTCGTTAATAAGTATGTTTTGAGTATTTGTAGGTGCAAAGTCATATTCTAGGTGCTAAAGATACAGCCGTTAATACTTGTGCCATTCATATTCCAGTGGAAGAAAGAGGAGGCACAAGATGAGTTTGGATGAGGACTGTCTTTGTAAGGATTTTCAGGAAAACAAAAACAAAAACAAAACAAAACAAAACAAAAAAACCAAACTTGACTAAATAATGGCCGTCTTGAATGATCTCCTTTCTAAGTATGCCACCAGTTGCTGAGACTTTAGGTGAACCTGCTTATGACTCTAGATGAGAACTACCGGAGTAACTTAATGATATGCAGATTCTCAGCCTTTACCTCCAGAAATACCAATGCCTTACATCTCAGTAAGGGCACAGAAAACGGAGTTTTAAAATTGCACAGGCCAGGATGCAAATGGTCCACAAACCACACTTTGAGAAACTCTGCCAAACAAGAAATTTTTGAGAAAAGCCTTCTTGAAAACAATTTAACTTTGTTTATTAGAAACAACATTTTTTTTAAGTTTTTTTTTTTTTTTAAGATTTTATTTATTTGTCAGAGAGAGAGCGCGAGCGAAAGTGAGCACAGGCAGACAGAGTGGAAGGCAGAGTCAGAGGGAGAAGCAGGCTCCCTGCGGAGCAAGGACCCCGATGTGGGACTCGATCCCAGGACGCTGGGATCATGACCTGAGCCGAAGGCAGCTGTTTAACCAACTGAGCCACCCAGGCGTCCCTAGAAACAACATTTTTTATGAAAGTATTTCCAACTATATGTTGTTGGTCTTCAATTAACATGACATATACATTCATTTATAGCTTATATAAAAGATGGTACATTTGGTTTTGATTGAGTCCCTTTGTTAAAAATAGCATTTCTTATCTTGGCAAATATTTGTCACGTGTGTTCAAGGAAAGATTTGTGTGTTGCTAATAAATGTAAACAACAATGCTATATGCTATTCATGATTTATGTACTCCTTTTTCCAGAGATGTGAGTTTTAGAATGCCTGAGTTTTGTATTGTGAACTAAGGATTGTACATATGGTCAAACTCTCTGATTTCTCTCTTACTGGTGTCTTTTCCTCAGGTTCCTTCAAATTACTGCCCAGATTTTTATGCCCAGACACACACTATGACACATTTTGTGTAAAGATGTGTGGGGCCTCCATGTTGCTCACAGATCTCACCAAATAAATGATGAGGCCAACAGTGCATGCCTCCCCTTGCCACGTGACTTTTCTTATCCTTATCCTCCCCCTTCCTTTATTTCCCTTCCTTCCCCTCCTCTTTCCCCTTTCCTTTCCTTTTTTCTTCTCTTTTATTTTCCCTTTTCTTTCCAATTTTTAAATTTAAACCCAATTAATTAACATATAATGTATTATTTGTTTCAAAGGTAGAGTTCAGTGATTCTTCAGTCTTATAAATACCAAGTGCTCATTACATCACCCAGTTACCCCATCCACCTCACCCCAGTAACCCTCAATTTGTTTCCTATGATTAAGAATCTTTATGGTTTGTCTCCATCTCTGATCATTTCTTGTTTTATTTTTTCTTCTCTTCCCCTATGATCTTATGTTTTGTGTCTAAAATTATACATATGAGTGAGATCATATGAAAATTGTTTTTCTCTATCTGACTTATTTCACTTGGCATAATACCCTTTAGTTCCATCTACATCATTGTAAATGGCAAGATTTCATTTTTTGATGGTTGAGTTGTATTCCATTGTATATATATGCCACATCTTCATGTGACTTATTCTTTCCCAGAGGGAACTCTTCACTCAGCTGTTTTATGCCACTAAGTTTGAGCATAGACTTTCCTTCTGTTTAAAGTACACGTTCTCATCTCTTTAAAAAAAAAAATTGTTTTATTTTGTTAGTAAACTCTGCACCCAATGTGGAGCTCAAACTTCGGACCGTGAAATCAAGAGTCAGATGTCCCTTCTCACCTCTTTTTTATAACAGCTTTATTGAAATATGATCCACATACCATAAAATTTACTTGTTTAAAGTGTTTTCAGTGAATTCACAGAGTGTGCAAACACCACCACAATCTAATTTGAAAAGACCTTCCTTCCCCTGTAAAGAAATTCATAGCCACTGGCAGTCACCAGCCCTGCTTTCTGTCTCTTATAGAAAGTCACTGACCTGTTTCTGTCTCTTATAGATCTGCCCATTCTGGACATTCCATATGGAATCATACAATATGTGGTTTTTTGTGAATGGCTTTTTCTATTTAACATAAAGTTTTCATGATTCATCAATGTTGTATCATGTACTTCATTCTTTTTTTGTAGTTGAATAATATTCCATTCTGTGGATATACTATAAATTTATTAATCCATTTATTACTTAATGAACATTTGGGTTGCTTCCAGTATGGGACTATTTTGAATAATGCTACTATGCACAGTCGTATATCTCTTGTCTTCTTTATCTGATTGTGTTCTAGCCATCTTTAATGACTTAAATCAAATGACAACTCTTGTGAAAACTTCCTTGATCTTTCACTAAGTCATTAACACCTTTGTCCATTATTCTCAGTTAGCACTTTGCTTGGGTTTTTAGCATGTTTCTCCCTCTCACAGCCATGACGTTCCCAAAGGCATGGGCAACATCTCACCATTTTTCCTATTTACCTTGGTGCACTAGTATTGTCCTTGATCAACAGTTAGATAAATCTCATCTGTTGGAAGGAAGGAAGAAATTAAATAAGGAAGGGAGAAAAGAAAGGAGAAATCAGTTGTAAAATAAGAGCTCCGCCTTTTTTAGAGAGAGAGAGAGAAAGCACATGTGTGCATGCACCAGTGAGAGAGGGGCAGAAGGAAAGGAAGAAAGAGAGTCCCAAGCTGGCTCCTCCCCTAGAATGGATGCAGGGCTTGATCCTACGATCACAAGATCATGACCTGAGCAGAAATGAAGAGTTGGATGCTTAGCTGACTGAACCACTGAGGTGCCCCAGGACATTTGTTTTTAACTAAATCACAGTACTATGTTTCTGGGATTCTTGATGTCAATAATCCTCCAAATCAATTGGAGGAGTGAGAAATTTTTTTTGAGACAGAAATAAACTCATTATATTGTTGATACAAAATTAAAAGACTTGAATAGTTTCATTGTCTTTCTAAATTTGATTAGAACAGAATTAAAACTGAAAAACCAATGACAACAATGAGTCTGAAAATTAAATATAAGCTGTAAATAGATAATTTATATTTCAGTGATTAATCATAAAACACCATCTAGCTTGTGTTTAAAAAAAGATGTCTTTTTTGGTTAAGTAGATCTTTATAACATCTATTATGTGGTTAGGAAGTTACAGTTTAAGAAATATGTAGAATATACATAAGATTTGACATGTATAATATATACAAGATTTGGCAAGAACATTTAGGAGAGAAAGTTTTTCTTTAACGCTAAGGAGAGAAAATCTACATTAAAATTGAGACACATATATGTGTTTTTCAAAGTGGATGCCTATCCATGTCCAGAAGCTTGGAATACAGAGACAACTAAATCTAAGATGTTGGAATCTGAGCTACCAGGTTGGAAGGGCTCAGCAGGGCCCTTGCTCAGCAGGACAAGGGGGCTGGGAGGAAGCTTCATCTTGTTTTTGGCTGCACCCATATCCAACTGTTAGTTAGCTTTTAAGTCTGCTAAGGGACAACACCTGCTGGAGATAAAAATGGAAATGACTGTCGGCTTTAAGGAAGGATCTGGACCTTTCACTTTTTGTGCCCTCAAGAGTATCAGTAGGGATAATTTCAAAGCAACGAAGATAAAGAAAATTTGACTTACTCTTTACTCTTTCCTAAAGCAGAACTTGATTATGTCATTCCCTGTCTACTGTTGCTTTCACTCAAGTTCGTGAGTTGCAGCCTCTGGGCTGGTGAAAAATGCCACAGGGTGCTCATGGCAATAATCTTTATCAATGGGTGGAAAGTTAATAGGTGGCTCTAATGCAATATTAAGGTCTACCAATCAACAGAGCCTATTATGGGGCCAGGCACTCTACTAACTGTTTACTTCTGAAATCTTACTTGATAATTATTGTATTGTTCCCATGAGATGGGTATTTCTATCCCTATATTTTATAGGGAGAAAAATGGAGACTTTGAAATATTAAGCCATTTTCTTCCCTTCATTTATTCTCTTCCATTTACTGTTCTGATGATTACGAGCAGAGTCCCTGTTCTGTATGAGGTACATGTTCACCTCCAAAACTATCAACTCCCCCTATGCTCTGGAGCCATTCCATGTACTTTCCTAGAAACCTTGCTGCATCATTTGTTTTGTCCACATGTGGCATGAACATGTTTTCCATATGTTTTCCCCTACCGTATTAAAATCTCTTCAACCATTACAAAATTGCTTTAGAAAATTTTTTAAATTTAATTTTAATTCCAGTGTGGTGAACATCCAGTGTTATATTAGTTTCAGGTGTACAATATGGTGGTTCAACGGTTCCATTTATTATTCAGTGCTCATCATGACAAGTGCACCTCTTAATCCTCTTTACTTATTTCAACCCATGCCCCCAAACCCCATTCCCTTTGGTAATTATCTGTTTGTTCTCTATAATTAAGAAGGTATTTTGTGGCTTCTCTCTTTTTCCCACTTGCCGTTGGCTGTTTTGTTTCTTCAGTTCCACATATGAGTGCAATCATATGGTATTTGTCGTTCTCTGACTGGTTTATTTCACTTAGCTTTAATAAACTCTAGATCCTAAAATTATATAGCCTTATGAGCTGTTTCATCTCCCTCTTGCTATTTGAAGGTAAACTTCTTCTTTTTTTAAATATATTTTATTTATTTATTTGAAGAGAGAGAGAGGTCACAAGTAGGCAGAGAGGCAGGCAGAGAGAGAGAGGAGGAAGCAGGCTCCCCGCCGAGCAGAGAGCCCGATGTGGGGCTCGATCCCAGGACCCTGGGATCATGACCCGAGCTGAAGGCAGAGGCTTTAACCCACTTCTTAAAATGAAGCACGTTATTTCCACCTCTTCATGTATCCACCCTCAGCCCAGTGCACCTCGTTCTTTCCCCACTACTCAGTGGAAACTACTCTAACTCAAGTCATCATTGACTTTCCAATCACCAAATAATGCACACCTTCTTCTCTGACTATCTTATATGATCACTCTGTGATATCTGACCCTCTGGGCCATTTTCTCCTTCTTTGAGTTTTCCCCTCCCCAGACTTCCTTATTCCTCTTATCCTCTAGCATCTAATCCTCAGTCTCCTTTGATGACTTACTTTCTTGATCTAACCCTGAAATATTAGTCTTTCCCAGAGTCCAATCTTCGGTCTTTTGCTCTTCTTTTCTGTGTATTCTCTATCGGTAAACTTGCCTAAACCTGGTGATGCCCTAATTTATATCCATTGCTCAGATTTCTTCTCTTAACTTCAAAGTCAAAACCACAACAATCCTTTCCATTTGGTTGTTCTACCCACAGCTCAAAGATGAGTCAAAAACTCTAAAATTGTTCTTTCTTCTATAAAATTGTTCTTTCCATTGTTCTATCAGTAAGACCATGCCATCTACTCACCTAAACTAGAAAACTGGAATTAGTCTAAACCCTTCCCTACTTCAGCCCTGCCCCCACCTCTACCTCCTATTACCTACTTCCTCTATTTTGTTTGGAACATATTCTCTTCTTTCCATCCCTACTTGTTACTGTATTAGTTCACTTCCTTAGCTCTTCTTGCCTTAATCACTGTATTAGCCTCCTGAATTTTCTCTCTGCCATCAGATGAAAAATTTTCTTCACAATTCATCTTTCCCAGGACATACAGAGAGATATGAAATGCAAATCAAAGCATGGCACTCCATGATTAAATTTTATTAACGGGTTTTCATAGCCTTCAGGAAAGTCTATGCTGCTGAGTTTGGCACAGAAAACATTTCATAATCGGGTCCATGTCTTTCTTTCTAGCTTTATCTCTCATTCAATCCACATGCCAGCCTCACCCCAGACAACTTGAAGCGTAGACTGCTTGCCATTAAGGACACTTGAGACATGATCGTCCTGGCATTTGCACCTTTGTTCTAATTCTTCCCTTGAGACAGTTGTTCTCCCCTTTCATCATCTTCTATGATTCCCTTTGGATTTGTGACAGGTTGACCTTATCTCTCCCCTAATCTGAGTTAGATTATTTCTCTCTTCTTGGATGTCATCATCTATGGATTATTCTTTATCTTTAACATGACATTAACAGCACTTCACTCAAAGAATCAGTAAACATTTCTTTCAGAAATAGAGGGTTGGTTTATTGAGGGCTTTTGTCTTTTTTGCCGGCACACAGTAGGGATTCAATTTATATGGATAGTGTTATCAAATGAATGAATGTATTGGTCTGAGTTTATTCTTTAAATACTCTACTGGAATCAATTTAGGTTTTTGTTCTAAATTCTATAGCAGAAAACACTTCTCTTTCCAAGAAATATCATGAAGGAATTAGAGTATTTAATATACCTTTACCCCCTTTATTTTATGGAAGGCATTGAAACTCTTTGAGATTCTCAATAATAGTATTACCCATACTACTCTATTCCTGATCGAAGTAGACCCTTGGTGACAGAGAGCTTAGGTAAAGATTTTGAGAAGTTTGGCTACAGGGAAATTTTCATTATTTGGTAAATTAAAGATTGTCCTAAAGCAAGTCCAGTTTATGAGATGCCCTCAGCCTGCCTAAGGTCTGAGACTCTGAAGTTGTAGGATGCTTTCTTATTTTCTGTCATTTATTTACAAATATCTTGCGTAAGGGAGAAAATATTTTTTATAAAATCGCTTTCCTTTGTGTTAATGTTAGTGATCATGTAGAAAAATAGTTTAGATTTAGAGTTTTAAATAAAATCTAACATTCTGTAGTGAAAAGAAATGATGTTTACAAATATGTTAACTATGCAGCATATCGGCTTAGCCAGTGAGAACATCACGAATGAGGCTAGCACATTACATGAGGAGCAGAGGCTTTCCTTTCTTCATAGAGTGAAGGATGGTGGAAATTTCTTTGTAGTAGCCATCTAATTTTTCTATTCCCATTTATTTAGTACTCCACGATTGTGTGGTGTTCTACATTTTTCTCCCTTTTCCTCTTTAACTTTGAACTTAATATTCTTTACTTCCTCCCCTTGATAGAGTCTGGAGCAAATTTTCTGGGGAAAGGAAAAAGACCTCTTCTTCATGCTCAACTAATGAACTATTTATTTCTCTGAACATGGTCATACATCATTCATTCTGATCTTTTAAAAAATCAATATCAGGTTTAATTTTTCTCATTTTTTTTTTGCTTTGAAAAAATATTCACTTTCTCATAATCTTCCAGTGGCTTTCTCATCCTTGAATTTATTCACAAAGCTTGTAAAAGAACTTTGAGTTTCTGCATGTATTCATTTACCTAATAAATTTATTTATTACCTATCACGTATCAGCCAGTTGGATTGCATCAGCAAACACAACAGACACAAATTGCTGTCCCATGACTTTACATTTTAGTGAAGGAGGTATACAATACATAACACACACAATAAATAAATGTGGATTATTGGCTATTGTAAAGATAATAAGTGGTTGCAATTTGAGATAGAAGGCTTATAGTAAGTGTCATTGAGAGGATTAAATATGGGCAAAGACTGAAGTAGGTGAGGGAAATAATTCCAGATATCTGAAAATTGGCATTCCTGACAGAACAGCAAATTCAATGGCTCCGGGATGTCAATGTGCACCACATGTGTGAGCAACAGCAAGGAGCCATTGTGGGAGAGGCTGTAGAGGGGTGGGGGAGAGCAGACTGATGAAGACAGAGAAGGAATAGGAAGCAGATCATTAAGATCTAAGGACTTTGACTTTCATTCTTAGTGAGATGAAAGCCTTTGAAAATTTTAATCTAGCTCTTGGTATATCACTTAAAATATCACTCCAGATGCCAGTTTTGGGTAGTTTGAGGAAGGTAAAGTAGAGGCAGGGAGAGCTTTAGAATGTTACTGCACTAATCCACGAGGGATGCCGTGGCAGCTGGGAACAGGATGGAAGACATGTCAGAGGGAGAATTTGTTAGACTCTGGACGATGTTTAAAAAGTGAACCTTATAGGATTTCCTGATGGGTTGAATGTGCAGTTTCAGGGAAAGAGAGGAATCAAGGATGGCTCTCAGGTTTTTGTTTGTTTGTTTGTTTGTTTTTGGTTGGTTGGTTTGTTTCCTGAGTAACTAGAAGGATGGGATTGCCAACAAGATAGGAAAAATTCAGTGGAGTGGGTTGGGAGAGAAAAAAAAGGGGGGGATGTCCAATTTTGGAAATGTTGAATTTAAGATGTCCAAGTCCAAGTAAAGATGCCAAGTAGGTAGTATTGATGAATCTGGAGTTTGGTTTGGGCTGGAGATATACAGTTGAGAGTCGCCATCAACACAGAGAGGGTAAATGAAGCCCCAAGCCTGGATGAGGTCATGAAGAGAGTGTGGGTATGTAGACTAGAGCACAAAGACTCAGTCTGAACATTAAATAATTCAGTAAAAGAGGAAGACCCAAAGGAGGAAACCAAGAAGAGAAGGCCATTGTGAGGTGGAAAGAAAACCAGAGTGGCCTCTCTGGGAGTCAATAGAAAGAAGAATGTCAAGGAGAGAGATATTAATTTCATCCAATCTTGCAGATGAGTCAAACAAGATGAGGATGAAGTTCCTTGAGGGTCACTAGGGAGGGCATTAGTAACTTTCATTAATGAAAATGATTTTCATGGAGTTTTGAGGGAAAAGACTGCTTGAGAGGATTTTTGACAGTCTGAAAGGAGAGGAAATGGAGGCAACAAGTATAAACAAATTGTCCTGGGAATTCTACTGCATAAGAGTAGTTGGAAAAATTGGGCATTAATGGGTTGGGAAGATGATATTGACTTAATGTATTTTTCCCCACTAGAACAAATGACTTCTTTTTGAATTCTGTTGATGAAAATGATCCATTAAAAAGGAAAATATTAATGATGTGGGAAAGATAGGATAGAAAACTTGGGAGTGATGTTTCTAAGGAGGCAGTGCTAAAATCTAGTACACAGACTGGGGGGCTGATCTTATTAGTAGTAGGCAGGAAGACAAGACAATATATGAAGTTTGGTTCCTAATATGTCGATTGCTATGGTGGTGGTGAGTCTGAAAATTCTCTTGTAATGGCTTGACATTTTAACAACTTTTCTGTTAAGAATGACTCACATCAGGAGCACTTGGGTGGCTCGGTGAGTTAAACGCTTGTCTTTGGCTCAGGTCATGATCTCAGGATCCTGGGATCCAGCCCTACATTGAGCTCCTTGCTCAGCGAAAACCTACTTCTCGCTCCTCCTTGTTCCCCTCCCTTGACTCATGCATACACGCATTCTCTCTCTATCTGCCTCTTAGATAAATAAATAATTAAAAAAAAAGTATAACTTGCACAAAAGTATATCAGATACCAATGTACAGCCCAAAGAGTTCTCACCCTAAGAAGACTGTGTGACCATCATCTCATTCAAACAATAGAAGACTGTAGGCACTCCAGGAACTCCTCACATGTTCCTTCAAAATCCTGAGACACTTTCTCCCACTCCAAAGTAACCATTATTCTGAACTAAAACAGTATAGTTCAGTTATGAACTTTAAAAGTTAACATACATGCTATGGTGAGTACTGTGAAGTGTGTAAACCTGGCAATTCACAGACCTGTAACCCTGGGGCTAATAATACATTATATGTTAATAATAATAAAAAAGAAAACTAATATATACAATGTTTTTCATTTGTGACAATATTGTGTTTGTGAAACTCATCCACTTTGTTGCATGTTACTGTGGTACATTTTTTTTTTTTTATTTCTATAGCATATTAGACTATGAGATTGCGTGGTTTGATTTTCTGTTCTATAGTTGATGGGTATTTGGATCACTTCTAGTTTTGAGCTTTTAGCCTGCTATGAACTTTAATGTATATGTGTAGAAGGCATTTTTGCTGATATATGTCTAAGGTGGAATTGCTGGTTCAACAGGCATGCCCATGTTCAATTACAGGACATAATGTCAATCATTATCATTTCTTTATATCATTTGCAGTTCCACTAGCAGTGCATGACTTTCCATTGTGTCCAGTTCTCTCCTATGCTTGCAATTGTTATCTTTTAAATTTCAACCTTTTTAGTGAATATGGATTTTATTTTACATTTCCCTAGGAAGTAATGAAGTTGAGTACCTTTTAATATATGTATTGGCCATTTTCATACATTTTTCTGTAAAGTATCTATGCAGATACTTTTCTTGCCCTTTTTTCTATGAGGCTCTTTCTTATCAACAAGGGATCTCTGTAATTTCTGGATATCAGTCCTTACCTGGTTATTTAGGTTGAAACTGTATTTTCACTCTCCGTTGTTTGCCTTTTAACTCTATTAATGGTACTTTCAAGTCTCTGACATTCTTAATTTTAATATAGTCCTACTTATCAGGTTTTACTTTTATGCTTAGATCTTTCCCCATACTACAAGAAAACTTTTCCTATGCTTGATTAAAAAGATATTATCTTCTAGAAGTTGTATTGATGGTTTCTCCCATTTAGATTTATAATTGACCTGGAATTGATAATGGTGTGAGATAAGGTCAAAATTAATGTCTTTTTTTTTTTTCTCATAAGGAAATCCAATTTTCTCAGCACCACTTACTAAAAAGATCATTCCTTTTCCATATCTCTGAGGGCCACATTAGTCTGAAAATAAATGTCTATATATGATCATTCCAATTTATTAGTCTATGCATTTCCTTTTTATTAATACCATACTATCTGATTAATGTTGCACCCAAGTGCACATATTTTCTTAACAATTGCACACATACGTATTTAACAAATACATATTTGTTAAATAGCTTTATACATTTATCATGTTTTAGAAGTCGTATCTGTTCAAATCTTTATACCTGTTTATCATTTCTGTGGCTTTTCATTCCTTCACAAATTCGTTTCTGAGCTCTACCTCATTTCTTTTCCCTTCTGTCTCAAAGATGCTTTTTAGTCTTTCCTTCAGTGCAAGTCTGCCAGCACTAAATGTCCTGTTCTTTTTTTTCTGAAAATACCTTTGTTGTACCTTCACTTCTGAGGAATGTGTTGTTTGGCTGTAGTGTTCTGTGTTAGCAGCTATTCACTTCCCATACTTTGTGAAGATATTAACCTGGGGGTCTTCTGTTCTTTCTGTTGAAAAAATCTTCTGTAGTCTGATTTCTCATCCTTTTGAATTAATTTCTTTTTGTCCCTAGTGTGGCTTTTAGATTTTCTCTGATTTTGGTTTTCAACATTTTAGAAAGATGTACTTTTTTTTTTTTTTTTGTAATTTTTACTTCTCATGGCTCACAGTGCTTCTTGAATCTGAGCTTTCTAATTCATCAATTATGGAAAAATTTTAATCATTTACTTGCCTCTTTAAAAATATGTCTTGGGCCCTATTTTGCTTTCTCTCTGGGACTTGTATTACATGTATGTCTGATAGTTTTTTCCCTCCTTTTTCTCTCTTTTCTATTCTCCATGTGTATATTTCTTACTTGTTTTATTCAGAGTATTTTCTTCTACCTGGCCTCTGGTCCAATACCATTCTTTTAAGGTCTTTTTTTTTTTTTAATATTTTTCTCATTTATTTATTTGGAAAAGAGAGTAAAAGATCACAAATGGGGAGGGGAAGGGGTAGAGGGAGAAGGAGAAGCAGACTCCTCCCTGAGTAGGGAGCCCAGACATGGGGCTTGATGTGGGGCTCAACTTGGGTTTCACACAGGGCTTGATCCCAGGACCCTGAGATCATGACCTGAGCTGAAGGCAGGTGCTTGACCAACTGAGACACTCAGGTGCCCTCTTTTAAGGTCTGTTTAATTTGCTGTTAAAATTATCTATTGAATTCTTAATTTTGGTTATTATATTTTTCAGGTCTTAAATTATCCTCTTTCATTTATAGTTTCTAGTACTCTTTTGAAATTTTCAACCTTGTTTATGTTAAGCATTTTTAGCATAGTTATTTTAATTCTATAAGCCTAATAACACTGTTTTCTGTGTATCTATTTTCTTCTGTGTTTCTTTTCTTTTTAAAAATTCATGTGGTATTGTCTCTTTTCATGCACGTTCTTTTGATTAAATGCTGGATATTGCATGTAAACATATTTTTTTTCTTTAAATATTGAGGCTAATATCTTCCTGCAGGGAGGATATAGTTTTGTTTCTGGGAGGCACTAGCAATTTGAATCACCTAATCCAATTTCAGGGATTGAAATAATTCAAACCTTATCTATTTCTGGGTTCAGTTATTCTTAAGGTGTAGCTAAAATCTATGTACTTTACCAGGGTACCACCTTCTTGGCTGGACCTATTTTTTACCATCTGTCTGCCTAGGCCAGAGAAGATATTGAAAGTGCTATTGAGCTGCTCAGCTTCTCACACCCCTCATCTTGAATTGGTAGATGTTCTTGGGATAAATGGCAACCTCAGTTATCTGAACTTTTTTCTTTTGGAGCAAATGCTCAATTCTTCATTATCTTATTCGTTTTATCTTGCCTTCAAAAAACTTTTGTGTGTATTTTTTCCATGGGTCACTTTTAATGGGGGAAATTGTCTAGTCCCTAGTCCCTTGAAATGACATTACTTATTACTTCAGTTTTTTCCTCTGGGGGCAATAAAAAACATTCATTCTGTACAAGGAGGGGAGAGGAAGTGCTGGAGTTCTGATGAGCAAGAAGAGGTGGGAAAGAGTCCATTGTTGTAGTGAGAGAGTAAATAAACTAAGGCATTATATAGCATGATTGCTGGTTATTATTAAGAGCATGGTGGGGCTTATGGTTATTAATTAAAAATGGTACCAGGAAGTGTGGTTGTGTTTTCTTTTACTCTGATCTTAAGTTCCAAAGAGCACCAGTGATCAATGTTATCCAGTCTTCTGGTTTTGTCAGCCAAGTCCAGCAAAGACTGTGATGGGCAAGGGAATTGAGTGTCTATGCTAGGGAGTGAATAAAATGACTGAATGTGAAATTTAATCCAGGGGAGGAGGAAAGAGAGGAGATCATGAAGGTGAGAGACATTGAAGTGTGGTGGGTGATCAATGAATTGAAAGTACCCATGGGATAAAAAGAGTGTTGACATTGGAGTACTAAAGAAGTGGACTGGAAAGAGATGGAGTTCAGAGAGGGGTGAATGGAAATGAGATTGTGGAGAGTTTGCCAGTACGGATAAGGACAAGGTCTGAGATAGGTCCTTAAGAAGGAGAAGTCACTGAGATAAATGGAAGTCAAATGAAGAGAGAGGAACTAAAAGACTGAGAGCTACAATTTCAGAAGGAGTATCTATGTCCATACTGGAATGACCAGGAATTAAGACAGGGGTACTTTTGGAGTGTTAATGTGTCATGAGAAGTGAGAAGAAGAAATTAAAAGAAGTGAAAAGATGGAACCTGAATGTTGGTAAGCAATAGGAGCAAGTGGTGGGTGATATAATCTCATGGGATATATTAAGCAGGGAGAAAGTTCTGGAAGCACTTGTAAGGCCAAACTGGACAACAATTTCATGTCTGGCTTTATTGGTGGGAGACTGAGGGAGAGACCAACTGTATCACCTGAGAAGGCTGAAGGGGGAATACCATATAAAGGGGAAAGATCAGGTTTCAGTTAATACAAAGAAAAGAGGACTCTTTAGGAAGAGTTTGAGGATATGTCATACTTTTGTGATGAACCATAGACTCCAGGAGACACTGCAAGTTTATATACATCTACACTGAAAAGCTACTGTTGGGAATAAGTAAGAAAATATGCAGGGGAGTATCAAGCACAGTGGCTGGCCTAGAGCATGGTTAGATGTTATAGTCTCTTCACTCTAGTATGGTAACTTATATAGACCTCTTGATAATAAGCATTAATTAAGCATTTTTTTTTTTACATAAACACACAAGCACACACAGTGTATAATACTGCACAAACACATACACTAAATTTTCCTTGGCAGCAAATAACAAAAAATACAGCTAAAGTGGCTTAATTTATTATTTATTAACGCAAATAACAAAGGGTTTTATGGTAGGGTGACTTCATGTTTTTTTAATTAAGAGTTCAATGACATCATCAAGGTCATAGCTTCATATTTTCTATTTTTCTATTCTGCCTTGTTCAGCATTTTGGATTGTTTTCTTACACTGGCTTTCTTTATTAACCCAAGATAGCTGGTGCAATTGCAGCCACCATACCTAGGTAATCAAGTGTTATAAAAAAGAATGCTTCCTCCTGTGTGCTAATTTTCAACAGTGAGAACTCTACATAATGTTTCTCCTCAAGTCTCACTGTTCAGAACTTTGTCCCTCACCCACACCTAAACCAACTACTGCCAAGACCACGAAGCCGCCATGATTGGTTCAGGCCAACCCGAACCCTCACTCTGAGCTTCCTGCCTCCTTCTCTGAAGGACATGGCTACATGTTGAATAAAATCAAAGCTTTGTTAGCCTGAAAGAAGTTGATCAAGAAGTTCAAACAGTTATTTTTTATATTTCTTGTCATAATTATGCTATGTAAATACATGCAAAGGTAATATGTAGAGAATGGTATTTGTATGTAGGTAATATGTAGAGAATGTATTAGTTTCTATTGCTACACATCAAATCACCACAAATTTAGCCTCTTGAAATAATACATATTTATTACCTCGCAGTTTTCATGGGTTAGGAGTCCAGGCAAACTGGATCTTGCTTGGGTCAGGCTCAGGGTGTCGTTTGGCTACACTCAAGGGTTGGCCACACTGCAACTCAGGGTCCTTTTTGAAGTTGATTCAGTTTATTCCCAGAATTGAGTTCCTTGTGGGTATAGTAAGGAGACACCCTTTTTCTTGCTGGTTGTCAGCTAGGGACAGTTCCCAGCTCTTAGGGACTGCCAGAGGTTCTTGTCATGTAGTCTCCATAGATTATTCACAAATGGATGTTTGCTTTTCTCCAGGCCATCAAAAAGGCTCTGAATTCCAACTGTATCCAATCTGCAACAAGGGAGTCTTACATAATATAACCTAATCAAGGGAGCAACTATCCCCTCACATGCACAAGTCCCATGATACCCAAGGGGAAGGAATTATACAAGATTCCAGGGAGTGGGAATCTTGGAGCCCATTTTGTATTCTGCCTACTAAAATATTAACATGATTTGTGATTATAATTATATGCCCATGCAGATTTGCTTTTCTAAAAAGAGAGTCTTTTCTCTGCATTTAGTACCTGAACTTCTTCTGTCCTAGTATAATAAGCACTCTGCACTCCAAGCATGGAGATAAAGTGGTTTACTACAACAGATTACCAGTAATAACCAATTGTTCCAAATTAAAATTAGATTCTAGGGGGGAAAAAAAAAACTTTGGAAGTACAGTTGGAGTACAATTGTCAATCTCTTCTTTGCCTTACTTTAAAAAAATTCTAATTTCTCTCCAAAAAGTAAAATTTCTGTCCATGAATCCTGTCCTAGAATATCCCTTTCTTCTCCTGTCCTGCTGTGATTTGTCTTTCTCCTCCCTCTGCCAGCTTGAGATTTTCTCAGCTGGGCAACTTGAGGTCCAAACTTGGGGTCAGCTTTTCTGGGGCACATATGTTGGAACAGAGTCAAAACGGTTCTGGGTGGAGAAGTTCTTTAAGCCGGATAAATAAGGAAAACCTCAAGTCAACCTCATGGACTCATTGACTCATACTTTTAAAAATATTTTAATGAATGTAACAAGTGGTTATGGTGTGAGAGACTTACTCAGATCCCGATTCAAACAAAACAACTACAAACAGATTTGAAGATAATCTGGGTGTGAATGTGTACTGGGTGAATGTGAATGTGTACTGGGTGAATGTGAATGTGTACTGGGTATTAGACGATATTAGGGAATTTTGTTATTCTGTGAGGTTTAATGAGCTACTACAGATTGTAAGAATTTTTATAATTAAAAGAAATCCATAAGTATGTAGGAGTACAATGATGGCTGGGCTCAAATTAATTGAGGGAGAGAGAGAGGAGGGAGGAAAGAGAAGGGAAGGAATTGAAAGAGAGCCATAGATGAAGCAAATTCTTGATAATTATTGAGTCTAGTGATAAGTATATATAGAAATTTATTATCTTATTTTATTTTCCATATGTTTAAAATTTTTCATAATAAAACATTTTAGAACGGGATTTTCCACATTGCTGCCAAAACTTAATATATTTAGGCTCTTAATGCCTTTGTAAAGACTAAAAGAATGATGTAACAGGATGCATATTTTCCTTCCATATCTCTAATAGGAGGAGACTTCAACAATAAAATGATAAATGTACTTGAAACAGATACTATCTAGACTGATTTTCAAGTTATCCTCCTCTAACATTTTAAAAGTCAAATCTGCATTGTCATGAAGTCCACAGTCTTGGGATTAGTCTGGAATCAAAATTTATTTTCCTTTCTCTCAATGCTTTCAGAATTGTTTTTTGAATTCACTTGGCAAGGTATCTGAAGGTTTGCCTTTATTTATTCATAAATCCCTGAATTCTGTCTGCACATTTGGCGGCAATACCATTATGAAGCTAGCTTTCCGAGTAGATCCTGTTCTTCCATATATTGGAATCATTCACAGAGACCCAGACATAAAGTGTGTTATGGAGACAACCTAAGCAAATAGATTGTGGTGGATAGATGTGCTAAAAAGTAATAGGAAAATGCTTCTGTGTTGCTCTTGCCCCAATGTGAAAATGCATACCATCTGCCTTTCTAATAACCCAACACACCCACATTTATTTATAGATTACCAAGGCTCCCCTTTTGCCTTTTGTTCTGCCAACTCCTCTGCTCTATATGGTGGAAATTATTTCATCCTGATTAGTGTACAACTGAATGAGAACCTATCTTAAATGTTATTAGTAAGACTTTTCTATTTGTTTTTATGCAGTAAAGTTGATGGGACTCTGTTAGGACTTGAATTGTGTACCCCTTCTCCTCAAATTCATATATTGAAGTCTTAACCCAATACTTCAAAATGGGACTTTATTGGGCAATAGAGTGATGGCTTCTGTAATTAAGATGAAATTGTTAGGGTGAGCCCTAATGCAGTTATAACCTGTTGTTCGTATAAAAAGAACACCATGTAAAGAGAAAGAGACCATGCAGGGAAAACATGAAGTGAAAAATGTGAAGATACAGCAAGAAGTGACATCCCTACCCCCCCCCTGCCCCGCATAAGCCAAGGGAAGGCACCAAGCTTGCCAACCTTTGATTTTGCAATTTTGGCTCCCAGAACTGCAAGACAATGAATCTGTTTCTTAAGCTCCGCAGACTGTTTTGTTTTGTTAGGGCAATCCTAGAAGACTAATATGAACTCCAGACAAAGATGAGATGACTTTTTCTTTACATCGCCATGTTGAGCCTTTATTTTTTGCCTAGCTGCAGGCTTCAGGCATTCTTAAAATCTATATCAGTAAAATCTCTGCATCAGTTCTTTAGGGTGTGTCTACAAAGCATCGAATGAAGTGAAATATCTGTTACTTTTGACTTACACATAATCAATTCCAACCACGGACAGAGAAAAGCCCAGGTTTAGTGTTGAACATCTGGCCCGGCTCTCGTTACTGGCAGTCTCTAGCCTTAACTATCCCAGTTGGCTTCTTCAGTGTGGGGAGCAGAGGGTGCATTGAGGAATACTAAAGACAAGATTATGATAGTTTTATTGGAACTGGTATTTTTATGTAATAGAATTGCTTTTTTGTATCAATTATACCTCTTAAGTCTAGTGAGAGAGAATAAAAATAAAATAAGGTAAAAACAGAGAGGAAGGCAAACCATAAGAGACTCTTAACTATGGGGAAAAACTGAGGGGCCTTAGAGAGGAGATGGATGGGGAATGAGGTAAGAGGGTGATGGGCATTAAGGAGGGCATGGGATGTAATGTGCACTAGGTGTTATATGCAATTGATGGGTCACTGAATTCTACCCCTGAAGCTAATAACACACTATATGGTAACCAAATTGAATTTAAATAAAATTCATAAATAAATAAATAAGTAAATAAATAGAAAAGGACTTCACCAGACCAAGAAATAATAGTTTTCTCTGTAATGCGAGTATTGTTTCCATTATCTATGACCCTGGGTAAGTCCCTGAATGCTTCCAGATTTCAGTTTACTCATATGCTAAACAGATGTAATCATTCGTAAGAATCTTTAAGAAATAAAGTAAGGTAGTCAATATGCATTAGTTCTGAGAATACAAAGCACTGTGGAAATATAAGACATCAGAGATTATCAGGTCTATGAAGGCAGAGTCTTACATTATTCTAAACAAATATTCTAGCAGATTCCCTTGTTTGTGGAATCAATTCAGGCTTGAGAAACTAAAATGATTGTTTATAATAGTTGGAGGTGAAGACAGCCTAATAATTCCTCCATTCTCCAGAAGTCAACTGAGGTTAAACACATAGTATTATTCTATTTCTGCTAGTGGCAGATAATGTTCTTCAAAACTATCCCTTACAATACATCCCATTCCACATGCTCTTCTTATAACGTGGCTGACTCTCCTCCCACTGGAGGGTGGGTCTATGTTCCTTCACCTTGTGACTGTCCTGACTGATGAGGATGGTGGAACTGATGATATGTGCCTTCTGACCTAAGGCAAATAGAAGGATACGAATCCCCTTCTCTATCTCTTTCTGTTTTTCTGTCTCTGTCTTTCTGTGTCTCTCAGTCTCTGTCTCTGTCCTATTATCTTTATCTGAGGATACTTGTCATTCGTCAGGAGCCAGGCATCATGTTAGGAGCAAGCTCGGGTCATATGGAGAGCCATGTGTCGCTACTGTAGTCCACGGCCAGGCCAAAGTCTCAGTCTGCACGAACTGAGAGACACATGGGGGACAAGCCTTTTGTTGACAAGAGCCACAGTTCCAGTGGAGACCCCCGACATTATGGAACAGAGATGGGCTGACCTCACTCTGCCTAGTCAGACTTTCTGACCTTCAGAAACTGTGGCAGATTACAAAAGACAATTGTATTATTTGGGGGATAACCAACACATTGGTAAAATCAGATTAGACAGAGGACAGTATCTTTATTACACTCTGAATTGAGTTACTCTCTGTGAAGAAGCTACTGAAGGGCTCTTTCCTACTCACTTGCTTTCCTCATGGATAAAAGAGGAGTTGGACAAAATTAGCAAGACAGGAAACAACATGTGTTAGAGAGGATGTGGAGAAATGGGAACCCTCTTACACTGTTGGTGGGAATGCAAGTTGGTGCAGCTTCTTTGGAGAACAGTGTGGAGATTCCTCAAGAAATTAAAAATAGAACTTCCCTATGACCCTGCAATTGCACTCCTGGGTATTTACCCCAAAGATACAGATGTTGTGAAAAGAAGGGCCATCTGTACCCCAATGTTTATAGCAGCAATGGCCACGGTCGCCAAACTATGGAAAGAACCAAGATGCCCTTCAACGGATGAATGGATAAGGAAGATGTGGTCCATACACACTATGGAGTATTATGCCTCCATCAGAAAGGATGAATACCCAACTTTTGTAGCAACATGGACGGGACTGGAAGAGATTTTGCTGAGTGAAATAAGTCAAGCAGAGAGGGTCAATTATCTTATGGTTTCACTTATTTGTGGAGCATAACAAATATCATGGAGGACATGGGGAGTTAGAGAGGAGAAGGGAGTCTGGGTAAATTGGAAGGGGAGGTGAATCATGAGAGTCTGGACTCTGAAAAACAATCTGAGGGGTTTGAAGTGGCGGAGGGTGGGACGTCAGGGTACCAGGTGGTGGGTAGTATAGAGGGCATGGACTACATGGAGCACTGGGTGTGGTGAAAAAATAATGATACTGTTACACTGAAAATAAATAAATTAAAAAAATCTAAGAAAAAAAAAAAGAGGAGTTGGAGATTATCCTATGTTTGAGATAAACAGGAGGGGAGGGGAGCATCCTTGTTTCCATGAAATGAGTTTGCCCTGATTATTATGTCTAAGTGGATTGTGGGCTCTTTCCAATCTTGAATCAGATAAGTCACTTGTATCATGGAGAGAGAGAAGTACAGAAGCAAAAAGATAAGCAAGAAGAGTACTTCTGGGGATGTGAACTACTATAGCAGTGTCAAAATGGGGTAAGTGTTCACCAGCAATGAATATGTATCATTTAAAAATCAGAAAAGGGGGGCACCTGGGTGGTACAGTCAGTTAAGTGTCTGCCTTTGACTTGGGTCATGATCCTGCCGTCCTGGGATCGAGCCCTACAGCAGACTCCCCTGCTCATCGGGGAGTCTGCTTCTCCCTTGGCCCCTTCCCCCTACTCGTGATCACTCTCTCTCCCTCTCAAATAAATAAATGAAATCTTAAAAAAAAATAAAAATCAGAAATGGGAAATCAGACAGTTATTTTAAACTCTGTTTAATGGCCATTTTTTAAAAATGGAAAGGTCAGTGTCTGTGTTTAATATTTCTAGCACACGTTGACTCACTCCCTGGTTATAACTTTCCTTCTCTCGCCTGACCTACTTCATGTTAAACGTCACTATGGTTATGAACATAAGGGGCCTGATTAGCATCAGTAGTGGTCACTGGACCACTGAGAACACATGCAGTGGTTTCAAAGGAAGAAATTAGGGACAGAACTAATAATACTGAAATACTGAAAGGTGGAATCTGGTTCTGAGTAATGAGGATGTGGTTTCTAAAATCATCTGATTTGCCTCACCAGAGCTGATACAACTTTTCTTCATGGAAAAAAAAAAAATAAGCATCAAAGTACTCGCTGGTTCTTTTTAAATTTGGTGTCATTTCAAAATTGAATGACAATGTTACTACTTGCCCTTGTCTTTTAATTGACTTCCTCAGAGATTAATCAATAGGGTCACTCTTTGCTTTAGCAGACCCCCACCTGCTGCCCCCAAGAACATTTCTTTTTCTTCTACATCTGTGCTGCTAAATTGTCAGTGTGTTTTAGTACTTTCTCATAAGAGGGTTATATTTTTTCCCAGTTTTTAGATTTTATTTTGTTTTTTACTCAAGGTTTCTTGACTGAGGGATCATCAAGTCATGTAAGAAACATACTGACATCTTTGAAATCTGTTGTAAAACTGGATGGATATCCAATTTAAACATTTGCTAAGGTCCTGCAATTTACTTTCTTCTAGATTTGTTTGATCGATAAATCTTCCATAAAAAAAATTCAGTGGTGAAATATTTTTTAAACTTCACACTGTTTATTCCTTCCATAAACAAAAATAAGTGCAAGTTTTATTGCTAGGTAATCTTGTATTGAATCGAAGGGGTATATCAATCCCTCTAGGGGGAAGAGCACCGGGGGAGATGTCTACCACTTACCTTTCTGCCTTACTACAAATACATTCTCTTTGATTTAACCTAGGCCAAGGCTGTCTCTTTGAGTCAAAACTTGTGCTGGCTATTTCAAATCACAGAGATACAACTTATCTACTGAAGAGTTCTTTAAAAGATGACTCACAAATTACAAGCAATTTCAGCTGCCTCTAAATGTTTCTGGTGGATTGTTGAGATTGACCTTGAGACCAACCTTAAGCAATCCAAGTATTTGTCTCTCATATATTTCCCTGATGGGTACGAATATGACTTGCATTAAAAATGATGGATGTTGGTAATTCTGTATTAATTGCCATGGGGGGGAAAAAAAAAACAACCTTTAATACCTTTTGATGGGTAGCACTCTCCAGAAAGTGAGAGAGGGCCTATATTTCAGCTAAATATTTTTCCTGGAAATTTTTGTGTAAACAAGGTTTGAACTGATGCCTTAGAATAGTTGAGAAAAATGTGTCATTGGCAATTGTCCTAGAATTACAAAACGTGCAAGAAAATGATGACGTCACCTATTCAACTAAAGTAATCTCCAGGCACAAGAAAGAAAATAGTACATTTATTCTGTTTCACACTTTTCTTGGATCTGCGGTAGAGGAACTGAATCTCAGCAGGTTCTAAAAACAAGTAGATTTCTGCTTATGCTTACTTATTTCTACTATAATTTCTCTTATACCAGACATAAGCATTTATCATTTTATAAAGTGAATTCCCCTCATAAGTCTCTATGTTTAAAATTAATTAAATATACTTAGAAAATATTTTAAGAAGTCAGTTAAGCTTTGGTGTGCTTTGAAGGGGAGTGTATGCTATAGTTTGAAGCTCTGTTTTGTGTGTATGTGTATGTGTGTGATCCTAGTGAGTGTTCTTTTTACTATATAAGGAAAGAGACTTTGCAGAAGTAATTTTCTTCTAACTAAAATGTATGTGTACTATGTTTAATCTGTCATGTAACATCTGACAAACCCAACAAGGACAAATTACTATTTGTTCATCTAAGCAGAATGTTTGCAATTTCACTTCTGTTTCAATATACTAATTTTTCCCCTTCTCTGAAGTACATACCACATGGCAGAAAGTAGTTCAACCTCAGGACTAGAGTCAGGGCTGAGTATAAGTGAAAGTGGAGAGTTATAATGATTATGTCTGCAGTTCAAGGTATCAAGGAGTATATAGGAGTTAAATATGAGCCGACTGTTATCACGTAACATGACACAGGCCAGTTTTATTTTTATATTATATTTTATGTGTACACAAACAGAAAATAAATTTAACCTATAAAAATATTATAAAGTGCAGGTCCAAGAGGTTATGAATTAAAAGCACAAGCACTGGTATCCTAGCTCAGGATTATTACCAATAATTATTATTACCAAGTACCTCCGATGGAGAATTTTTCAAAAGTGATAATTGAGACAAATACATTTCAGACATAATAATTAGAAGTTTCCATTCCCAAAGAAATGGCATGCTTAGAGATTACTATTTTAGTGAACTAACCCGATTGAGAGATTCCTTGGTCTCATTGTGTGGTGCTTGAAATACTTCCTTCGGTCCCATGTTTCTAGTCTTCATACTACCTTGTCTATTTGTCATGAAAAATAATTCTCAGATATTTCAGATGTGCTGATCTGGATGCAAGAGTAGTAGATCTGATCCGAAGGAAAAGACAATAGCTGTCAATTTTCTTCCTAAGCTGTGAACTGACAAATGGATAATAGGGTGTTTGTAGTTTTTTCAATGCTGATATCAGACCAACTGTTAGGGAAATGCAGTGAATTGTTAATAGGCAAATAACAAAAACATAGTCCCACACTCAGTTCACAGCAATAAAAATATCCGTGCAAAGATTGTGTGTCAACTAATGGAAACTCACAAATGCCCGAGTTAGAGAAAGTAGGTTGGAATAGTCTCAAAGTGCAAGCACACAGCACTTCTGAACACCAGCAAAATTTGTCTCTGAGTCTTTGTAAAGAATTCTCTCTTACCCATAATAAATTTCTATCCTATACGAATGGGCAAAACCACAGTTCTTTATATCTTTTGTTGAGGGGGGCTACCTATTTAAGTTTTTAAGTCTATTATGACTAAGAGATTGCATTATTCCCATTAGTTAAAGAGTTAATTTAAAGAAATGATCATAGATCTAGGAGTTAGAGCAAGGGGAGACTTAAATTAAGATGTGGGCAATTTTAATCAAGACATGCTATATTCAGTAAACTCTGTGAGATCAGTGAAGGGAAAAAATGTATTAAGGTTAATCAGTTTTGAAGAAATGTAACTAGTAGATAATGTGCCCTGATTTTTTTTCTCTGTGACAGGTGTAATAAGCACAATCACTGTTCATCTATATTTCACTGGGCATAAATGCAAATTTCACATTTTCACAGAAGAGAGAATTTTATTACATTATATTGATTTAGAAATAATTCATTAACCTCTACTCCTTCTTTTTCTTTACATATCAATCTGTCTCTATTCAAGGTTTTATCTTCATTTTTCAACTGGTTACTGTGAAGTGTCTTATATTGCAAGCTATTAAAAGACCGTCTTTTATATATTCAGCTGTGTCATTCTTGGCAAAACTCATACTTATTTTCTATACATGCTTGGATATAGTTTGGGTGTTTGGGAATGTTCCTTGCATTTCTTTGAAGCTGCATATTTTGATAGCTTTCTATAATGCGAAATATTTGTTGCACTCCTTTATGGATCTCCACCAGTTTGGGAAAATGAGATACATGTCTGTGTCCATTTTTTTTCTTCCCTCTTCCAAAATCGGGTCTGTCTAAATGTTGATGGATATAACAGCACTGAGTCTATTATGTTAGATCAATGACTTTCATTGCGGGAGGGGTGTCTCCCGCGCTCAGGACATTTGGTGACTTCTAGAGACATTTCTGATTGCTCTGAATGCATGATGGAGACAGCGGCTGGCATCTATGGATAAAGGCCAGCACACAGGAAGGCCTCCCCAAAGAGTTATCTGCTCCAAAATGGTAACGGGGCTTGAGATTGAGAAATGCTGTCTTAGATTTGCACTGAAGTCTATCAGGAGTCCATTACTTTCCAGAAGTGTGAAATCACCTATAGCCTAACTTATTGGGGTCTCTCCTATTGGAATTTGAGCCCCAAATCAGAGATGCACAAAAATATTTAAGCACAAGGATGCTTATCAAAATTTTCTTTATAATAGTAAATGGTGAAAAACAACTTCAAGTCTACCAATGCAAAATTGATAGCATTAATTATGGTGGATACGTAATTGGACTATAATAGCACAAAAAAGATGTTGAGCCATGATATGCAATCACATGTGTTGGAATGGTATGGAAAGGGTTGAGTTATAAAGTGAAAATTAGTATACCATGTAACATATACAGAGTGATTTAATATTAGACAAATGTCATATATGTATGTTGTTTATTCCCAGACAAAAAGCCTGACAACAAAAAAATGTTTGTTATCTCTGGGTTTATGAGTCAATTCTGCAGCTAATATGTACGTCCTTTTAATTATAAAAATAGGAATGGCATTTGAAAAAGTGTGGCTAGCAAGACTCGCTATGAGATTGTGGTTGTATTGTAGTTGAGAGAGCATTACGCCGGAACCTAAGAAATGGAAGTATGCACCCTTACCTTGCCACTCACTAGCTGTGTGACAGTTTCAGTTCAGCTGGGTTCAATTCTATTCAGTTCGATTCAGTTCAACTCAGCTTACAACTGTTGGTGGGACATCTGTCTATTTGGATGATAAATGTAAATATGAGTAAGATAAGACCCTTCCTATGGCAGCCTCACGGCAGGTAAGGCAGATGGATAGAGAAGAGACTCTACGACAAGGTAGCAAAGAGGTACACACTCTGAGTGGACAGGTGAGGAAGAGGTGTGAACACTTTGTACAACTGAGGGCAGGTACCTGTAGTCTTCAAGAATGGGAGAAGTTAGTGGTGAGAAAGGAGAATAATCCAGCTGTCCCCTTCATATGACACAGACACCTGGGAGGTGTAGAGTGCAGACATCTTCAGGAACAGTGAAAGGTCTGGTGTGACTGGTATACAGAGGGACAGCTCAGAACGAATGAGAAATAGGCAAACAACGAAGACTGGGGTAGATGAGAGAGGTCCTTGACCAATGAACCAAGGAAACCAGGGTTGCTTTTGTGTGCAATGAAGGGTGCAACTGAAAGTTCTTAATGGGGAAATGACATGAAAACAACTCTGATTACTAAACTGAGGAAGATTTAAAACCTAAATTTAAAACCTATTTCACTTTACATAAAAATAGGCTACTTACTGTTACCCTCAGGATCTCCAAGCAAACGACATGGCTAGTAGGTATTTCTGTAACTGATTAGAATGAAGGAATTTTAGACAAAACAATTTAGGTCAAAGACTTGGGCTCTGGTGCTGATAAATGCTGATTGAAGTTATGTTGATAATGATTGATTCCTGAATAAAATTATTATTTCTATCTCTAAAATGATCAGCTAGACTTAATCTGAGGAATTAATCTATTATACAGTCAAGAAATAAATTAATATCAGTGCTTAAATTATTAATTCCAAATTTTTAAAGCAAAGAAATATGATTTGGAGGCATATTTGGAGAGTATATATTTCATGTGGCTGATCTGCACAATTTATTTTTGAGAAGATTATGCTCTTGGCTTATAACATTGTTAGTGAATTCATTTTCTGAGAGAAGAAAATCTTACTTTAATAGTTAGAAAAATTAGTCTTTATCAATTCTAACTTCAGTGCTTATGTTATTAGTTTTAAAGAATGGCCTGAGAAAGCAAATAAAAATAGTTTGCTTATCTGAGGAAAAATACAGTGGACCAGAGGACCTATCCACTTTCTTTTTAGATGATTCTGTGGAATATGTTGGCCCATTACCAAAATACATATTTTAAGAATTATACTTCTTTCTAAGCAGTGGTTTGGAGTCCATTTCCAAGTCTAAGGTGATTTAAATTACATGATTTCTCTGTGCATTTCAAATAAGGTTTTTAATATTTTAGTTTTAAGTAATAAAATGCCATTCAAGTGTGTAATTTATTACTAAACCCATTAATATTTATAGCCAAAAAATGATTTTCCTGAATGGCGGGGAAAAAAACCCCTCAATATCATCTCTTGCTTAGAAAAAAAAAAAAAGTAACAACAATGAAGAATCCTATGACAGAAATATATTTTATGTATACTTTCCTTTGTAGACCAAAAACAGAGACTTTCCCATCAAATCATTTTCCATAGGATCCTGCACTCTGAAATTCTGAGTTAAGATTAATTGGTAGATCAAGTATTTGGAGATGTTTATGTGGTTGCATAGCAATTTGTAATCTCTGATTAGGGAAACTTTCTTTTGAAACAAAGAATTCAATCCAATGAACATGCTATTTTACCTGTTTATATAAGGGTTTGTGATGTTCACTGTCATCAATCATTAATTTATTCATTCAATAAATATACATTCATACATTAATGTCTGCCAAGCCCTTTTTAAGGCATTGAAAATAGAGCAGTGGAAAGGTGAATCCCCAACTTTCATGGCCTTTTTGGAACTTACATTTCAATGGAAGTTGGGGAGTATTTTCTTTATTTTAATTTATATTAATGAAGAAAAGGTACAACTCATCTTTTATGGGTGTATCATTCATTCTCAGATTCTGTAAACTTTTGATATGTTTCCATCACGTGCCAGGACTGCTTTGCACCCTGAAGACTCTCAGAGGAACACCAGTGTCGATGATTTTGAAAAGCTGATGATTATTCCTTTACTTCTATCACCATTCTGGGGATCCAAACATCTCCTGCTTGAATTGCTATGATAGCCCCTCTGGTTCTAGCCCTATTTTCAGTTGCTAACTCTCACAATGCAAGGCCAAATCCGGATGAAGACCACCATAATAGTCATCTTCCTGAAGACAACATTTACCATG
Source organism: Mustela nivalis (assembly GCF_964662115.1). Taxonomy (NCBI): domain Eukaryota; kingdom Metazoa; phylum Chordata; class Mammalia; order Carnivora; family Mustelidae; genus Mustela; species Mustela nivalis. The sequence continues at coordinate 78,971,588 of NC_139021.1, forward strand.
TCACTTCCTGCTTAAGAACCTTTAACATTCTCTTGTTTCACAAGAGAGGAAGCCTTAATTCTGAAATCTGATACTCGTAAAACAGAACAATTGTGTGGACTACAAGTTAAAGCATTCATTTTAGGGATAAGATCTAAACACTAGTGAAAAAAGCTGAGGGAGTGGAAGTCCAAAAGACGAGTTGCAGCATGAGGGAAGGCCCTCAGGAGCACTCCTGAAGTCAGACGCTTCCCTCCTGGATTGGGGTTATGAGCAGGATGGCTGGAGAAGTCTCGAAAAGGCTGCAACTCTGCATTGTGCTGTGGGTTTCACGTGACTATTGGTTAGCAGAGCTGACAGGTAGAGAGAACAGGCTGCGTAGTGGAGGAAAAGTAAGGAATGGCTGATAACTCTGTCTCTCACCATCTCCCACTGTCAGAGAGTAGTGGCTACTGACTCTTATGGACTTTCCCAAACTCATGTTAATCTCTCTTTTGGTCAGCTCTGATCTGAAACTCTAGAAGTGGGGGATTCTGTGAAGCATAGTTCCAGTCTTGCCAAGTTGATGTAGTGTGTTGTTGCCACACCTCACGGTGCTGTCAGTCTTGTCTCCTAATTTCCCAATCTCAAGAGCCTTTCATCTTCTTTCAAACTGGTTTCCTTACTTCATTTCATAGTCATCTGACCATCTTACGAATGTGTGTTATTAATGCCATTTGATATATCTGAAATACCAGTCTACCTTCTCTTTGCCATTCTGGATCCCTGCCCCCCAATTTAGGTTACCCATAGAACCGCAGAGGACAGAGGCTCTGTTCCGAATTTTCATAGCATTTGGGATTATGATTTGTATTAGAAACTTGTTTCTAGGACTTTGAAATGGCTGTAGAATTTTGAGAAGGATGTGATTAACAATGTAAAAAAAAAAAAAAAAAAAGGAAGGAAGATTTGCCCAGAGGAAATGCTTGTTGATCTTGATAAGAACAGTTCTGAACAAATATTGAGAGTGGCAGAGTTGCACTGATTTACAGATGACAAGGTAATCTGAAATGAGAGAAGGAAAAGTAAATCTGCAAAGGTAAAATTTTTAAACATATGGTGGCTATAGACAGACGAAGAATAAAAGGAAGGCATGTTCATCATGCTGCTAGGGAAAGGAACAAACTGGAAGCCAGGCTTGCCAGAAAGCTGGAAGGGTAGGGACAAAAACAACAAGTTTAAAAAATCCATTTTCACTTTTTAACAAAGATTTTATTTATTTATTTATTTATTTATTTAAGAGAGAGAGAGCGAGAGAGAGAGCGTGCACACACCAAGCACAAGCAGGGGGAAGGACAGAGGGAGAAGAAGAAGCAAACTCCCCGCTGAGCAGAGAGCCTGATGTGGGGCTTGATTTTAGGACCCTGAGATCATGAGGCAGGTGCTTAACCAACTGAGCCACCAGGTGCCTCTGTTTTCATTTTTTTAATATGACCTCATATTGATATCTGTGAAAACAAACAAAAATACTAAAGGAAGTGGCTCATGCTGCTGCCATCACTTGATTCATGCTGGGCCCTGTTCTATGTAGTTTCTGTGTGTTAACTCAGTAATCTGCTCTTACTCCAGAGAAGGAAGTCCTCTTCTTAGCTCTGTTTTACACATAAGGAAATGTGCAAAGAGGTTACCTTTTTTTGGTCTGCACTATCATAGCTGGTGAAATACAGAAGTAGAATATGAACTCAGCCAGTCTGTCTTCAAAATCTATGTGTTGTTTTTTTCTTTTTTTTTTTTTTAACCACTGCCCTATATTACTTCCCCATTTAATTCGTAGAGTTAATAAAAGCAAGCTTGTTTCCCTCCTGACTAAGATATCTGCCAGAGACAATACAGAAAGTTCTCAACATTCACTAGCACTAAGCAATCAGCTTGGGGATCAGAATGTAGGATCTGATGTCCTAAATGTATGATGTCTTGATCCTAAATGTAGGATCAAGTCCCTCTCACTCATCAAGATCTGGCCAAAGATCACCTTTTTTCAAGTGCTTTGCTCAAGTTTTTAGGAGAAATATTATTTCTCATCAAGTTAACTGTACTTTTGTTATTGTACCTAGTGCATCATATTCATCTAGCTCACATCTTGGGTAGAGTTCTGAATAGATGCTCAATGAATTTTCATTGAATCAATGAATATACAACAAGCAGACATGTGTCGTAATATAGTAGCATCTAGGAATAATGCTGATTCCTTATTATTGCTCACTGCTGATTGCCTTACCATTGACTTTTCCTCATTGCTAGAGTTTTCATGGTCTCATTCTTGCAGTTCCTTAGAGAGCAGAGGCCTGTGAATCATGTTGGATCATTGTTTTTATGACAAATATTAAATGCTTATAATTACATATTATGGGAAAATATATAAACACCAAATTATTACCTTAAATAAATTTCATAAATCGTTCATTGTTTCATGTCAGAAACTAACCAATGCATTTAGTTTTTGTGGTTATTTCTTAGAGCTCTAAGAATGACTTGACTCTTCAAGGGAAAGAAAAATACATTTTGAAAATTTTTAAGGAGGTTCCCACTAGAATCAGGATTGAGTATAGACCTATACTTTGATTTTCTTTTTTCTTTTTAAAATCCTGGTCCTTTCATAGAATTCTGGATGTTAAAATTTAAAGACTGGTTCATAGGAACTATGTTTTTGACTTCTAGTTCACAAATTTAGACCTTCCCAATGGAAGTCAGAAAGTAGGCTTTCTGTGAGCACAGGCAGTCTGCTGATTATTTAATTTATAATTACTTCAGCTATTTAGCATAACAAAGTTTAGCTAAAGTAACTTGGAAATTAGGCCATGTGGCCATTAGATGACATCAACAAAAATGAATGAAAATCTCCCTTACCATGTAAAGTACAATTTCTCTGTTCATAGAAACATGTTTTGCTACAGAATTATTAAAGAGACATTTTTACCATTTGGATTCAGATGACATATCTACTACCTAGTTTAGAATCTATTCTTTCTAGGGTTCATCTTAATTATCTTAATTAACCCATTTGTTCCAATTGTAAAACAAATCAAAGACAACATAATTAAAGGTATAATTAAAGGGGAAATATTAAGCATAATATATACTCTTTCAAATATAATCAGAGTAAGAGGTTCCTCTTCCTTAGGAACAAGTACAAGTACTGATTGGGACCAAAATGAGTGACTTTATTTAAGGCAAACCTTTATAATCACTAAACATAATAGCGATTATGGCCTTAGACCTCTATCACTAAGTGTGGGAGAAAGTTGGTACAAAGACGACACTGAAAAATAAAAATTTAGAATTTATTAACAAAATGTATAAAATCTTAGCTATGATATACATCATTCATATATGATATTTATATATTTATATAAATCTTAGCACCTTGTTCCAATAGAAGATTGCTTTAAGAAATACAGAAGACTATAGGAAAATTAGAGAAACTCCAAACATGAAAATGATTTTACGGTGTTAAAAATATAACCAATGGAATAAAGACTTAACAACAAGGAGACATTGTAGCCAAATAAATAGGTTAAAAGGTGCAAAACTCACCACAATTAATGGATGTTCACAATAAGTTTACACCTAGTGAATTAATTGGTTGTCAAATCTACCGTATTTATTGAGTCTCATCTGAGGGAGATGGCTTATTTTTTTTTTAACAAGAAACATACAAGTTGGGCAAAGAACAAACCTTGACAATGGAATAGTCTTTTTAGTAATTGCTAAACATCCCCATTTCTAATTTCCCACAATAGCTATTTCAAATTTACTCTTTAAAATGGCCCTGTGTGCTCTTCTCTGGGTGATTTCTTTAAGTTCCATACTTTAAATGTGACCTCTATATAGGCTGATGAATCTTAAGTTGATTTCTTCTCAAGGTTTTTCAAATGTGTCCTAGATTCCATGCCCCATGGTGCTCTGGACGTCTATAATTGTTTGTTCCACAACCACTGCACTGGCAACAAGCCCAAAGCAGAAATAACACCCTCATCCTAAATATGCCTTTCCATTTCTTTGCTTTGTGGATAATACAATCCTTCCAATTGTTCATCTAGGAATTCTGGAGGTCATCCCTAATTTCTTCTTCCCTCTTAATCTTTGTAAGCAATCAATAACCTAATCCTGTAGATTTTGCCTATCTAGTATATTGATTCCATCTCATCCTTTAAAGTTCTGTGTGGATCTGATAAGGTCCTAGGGCAGATATTAGTTCCATCTTACTTCATCTTAACTGGAGCAATGGTCTTTTTCTAAGAACCTGTTGGAGAGCTGGCAATACCAACTTTATCTTTGGCCCTCTATCTTGTTCATGCTACATGTTCATCTTTGGAGGTTAATGTATACCCTGACTGGATGCAAGAAGGCTTGCTCTGATCCTGCCTAAAGTTGCACATAGCAGATCCCAGTTTAGCTAACTAGTAGAGACCCTCTGGTCCACAAATGGCGCCACTTTCGATAACTAGCCTTTGACCTCATCACAATACCTATTGCTGTATAAAAACTGGGGATGAAGGGTCTGGACCTGGCAGAGAGTAACTGTGTAGTGCCTGGGTCATCAGCCTCCTCCCATCACCCTCCACCACCCTGTCAGTAAGTTGCCCTGATAAAATTTTGCGTAAACAGTGTGGAATACCTCTACCTTCTAATAGCACCCACATTTATATTTGTTTTCTGCCCTTCAATCTGTTTTCCACATTGTCTGCAAGGTAACCTATTTATTTCAAATACATCAATTTGATTTCTCTTCTAAAAATTCATCCTTTCTGGAGAAATAAGATAAAACCTATGCTCCATGGTATGTCCTACCAAGCTCTTCTGGATCTGACTTCTGCTATAATTCCCATCTTGGGTCTTAGGACTCTCATGTCCCATTTGAGCTATGCTAGAACTAACCTTTTACTTCCTTGAACTGCTGTACTCACTTGGCCTCTGTTCATTCTGTTTGTGCCTATAACGAATGCTCTCTCCTGTTTTTCCAAGTGCCCCTGCTTGGGACATCCTCTGCTAACAGCCTCCATAACTTCCCTCATGGGATGTGCTTCTCAAGGGCCACTACCATGGAAACATGGTTCTCATTGCTTTAAATCTACATTTCTCTAATGTTAAACATTTTTGTTCACTGGTGATTTCTTTGTAGGCTTAAAAATTGACTTGTCTGTTTTCCTAGTAGATTGTGACCTCCTGGAGATGAGGAACTGTGATCACATTATTGGAGGGGACAGGAGAACCTTCAGAGGCTTGTTTTAGGGATATCTGAAAGACAATGAGAGTTTCTAACCAGAAGAACAAAATAGGAAGAAAAAGTAAAAAGTAACTGGAAGCCTTATTAGTGTTAATGTGCTGATGTATTAATGGCACAAATATTTTTAAATACTCTGTACTTTTCATTATACTGTGTGTTGAATATTAAGCTGATTATTTTGTTTCTGTATACTACTGAAACTTAACTTCAGAGGTTTTTTGCTATTTGCTTTACAGTGTTCTCCCAGAGAGGTGATTTGTGAGCTTCCAATAAATACCTAGATAATCCAGAATGTGCTTACCAGCATGACAGGGGCATTTCCGTGGAAAAGAAAACCGTTTTCACATTTTTAGGTGCAACCAAATCATGGGATGTTGGATGGAGCCTTTGTTCCTCTTTTGGTTGAAGTCAGACAATAGTCTTTTTTTTTTTTTTTTTTAAAGATTTTATTTATTTATTTGACAGAGAGAAATTACAAGTACACCGAGAGGCAGGCAGAGAGAGAGAGAAGGAAGCAGGCTCCCTGCTGAGCAAAGAGCCCGATGCGGGACTCGATCCCAGAACCCTGAGATCATGACCTGAGCCGAAGGCAGCAGCTTAACCCACTGAGCCACCCAGGCGCCCCTCTTTTTTTTTTTTTTTAAAGATTTTATTTATTTACTTGACAGAGATCACAAGTAGGCAGAGAAGCAGGCAGAGAGAGAGGAGGAAGCAGGCTCCCTGCTAAGCAGGGAGGCCGATGCGGGGCTCAATCCCAGGACCCTGGGATCATGACCTGAGCCGAAGGCAGAGGCTTTAACCCACTGAGCCACCCAGGAGCCCCCAGACAATAGTCTTTAAAGACGGTCCATTTCCGCCTTTACAACTTTTTCAGGGTGTCTTTATGAGTCTTTCAAAGGTCAAACCACTTAAATTTATACACTTCACCTTTTAAAGAGATAAGCCTTGATCTGGAAAGACAGTGGGATGTCTCTTATAAGTAAAAAATATGCAAAACAGCCCAAAACCCAAAGTTTAACTCTTTAGCTAGAGGGGCCTTATTGGCTGGAAGGCCAACAACAAGTATTCAGTAGGCGTAGGAGTTTCTCCTTGTTGTAACAAATTGCTGCTATAACTTAGTGGCTTAACACAAATTTGTTTTAGAGTTCTAGAGGTCAGAACAAAGACTAAGTCTCACTGGCCTAAAGTCAAGGTATGGGCAGGGCAGGTTCCTTCGGGAGGTTTTAGGGCAGAACTTATATCCTAGCCTTCTCAGCTTCTAGAAACTGACTGCGTTCCTTGGCTCATGGCCTTTTCTCCATCTCAAATCCAGTAGCTTAACGTCTTCAAATCTCTGATTCTGTTCTCACATTTCCTTCTCTGCCTGGAACCCTCTTGCCTCTGTCTTAAAAGACCTTTGTGATTATACTGGGTTCACTGGGTAACCCAGGATAAGCTCTGACCTCCTGATTCTTAATCATACCAGCAAACCCTCCTTTGCCATGTAAAGTAACACACTCACAAGATTGTGCGTATTAGGATGTGGACATCTTTGGGCAGACATTATTTAGCTTATGACAGTAGGTATTTTATAACCATGCCTATTTAGTGATAAAATCCTGAAAGTGTTTATCAGTCAGTAAGCCTACATGCTATCAATCAAAACTTGAAACCCATTTGAAGAAAGAAAGTAGCAAATCTTTATTATTCCTATTTGAGCTCTGAGAGCCAAATACGCTGCTATTGTTCAATGCAAACCAGAGAAGGTCAGCAATAACAAAAGGAAAGGAGGTTCTCAAAGTGAAAAAGAAAAATCCAAGCAGGAGTTTGAGAACTGGAAGAAAGTCCTGCCATACAGAGGCTATCATGGGACACGGTAAGAAATAATTTTGCATTCACACTTTGCTCAGCAGATGGACTCTTGGCAGCCCAAGATCGGCACTAATTGGTACTATGAAATTTATACTTGAAAGTAAGCTATAACTATGCAACTAGTTGAATAAACAGAAGAAATTCGCATGAATCCTTCAAGTACCAGGTTCACCTTATCATGCTGGGACCAAGGTGGTTCTTCATGTTTGATCTACAGGAAAATTCCAGAAGTTTGCAAACCCTAGAAGCTTGCATCACATTTCTGTGGCCTTTCAGAGGGATTATGCTTAATCAACACCATGTTCACTTCGGCAAAGCTGCTCCTGATCCTTTAAGAAATGGAATGTGTATGCTTAGGGACTAGGGTTACTTACTTTGTATTTTTTTGTATTATTAGTAAGCTAGTATTAATTACAGAAACATATGAACAGCATATGAAAATACTAATGCTTATTGCGTAATCATGAAATATGCCAGCAAGAACAGTTTCATTTTGAACTGGCAACACTGTGAGTATGAGGTCATTTGCATAGGAAAGAAAGTATCTATTGACTTTACCCAACTGGGCAATCTACATTTGCTTAATTTGCTAATTATAAACTTCAAATAGTCAAACTTTAAAAAGAATCAGAAATTATCCAATTCATAATCCAGCATAAAATCTCCCAGTGTAATGTTCTAAATTGCAGCAGTTAACATCAGTTGCTTTTAAATATAACCTTAGGTAAATATTTCCAAACGAAGTTCTTTTTTCTTATAGAATACCTGCATCTTATTGTAAAGATGAACACATCATCCTTGCTTAGTAGTTCCTTAAAGTAGCAGGTTCTTTATTTTTTTAATGTATAATGTATACTGAATGTTATATAATGAAATTATAGTATCATATAGTAGTGAAATGAATTTCCACCAATGTATTTCAGTGGTGAATCCTGGAGATAAAGATTTTATAAATATAAAATGTAAGCAGAATAAAATATAATGAAAACTCTTAGAAGTGGTGTCCCTAAATTTTGGTTTCACAAGTTGGAATTAGGATGCTTGTTAGTGTTTGAAAAAGAAAGAGAGGATAGGGAAAGATACACTTACACAGATGCACACAGACATACAGACACACACCCACACATATCTACACACAGCGAGTGCTTTGAAAAACATCCACAAAATAATAAAGTCATAGCATTTTAGAGATGTAAGGGGTTCTAAAAAGAACATTGAGTCTAAATCCTTTACTTCTACCTGAAGAACTAATATTTAGCAACACACTATTTTCAGAAATTGAAGCAACATGAAACGACAGTATTGTTTGAAAAGGAAAAAAAAGGATTTCCAATGTTAAACAACTAGCGTTAAGTAAAGAAGAAAAAAATGTTCAAGTGTACATTAAATCCTAAGAAGGAGGTTAGGGGGTGAGAAAATTCGAGGAAGTTTAGAGTTCCGGAAAGACTGAAGTCAAAAGGTTAAGTATGTCCAGGCTATCCAATATAAGATTTATCTGAGGGGTGCCTGGGTGGCTCAATCAGGTCTGCCCTTGCTTAGGTCATGATCCCAGGGTCCGGGTATGGAGCCCCATGTTGGGCTCCTCAGGGGAGAGCTGGCTTCTCTCTCTCCCTCTGTTGCTGCTCCTCCTGCTTGTGCTCTCTCTCTTTCAAGTAAATAAATAAATAAATAAATAAATAGTAAGTAAGCAAGTAAGTAAGTAAATAAATAAAATCTTAAAAAAAAAATAAACAAATATTTCCGTGACTTTGATGACTCACTTAGCATTTCTGAGCTGGGTTTCCTGGCCCACCCATTCTGTGGTTTTGTGGGGCTTGGTGGATATTTTCACTGTTCATCCAGTGTCTAGGCCAGAGTTTCCTCTCATCAATTGTAACTGCCTTTGCTAAATGTCTTCTTAAACTGAAGCAAATATTAGTTACTATTTTCCTATACATATTTACAAATTTGGTGGGTGGAAGTGTCTCCTTTAATTTACGTTTTCCTACCGATCAATGAATTGATCCATATTTGCTATTTTATTCTGTGATTTGGGCATTCAAACTTTGAACTATTTTTCTCTTGGGTTACTGGCTTAAATTGAGATGGTTTTTAATGTATGAGGAATACCACTTTTTAATGTTATGTACATGAAGAAGGTGTCTTTATAGTCTGTAGCTTCTATTTTAACTCTCTTTTTAGAAAAGATTTTATTTATTTGCGGAGGAAAAGGCAGAGGGAGATGGAGAGGGATAAGCAGACTCTGCACTGATTGCAGAGTCCCATGCAGGACTCTATCCCAGGACTCTGAGATCATGACCTGAGCTGAAATTAAGAGTCAGAGGCTCTACTGACAGAGCCACCCAGGCGCCCCTATTTTAAATTTCTTGATGGTGCTTTCAGTTTGATAAAATGTAAAATTTCAATGTAGTCAAATTTGCCAATATAATTCTCTATGACTACTAAATTGCATGTCCTATTCAGAAAGATATTTTAATTATCCCTAAGTAAAACTACTTTGTTGTATTTTCTTCTATCATAGTTAAAAACCTGTAAACATATGTAGGTTTTTTTCACTACATCTGGAACTTGGTTTTGTTTTCTGAATGTTATGGCATAAGGCTGATGTCTTTTCCCAGTGTTTGAGACCCTCGGGTGTTGGGGTTATGTTACTACTTTTTTATTATGTTTTGGTTTTATCATGATGATTAAAATAAATTGGTAAGTGGCTAATAGTGTGATATATATGGTCAGACCAGTCAGAAGTATGTATTAGAAACAAGTTCAGGGGTGCCTGAGTGGCTCAGTCATTAGGCTTGGCTCATAATCCTAGGGTCCTAGGATCAAGCCCCACATCAGGACTTGATTTGATCCTGCTCAGCAAGAACCTGCTTCTCCCTCTCCCACTCCCCCTGCTTCTGTTACCTCTCTTGCTGTGTCTCTGTCAAATAAATAAAATCTTAAAAAAAAAAAAGAAAGAAACAAGTTCATTAACAGTAATGTGGCAAAGAGATGTGGCATCTCTGTTTTGAGTTGCTTTGTTAGCGAACACTCACTCTTTATCAAGAAGTGAAAAAATCCGGCTGTGTTGTTTGCCTAGTTGTTCCCAGAACACTGGGAACATTATGATTGAGGGGCCATTCTTGAGGTGAATTTACCTTAGATGTGTTCAATATTTATAGTAGCAGTGTTTTAGATTTCCCCTAAGACAAAAATTGAGGTAGTTCTGAGTATAAGCATATAGATATGTATAAATGTTTAAGCAGATATAAATTGTTTCTGTGTAACTTGTTATAGCTTCCAAGAGAAATCTGAAGCATTCTGTAGCAGTGTTATTAGGATATTATTCTATGAAACTCCAGTGAATTCAGCCTCCCAATTGCAAATACTGAGTTAGATACTCATGAATCGATATCTCTACGGCATTATACTGACAAAATAGTTTTTGTACCTTAAATTGATACCCTTTTTGTGAGATTAGGAACCTTCCTCCTAATCTTGCCACATTTGGAACTTAAATGCCTAGAATTTGGAAGTGGGAAAAATTTTCTACCTACGCAAAAGGCTAGAGCCGTAGGAGGGGTTAGCTGTTCAGTATCAGAAACAGCAGGCTACTTCAGGGAATAATTCTTGTGGCCCAGAGAAATCATGGAGGCTCTGAGACTCCTTGGCTGGTTCACCCAAAGCACCCACGGGTGCTTACTTAAGAATTATATCTGGTGCTTATTTAAGAATCTTATAGTTTTTCCACATTCTGTTGGAGAAGAGATTATGAAAGAGTTTTGTTTGTTTGTTTTTGACGATAAAAAGAAAGGGGTAGGTCTTTTGACCAACTATTAAAACAACTTTTTTTTTTTTTTGACCTCCAACCCATCCCGTCTTTAGGGTCCAAGGTTAGGGATCCCCCAAAGCTTCATGTCAATCTTTGAAATCACTGCTGTTGTTCTTGCTTTTAGACTGTAGATATTTTCTAAGACTGCACTGGCTTCTGAAGATTGTTCACATATGCTATTCACTTCTGTGTTGCCTGAGCTCTCATTGGCTAAAGAAGAGCATAGCCTTGTTGTACACTCAAGGAGAAAGAATGTACATCCAAAGGTCCTATTTAGTTAAAACACTTTTTTTTTTCCTAAAGGAAAGTGTGGTCTATGATGAAAACCAGTATGATTTAATATATTCTTTGATCTGTGCTAAGACCAAAGTAAAATTTCAACAGTTCAGTCTGTCCTTGAACAGTTCATAAGCTAAATAAAGAAGGCTTCCTTGCAAGGCTTTCCTATGCAAAAGTAGGAAAAAGCTTTCTGTTTTACCTATTGAATACATTGGCAAAATATCTACCCAACTCATCACATGAGCTCCACATGCACTCGCTACAGTTTTATGTTTGTCTCAGAAGTAGAGGGATGCTCATTGTAACACTAATCTCACTGTTTCATCATTTGGCTTTCTGACACCAATCTTGAAATTGGTGTGTGTGTGGATGAAGGCACAGGTTTCTATTCTTCCTATAATGAAGGGAACACTGATACCGTGTGTCTGGTTATAAAGAATAACGGAGCAGTAAAGAGCCGGTGTACCTATTCTTCTTTGTGACAAGGAGTAATTTATAGCAACATGCCAGGCTGAGCATATGCTCTATCTAACAAGGGTAGTTATTATTTAAGTGAACCATGCTAGATCAAATTTCAAGGAAAGTTTTGGAAACTTAAATTCAATAGAATGATTTTGTTTCCGTTTCTGTTTTGCTCAATTGTATGTCTGCTAGTGCCACAAAATAAAGAGCCATAAGACTTGAATGAATTTTACTACTGAAATTAATCATTCAGAATATCTGATACTTTGTAAATGTTTCCTTTCTTTTCCTTTCTGTCACCATTTTCTCTTTAGATTAGTTTTTGTTTGTTTATTTATTTAAGATTATCTATTTGATTTTAGGGAGAAATTGGGAGGAGATAATCACCACAGCAAAACTGCAGTAAGAACATTAAAAAGGAAGCACACGTGGTATTTGGACAGGATATTGATGTTTCAAAAAAAAAAAAATCCCTGAACTCTCATGCATCTCATGTAATTCAAGCAGACTTAAATGCTTCATTGTATTTTAATGCCTATAATTTCAAGTTGTTTTACTAATTGGTAAAATTGGAAACGAGAGTGCTATAAAAAAATTCAGAGCCGCTTACAGCATAAGTCAGTAGGCGATTATTTTCCTTTTCTTCAAAGTGACATGGATGGCTCTGTCAGATTGAGTGTTCAGCAGATGAATGGGTGGAGAATTACCATAGGCTTTTCCCTCTTGGCGAGGCACAGTGTCCTGGTGGGGATACTGCCGCCCAAGCTTCTGTTCCGCAAAGAGTCTCGTTGGAACCTTCCCGAAATTGCACAGTGGGCACTGAAGCCCGCCCACCGCACCAGCCTTCCCTTTGCAAGCAAATGCCTCTGGACGGTGTAGCTTAGTGGACGGTAACTAAATTTGCTTGAAGAGCAAATACAATACAGGAGCAACAAACTAATCAGTCTATTGTTATTTTGACACATTTAGTTACCTTTTAGAAAATGTCCTCCTAATTTTTTGGCTTGACATGATCTCAGCATCCAGTAGGAACCCGGGGATTTTTCATCCCATTGACAGGAATCCATTAATAAAACAACAATCTTTTGTGTATAGTAATCTTTAATCTTATTTTGTCACACACTTCTCAGTAGCATTTCCACCCGTTTTATAGTATAATTTATGGCACTGAAACAACTCCTGCCCTGGAAAAGGTCACTCTGTCAAGGTTTACTTGTCTTTGAAGAAAAGTAATAGAGCATTATTTATGAACCAAAGAATGCACTTCACTACTTTAATCAATCAAGAAGATGCTTGTATTATTGTATCTTTTGCCACTGCCCACCCTCCCCCCACTCCCCCAAAAAACATAAGCAAAGGATCCGCCAATCTTGCTTTCTCTTTTATGTTGCAGAAAGCCTCTTACCTTTTATGTCTCTTCTGCTTTTGTGTTTAGGGCACGATGGAAATAACAAGCCTGATGATGTCTGATATCTGGGAACAATTTGTAAATTATATGCAAGGGGTTGATCTTTTCTAAAGATCATAGAACCTCTGGACAGATTAACTGAGAGCTCATCCAGTATGCTCATCATGTGAATTCATCTGATAAAACAGACGGGGATTTGCAATTAAAGGCTTCAGGGATAAAGAAAAAGTTGAAGAGGTTTGAAACTGTCTTAGAGAGTAATCAGCAAAACAAAAGCAATTATCATGTTTTTGTACGGAAGATCCCAAAACATAATCACAGTTGGTCCCCATATGTTTCTAGAAACCACCACAAACACAAATTAGAACATGCTGTGTGGGGAAATGAATTGGTAGTTCATTAGAGAAAACAGTTACAGTTCGAATAAATGTCTCCAATAAGGATTTAATTTAAGTTACAGAGGATGTTGGGTGTGAATTAAATACCAATAGATAACAATGCCGTCTTAATACTTTAAAAAATATGGGAAAAATATATTTAATTACAAAATGGTTAAACGTGGATTCATGCGTTTTTGGATTTTTATTTTATAATACATGAGTATGACTTTAAAATATATTAAAATAGGAAAAACCTATTGACAATGATTCTTTAGAGCTTAATGGAAAAAATACAGAACTGAAAGATGACATTACAGAACTGAAAGATGTTCAAGAAATATATTTTTTAAATGTGACATTAACTAAAGCACCACATAAAGTGTCGAAGCACTAGAGTGATTTACAAGTAGATTTAGGAGACTGAGTCAAATAACCTTAAATTATTAGTTTATTTATTTACACCCACTACAGAGATTTTGAGGTGGAAAAAACCACAACAGATTAATTCAGTCAGTAGTTTAAATAATAACTCCCATCCCACAAAATGATGATAATAGCTGTTCCATTACCAAATGAGTGACCTGGAATTTTAAGTATTAAAAAAATTTTTAAACATTATATTTATTTATTTGAGATAAAAAGAGAGAGAGGGAGAGAGAGCATGAGTGTGGGGAGAGGGGCATAGGGAGAAGGAGAGGAAGAAGCAGACTCCCCACTGAGCAGGGAACCCAATGCAGGGATCAGTCCTACCCTGGGATCATGACCTGAGCTGAAGGCTGATACTTAACCCCAAGTATTTTTTTAAAAAGATTATTTATTTATTTATTTGACAGAGAGAGATCACAAGTAGGCAGAGAGGCAGGCAGAGAGAGAGCGGGCAAACACGCTCCCCACTGATCAGGGAGCCCGATGAGGGGCTCTATCCCAGGACCCTCAGATCATGACCTGAGCCGAAGGCAGAGGCTTCCCACTGAGCCACCCAGGTGCCCCTAACCCCAAGTATTAAAAGATTTTTGTACTGATTTGAAAAAATTGCTTTTACATGCAAATAGATATTTTGGTTTCCAGAATGAGGATAATAAAAAATGTCTTTCAAGGCTCCAGGAGGAAGGAACCTTGCAATTGGGCCTGATGTGCAGATGAAACAGAAGAGAGACAGGAAAAGGTGAGAAGTGTTCCTTGAAGTACAAGACTACTCATTTAAAGTGGTATCTGGCTCACCTTCATATCATAAATTCTTCCATTTTCTCAACAGAATGCTTGTGAAGAAATGAAGACATAGGATGAAAGCATGACAATTCACAATGCCAAAATATAGGGCTGTCCATTTGTAATTTTTTGAGGAACCTACATACTGTTTTCTGTAATGGGTGTACCAATTTATTAAAAATGGAACTAAAATATGACCCAACAGTTTTACTTCTGAGTATGTATCAGAAGAAAACAAAAACACTGATCCAAAGAGACATTGCAGCATTACTTAGAATAGCCGAGATGTGGAAACAACCAAAGTACCCAACATTAGATGAATGGGTAAAGATCTCTCTCTCTCTCATACACACAGACACACACACACAGACACACAGACACACACACACACACACACACACACACACACACACACACACACAGAGGAATATTACTTAGCCATAAAAAAGAATGAAATCCTGCTGTTTGCAACAACATGGATGTACCTAGAGTCTATTATGCTAAGTGAAATAAGTCAGAGAGAGAAAAACAGATATCATATGATCTTACTTGTATGTGGAATCTGAAAAGCAAAACAAATGAACAAATAAAGCAAGACAGAAACAGATTCAGAAACAGGCACAGGAAAGAAAATGTTGGTTATCAAAGGGGGAAAGGATTGAGGGGGTTGCATAGGTGAAGGGGATTGAAAGTTACATACTTCCAGGTATAAAATAAATAGGTCATGGAGATGTGATATACAGTATGGAGAGTATGGTTAGTAATATTGTAGTAACTCTATATGGTGATAAAAGACTTATCATGGGTTTATTTCTTAATACATAAAAAATCAAAGCCGTATGATATACACCCAGAAATAATGGGATATGGTATGTCTGTTATACTTCAATAAAATATATGTAAGGCTGACTGTCCTTAGAGTCTGAGAAGGCAAAGCATAAAGTGGAATTACAATAGATAAAGTATGAAGCCACACCTAAAATAGAGCATCCTGCTCAGTGGAAAGACAGTAATGGTGTATGACACCCCTTCTCAAAGTGGAGATATAACACAAATGCTTCTCCATGTCTGTTCACTGCCTTGTCAATCCTTAGCTATGTCTCTGTCATGCATATTCATCATTGGAACATCCCTTTCTTTTGATATCACCTCCACATCAAAGATGTGCCTATTTTCATTTTTCATTTTGGATCTTGCAATTTTCATAAAGCAACAGGGAGGGAAAAATTGACAGTGACTCAGTATACTGGGGCCATAGAGTAACAGGGGGGAAAGGCTCAGGAGTTGGAAGGAAATAGCAAGAGCCTCACAAGCTATGCACATAGATCAAAAATGCTATTTCATGCCACCATTTATGAGTGTCAGAGAAATGGGATGAGGGTTAGAATGAATATCACCTCAACTCAGCAAATTAGTCTGGAGCTGTGGGGAAGATCATGGCCCTAGAGCAGACTGTTGGGTCAAGGACAGTTCTATAGTTTACTTAATTTCTAAGTCTCTGTTTCTCCATCTGGAAAGTGGAAATGGTAACAGGAATATCATTAGAAAATTATAATGGAACTTAATTAAGGAGTCATACAAACCATGTAACTCTGCCTGGCTGGCAGTGAACCCTCAAACAATAATTATTTTGATTTGAGGGCACCTGGTTGGCTCAGTCAGTTGAGTGTCTGACTCGATTTCTGCTTAGGTCATGATCTTGGTGTCCTGAGATTGAGCCTAGTGTTAGGCCCTGTACTCCGAGGGAGTCTGCTTGTCCCTCTCCCTCTGCTCCTCCCCCTGCTCATGCTCTTCTCTCTCTCTCAAAGAAATAAATGAAATATTTTTTTAAAAAAAGAATTATTTTGATTTGAGAATAGAAAATGGTTGACCCAGGAAAACATACATTTGAGGCAATTTAGTACAGGAAAAGCTAGAACACAATCCATAGGGAGTGACCGTTTTGTGCTGGGCAGAAACACTACCATGGTCCTGCGATGGGAATGCATTTAGTGCTTCCTTCACAGTCATATACAGAATTTTCTTTTCCTTCCTTCTTTCTTTCCTTCCTTCTTTCCTCCCTTTCTTTCTTCCTTCTTTCGTTCCTTTCTTTTCTTTCTTTCTTCTTTTCTTTTTTTCTTTCTGATTTTATTTCTTTGAGATTGAGACTGAGAGAGCCTGAACGTGAGTAGGAGAGAAAGAAGAAGAGGGAGAAGCAAGGTATCTGATGTGGGGCTCCTTCCCAAGACCCCAGGATCATGACACAGGCCAAAGGCAGATGCTTAACCGACTGAGACCATCCAGGTACTCTACATATGCAGCATTTTCTCTTGAATTTTTGGACTAGGGACTTCTGGGGAGGCCCACAGTGACACATCTCACATATCTCTAGTTGTCAGCACCATCTCTAGCTAGATATTACTTAAAGTTTGGAAAGAGGAGAAAAAGGCAACATGAAACTTATTAAAAATACAGCAAGTTTGGAATGAATTGAACAAGACTTTTCAAAGCCAATGGCAGAGACTAGTGTATGCACTTTGAGATGCCTCACAGTCATTTTTTAAGAGGTGGGGAGGAGCAGAGGAAGAGGGAGAGAGGGAAAAATTTTTTTTTTAAAGATTTTATTTATTTATTTGACAGAGAGAGATCACAAGTAGGCAGAGAGGCAGGCAGAGAGAGAGGAGGAAGCAGGCTCCCTGCTGAACAGAGAGCCCGATGTGGGGCTTGATCCGAGGACCCCAGGATCAAGACCTGCCCTAAAGGCAGAGGCCTTAACCCACTGGGCCACCCAGGTGCCCCAGAGAGAAAGATTCTTAAGCAGGCTCCATCCCAGGACCCAGAGATCAGGACTTAACCAAAATCAGAAGTCAAACACTTAACTGACTGAGACACCCAGACACCCTGCCTCATTGTGATTTCTAATGAAAAAAAAAAAAAAAAAAAAAAATCCTGTTAAGGATAGATATACTGATTGTCTAAGTGAACATTCCTAGTTAAAAATGTCTATTTAAAGGAGACATTTGTGTGATATATATATAAAGAAACAAAAATCACATTTTTTTCTTTGCAATATTTGGTGCTAAACTATAGTATTTTTTATTATTCAAAAAATTTTATACATAGCAAAGCTCTTTAGTGAGGCCACAAAAAGTATTTATAGGTATATAAGAATTCCCAAAAAAAAAATTGTCACAAAAAATTACGGAAAAGAATATCCTGGTTAAAGGAGAGATGAATCAAAATTAAGAACTCAAGAACTGTATAGGTATAACATAGGTATATATATATATAGGTATATATAGGTATAACAAGGTATAACATAAAAGAATAGTGTTAATATGAAACCATTTAAAATATAGCTGTATAGACAATTATTTTAAATTAAATTGTTTAGGTAATTATTTTATACAATCCAATCATAAAATTGAAAGAAAATAGTAAAAATTATTATTGAAAGAACAAAGAATGTAAAAAAAAATGCTAAACAAACACAACTGACGGAAATTTCAGATTTTATTAACAAATACTGAAACTGGGATGCCTGGGTGGCTCAGTCAGTTAAGCGTCTGCGTTTGGCTCAGGCCATGATCCCAGGGTCCTAGGACTGAGTCCCACACTGGGCTCCCTGATGCTTCTCCTTTTGCTTGCTCTGCCTGCTGCTCCTCTGACTTGTGCTCTCTCTATCTCTGACAAATAAATAAATAAATCTTTGAAACAAAACAAAACAAAACAAAAACAAATACTGAATTTAGAGAATGTGTAAACGTGACTTTATTTATAGTCTTACATGAAAGAAGTCAAAACATGGAATTTTATTGTTTAACTTTTAAAATTAGTAATAGAATATACCTTCCATATCCTGTAAAAAATAAAAGTAAATTAAAGTAAAAAAAAAATTAAGTGAATACATACAGAATATAAAAGACAGAGAAAAGGGTATTAAAAACAGTGTGTTGCCTATATTGACTCTCCTGACTACAACAGAGGTTCCCAGGAGCTCCGGGTTGGCTCAGTTGGTTCAATGTCTGACTCTTAGTTTTGACTCAGGTTGTGATCTCAGAGCCCTGATCTCAGGGTCTTGAGATCAAACTCTGTGTTGGGCTTTGCACTCAGCATGGAGTCGGTTTAGGATTCTCTCTCACTCCTCTACCTCTCCCCTTGCTCGTACTCTCTCTCTCTCTCTCCCCCAAAACAAACAAATAAATAAAATCTTAAAAAAAAATTCCCAAAGGCAGATTTCTTGTTCATCTTATCTGCCAGCATTTATCAGAAACATGCCTGATATATAATGAGAACTCTAGTTTTTTGTGGCCTGATTGAAGACTGCACATATTGTTTTGGAAATGAGCATAAATGTGACATTACCTAGTAAAAGACAAGATCTTTTAGAAATTGTATTTGAGATCATTACACTTCCTTTTAGCTTTGATGGATAATGTGCAAAGACAAAAGTAGGGATATCAATGAATCGAATTATAAATTAATGACATTGAATTATAAAGAAAATTTTATACCGCATAAAAGATACAGTTCTTTCAAGTAAATTTAGGCTTAAAATACTAAAGTGCACTAAAAGCTTCAATAATTAAAATGTTGATATCAGAATATATCGATCAATGCGTTGTGTGTGTGTGTATACATATATACATATATATTCAGAAATATAGTATTAAGAATGATAAAGTTACAGTATCAATTAGGATCAGTGAATTAACATCATTTAATGTTTTTTGTAAAATGGACTATTTGGGGAAGAATCAAATTAGATCTTTGTTTTACAACCTACAGCCAATTAGATTTAAAAACAAAATTGAGAGGAAAAGAAAAACCTAGAAGAAAGTATACATGAATATTTACTGCCTGAATGGGAAAAGACCTTCAAAATACCTTCAAAACAATGAAGAAATTACACTTAAAAATACTGATAAGACTGTCTTTCAAAAATTCAAGGTGACCAGGGCATTACAAACCAATGTAGAAATCTTATAAGTGACAAACTAAGTATTACATTTATTGTGTATGTAATTTATAATATTCTAATGATCATAATATATTTATTAAGTAAAATACTTACCTATTTCATTTTATTATTTTAAGATTTCTTAATGCTATGTTATTAATTAACATAATAAACATTAATAATTAATGTTTCTTAATGTTAAAGCAATGTTCTTAGGCATTGCTCCAGCAAAGTAAATAAATACATTTCTAGAGAGTGATTTGGCACCAGATTTCAAAAACCTTTCAGAAGTTTTTGTTTCTTCACTCAGTAACTCTGCCTTCATTAAAGCTGCAGCAAATATTCATGAAGTGTATTCATCATGTACTTTTTAGGTAAGTATAAATAATTTATGTATTTAGTAGATACATTTATATTTTTTTTAGAAAGAAAAGATATTTCTCTAAAAAAGAGAAAGGAAAATGATAGACTGAGAAAACAATGGAGAATTATACCAGATGTCGAGTTGACTCTTCCATGTTGAAGAGAGAAACTTGGATTTTCCTGAGGTAGAAAAAAGTTATCTAGCTCTGAGGTCAAGCTAATCTGATGCTTCAAAGTCATCACAAACAAAATGTATTTGGGTATAACTGGATCCCATGGGAAAAGCAGCCTTTCCCCACAGATTAGAGTAAGGCTGAAAGGAGCCTGTGCCCTGGACCCGGAAGTGACTTTTGATTAGTTATCAAAGGTACAAGCTCACCAGTCAAGGTCTTTTGAAATTGGAGACATAGCAGGAGATGCTGGTGAGCCAGGCTGTGAAAATCCTCAAAAAACAATTAGCAAACTGAATTCAACAGTATATTAAAAGGATCACATGCCATGATCAAGTGAGATTTGTTTCAGGGTGGGGGATGGTTCAACACATGCAAATGAGTAAACATGATACATCACATTAATAAGCCAAAGGGCAAAAATCATATGGGTACTTCAACAGACAGAAAAAAACATTTGACAAAATTTAGCATTTTTTCATGATAAAAACTTTCAACAAACTTGGTATATAGAAGTTTGTACTTCCACATAATAAAGGCCATGTATACTCAATGATGAAAAGCTGGAAGCATTTCCTCTAAGATTAGGAACAGACAAGGATGTCCACTCTTGCCACTTTTTTAAAAGATTTTACTTATTTATTTGACAAAGAGATAGAGAACACAAGTAGGCAGAGAGGAAGGCAGAGGCAGAGGGAGAAGCAGGCTCTCTGTTGAGCAGGAAGCCAGATGTGGGGCTTGAACCCAGGACCCGGGATCATGACCTGAGCCAAAGACAGCTGCTTAACCAACTGAGCCACTGAGGCACCCCAACTTGCCACTTTTAATTAACATAGTTTGGAAATCCGATTCTAGAGCAATTAGGCAAGAAAAGCAATAGAAGACATCCAAATAGAACAAGGAGAAGTAATTTTCTGTTTGCAGATGACATGATATTTTATATAGGAAACCATAAAGACCACCAAAAAATAGTTAAAACTAATAAGTTCAGTAAAGTTGCAGGATACAAATCAATACACAAAAATCAAGTTGTATTTCTATATGCTAACAATGAACTAATTTAAAGAGCAGTTAAGAAAAAAAAATTCAATATATGATAGCATAAATAACAATAAAATACTTAGGACTAAATTTTATAGAAGAGATTTTAAAAAGTCTGTGCAATAAAAACCATGAGATAATGATGAAAGAAGTTAAAAAGACACAAATAAGTGGAAAGGTATTCTGTGCTCATAGACTGGAGGAATTAATTGTTAAAATGTCAATAGTGTTTAAAACAATCTACAGATTCAGTGAAATCCCTATCAAAGTTTCAATGACATCTTTCACAGAAATAGAAAAAAGTATCCAAAAAATTTATATGGAAACACAAAAGAAAAGCAATCTTTAATTTTTTTTTTTTAATTTGAGTATAGTTGAGACATAATGTTACATTAGTTTCAGGTACAAATAGTAATTCAACAGGTTTATATATTATGTTCTACTCACCACCAGTGTAGCTACCATCTGTCACCATACAATGCCATCATAAATCAATTGACTATATTCCTAATGTTGTGCCTTTTATTCCCATGACTTATTCGTTCCATAACACCCCTTTACTCATTTTGCCCATCTCCCCACCCTGCTCCCCTCTGGCAATCATCAGTCTGTTCCTTGTATTTATAGGTCTGATTCTGCTTTTTGTTTGTTTTTTTTATTTGTTTGTTTGTTTTTTAGTATCCACATATGAGTGAAATCATATGGTATTTGTCTAGCCAAAGCAATCTTAGAAAAGGACAGAGCTGGACTTACCACACTTTCAAATCAAACCATATTACAAAACTATAATCCAAACCATAGCAGTATTGGTATAAAACCAGATACACAGATTAATAAAACAGAAAAGAGAGCTCAGAAATAAACCTATGTGTATATATCTATTAATTTATGACAAAGGAGCCAAGAATATGCAATGGGGGAAAGGATGATTTCTTAAAAAGAAAAAATGGTGCTGAGAAAATTGGATACCCACATTTAAAAAATTAAACTGGGCCCTTATCTTACGCCATACAAAAATGAACCCGAAATGGATTAAAATCTTGAATGTAAGACCTGAAATAATAAAACTCTGAGAAGAAAACATAAGGGATAAGCTCTTGACATTGGTCTTGACAATGATTTTGACTTTGACATTGGTCTTGACAATGATTTTGACTTTGACATTGGTCTTGACAATGATTTTTTTGGATTTGACACCAAGAGTAAAGTCAACAAAAAACAAAAATATTCAAGTAAGACTACATCAAACCAGAAAACTTCTACACAGCAAAAGAAACTATCAGCAAAATGAAAAGGCAACCCATGGAATGATAGAAAAATGTTTGCAAACCACATACCTGATAAGGGTATATGGTTAGTTAATATCCAAAATATACAAGGAACTCATATAATTCAACTAAGAAATAAGCAAATTAGCAAAAAACCCAAATAACCCAATTAAAAAGTAGGCAAGGAATCTACAAAAATGATATACAAATGGTATACAAATGATATACATCTACAAAAATGATATACAAATGGCCAACAGGTACATGAAAATGACCTCAACATCACTAATCAACAGGGAAATGTAAATCAAACCACTAGACACCATTTCACCCTTTTTAAGATGTCTGTTATAAAAAAAAGTATAAGCAAAGGCAGATGAAGTATGGACTAAAGGTAACCCTTCTGTATGTACTCTTGGTATGAATGTAAACTGGTATCGATGGTATGGAAAATAGTGTGGAGGTTCCATAAGAAATGAAAAACAGAACCTCCAGTTCAACCAGCAATCCCAGATATGGATCATAATACATGTCCAAAAACCCCCCAAGTCTCTGTCTGAAGATATATCTCTGTTCCCATGTCCACTGCAGCATTATTTATGACAACTAAAGTATGGAAATAGCCTAAGTGTCCATTGATGAATGAATGGACAAAGAAAATGATATTTATATATCAGCTTTAAAAAAGAAGGAAATCCTGGGGCACCTGAATGGTTCAGTCGGTTAAGCATCTATCTTCAGCTCAGGTCATGGTCTCAAGGTCCTGGGATCCAGTCCCACATCACGGTCCCTGCTCAGCAGAGGAGTCTGCTTCTCCCTCTCCCTCTGCTGCTCCCTCTGCTTGTGTTCTCTTTCTCTCTGAATTAAATAAATAAAATCTTTTTAAAAAGAAGGAAATCCAACCATTTGCAATAAAGAGCATTCTGCTAAGTGAAATAAGCTGGATAGAGAAAGGCAAATTCTACATGGTACCACTTTTGTGTGGAATAAAAAAGAAGTCAAACTCATAGTAACAGAGAGTAGAATGATGTTTATCAAAAGCTGGGATGCAGGCAATATTGGAAGAGTCTGGTAAGAGGTGTAAGCTTCTAGTTATAAGATGACTAAGGTCTGAAGATCTAAAGTATAACTATATGTTGTACCTTAGTATTTGTCGACTATAGTTGATAATAATATATTCTATAATTAAAATTTGCTAAAAGAATAGAACTTAACAGCTTACACCAAAAAAATGAGTACATATGTGAGGTGATGAATGTTCTAATTAACCTGATGGTGGAAATCTTTTCACAACATCATACACACACACACACACACACACACACACACACACACACACACACACATAATCATGTTGCGTACTTTAATTTTCTTTTTGGTCAATTATATGTCAGTAAAACTGGGAGGGAACAATAAACTTTCTTGTGACCTATGTCACCTGGATATACAGTTCTTATTTAACATTCTTCGACATTCCACCTCTGCACTTGTACCTTGGGATTTGTATCTTTGTACCGTGAACTGTAATAGGAGATAGTTTACACAGTAATTCCAACTGAGCTCTGGAGACAGACTGACATGGGTCCAAATGATGCTTCTACAACTTAATAAGTGATATCTTTGGTAAGTTATTTGACCACTCTCAGGTTCCTCACCCATATAATGTGGAGTGTATATGTGTATACATGTGTGCATACACACACACACACACACACACACACGCATTGGATGTAAAGTGCTCTAACACGTTTGTTGTATAACCAAATGTTCTAACACTATGGTTCCAACACCATAAGTGGTGTTTGTTGATGGTAAGTAACACTATTATTTGTATGTGTGTATGTGGATAATTATGTATGTGTACGTTGAAAGAAAATTTCTCCACTACCGAACCTTACTTAGCTGAGCTCCTTTGAGCCCTCTTTTCAACTAAGTTCCAACCTGGACTATAAAGACTTGAACAAACACTAACATAGTTTTCAACAGCTCAAAGCTACCTCCCAAGGATGACCTGAGCCCCACTTAAAGTGCCTGCCTGAGAAAACTCAAGCTGCCAGAAGAATTTGCTATTTGTTCTCATGGACACCTGAAGATACACCTTGTCTCCTAGTTCTTGGGAGGGTAGAAGTTGAAGTTGGGTAAGAGCCAGTGAACAAACCCAGATGGGTTTCACATGAACCAACCTGCCCTTCCTGCTTTTTGTAGTTTGTCACTTTCCAGACTCCACAGAGCCCTTCCTCCCACTTCCTCATTCTCCCTTTAAAGGCCCAGTCACCTCTGTACAAATCCAAGTCAAGGTCAGCCTATGCTGGGCTCTTTCCTATTGGAGTAGTATATAGCTGATTAAAGTCTGTCTTTGCCACCTTAACTAATGTTTCTCTTTGACCATATAATCACTCTGGCCATCTGAGAAACAAATGGGAGAAACCCAGTGTTGTAGGGCTGAGGGCCACACTAGAGGTGATTACCTTTTCCTTTGTATTTTACTGGAGGTGGTGGTGTGTAAACCATCCTTTAGAATTATCCCTTTAGAACTCTGTTACAGGCTATATCTCCAGTGGGACTGCTGAATTCCCCAACTGATTGAGATAATTCACTTCAGAAAAGCTTTTTTACACAAGCATTTATATGGTTTGATTTATCTTTTTGTTTCTCTAATGACCACATGATTCATCCACTATTAGGTACAAATTCATATTTTGACATCACAGACTACTTATTTTAACTTTTCCCATACTGCATCTCCCCACCACACCCTGGGTTAATATTGCACCTAGACAGAGTCAGAAAAAGTTTCTAGCTTTTAAAAATAATTACCAGAGAAGACTCAATCTCTTCTCTTACAGGACATTCAGGTTTTTATGATCACCCTTTCCTAATTCCACAGTCAATCCAGCACCTTATGTATATGTTTTGGTCTAATCACCCCCCCTCTTGCTAACCTGTATAAATAAACTAATATTCTGCTAACATTTATTAGGTATTTGGCACAAAAATTTCATTCACTTAGCTTTTCTAGAAAAGCTACTTTTCAGAAAGCAGGTCTCATAACGCAACAGAAAAATGAAACTCAGAGAGAGCAAATGATGATGAGCTATTTAAGGAGAGAGTGAGGACTTGGGTTGAGACTCTATCATGACTCCTCCTGTGCTCTCTCCATCCAAGGATGTAGATACAGCATCCCCAATGCCAGTGTTCTTTCCTCTACCTCTGGTAGACATTTTAATCAACAGGAAGCTCTGTATTGCTGTATCCAAGCATGACTACAGAACCCTGTAATAGACTCCTAGCCCAATTTTGTCAAGGGATGAGAGTTGGCAGGAAAGTTTATATCTATCTGCTATCTCTGATTTGGCAGAAGATAATTATATAAAGTCACAAACAGTTAATAACTCAAAGTGGTTTCTTCATGGGACACTAATAATCATGGAGGTGATTTGTATCTCTTTCATATGAAAGGGCTCCAAACAGAACTGAGTATTTCTTTCATGTATCATTTTTTAAAAAGTTTTATTTATTTATTTGAGAGAGTGTGAGAGAGCGAGAGGGGAGAGGGGCAGAGGGATAGTGAGACAGAGAATTTCAAGCAGACTCTGGCTGGGCAGGGAGCTGGAAATGCGGCTCAATTTCAGGACAGATCATGACCTGAACTGAAACCAAGAGTCAATGCTTGGCAGACTGAACCACCCACGCACCCCAGAACTGTTTCTTTTTTAAAAATTTTGTTGGAGTATAGATCACATACAATGTTACATTAGTTTCAGGTGTACAACATAGTGATTCAACAAGTCTATATGATATGTTGTGCTCTCCATAAGGGTAGCTACCATCTGTCACCATACAATGTTATTACAACACCAATGACTGTATTTTCCATGCTGTACCTTTATCTCTGTGCTTTATTCATTCCATAACTGGAAGCCTGTATTTTCCACTCCCATTCACCCATTTTGCCCTTCCTCTATGGCTTCTTTCCTTTGGCAACTACCAGTTTGTTCTCTGTATTTGTAGATCAGATCCTTTTTGGTTGCTTGTGTATTCATTTGTTTTGTTTTTCCACATAAAAGTGAAATCTATGGCATTTGTCTTTCTAGAGCTGAATATTTCTATATTATCCAAAACTTAAAAGAAGAACTCTATTTCAGAGTCCATACACTTTTTAATGTTTGATCCCAAATTCATCCTGCTTGCTGATTTATGTTAAGCTCTGTGGTTTTCTAAAATTCTGTTTCTTTTATGATTGCACAATATTATATTCCAATACCTAATGGGTTAGATACAATGACCATTGAAATGATAAAGTACAATTTCAAAAGAATGTGGCATATATGTTCGTGCCCTTTTCTTTCTCAACTAGAAGGAACTGCTTTAGAATAGAAAATGGGAATACATTTTAAAGCCCATAAAATAGAAAGACACAGTATTCTGAGGAACAATAATTAAAGCTAAGGAGATTATAATGCAGCCAAGAATGGTTATATCACTTATTTGTGCACTGAAACTGAAATAACGCTGTTCAAAATTCTATTGAAAATATGATTGCTAATATCAGAGATGGTATAAATGAAGCTAAATTTTAATGAGGAAAGAAAATGGAATGACTCTCCAAGCCTGTATAATTTGTTCAACTCAGAGCTAAATATATTATCTAAGAATGTATAGAAACGGATATGCTCATCATTCTCCAGCACTAAAATGTTCATGGATTAGCAGAAAAGATTCATTACTACTATTGGAAAATAATGATCCTTTGTAGCAAAAAGCAAGAAGGTAGACAGTGTTTCTTTACAAAGGGCTAGTGTCTATTTTGAGGGTAAATTTCACATATGTTAGAATGTTAGAAGTTATACACATTCCTGATTGCTTATAAGTATTTATATTTAAAGAGTATAAGGAACAGTTAACTGAAAGTTACAATTTCACCAAGATTTAAATCCATCTTCTGCAGGGAAATGTCTTGAAAATTATAAAATAGTCCCATTTATTTTTTTTTTTAAACGAAATGCCAGGGAATTTAGAAATCACACTATTTTAAAAGATAGCGAGCAGAAGGAAGAGATAGAATTCTAATTAACGCAGAAGATGCTATTTCTTGTTGCTGTTTTGTTACTTAAGTTTTCAGTAATATTTCTTCCATCGTTCTAGATCAACCACTGCCTATGTTACAGGTCTAAAAGGACAGCTAATTGTGCCCCCAACAAAGGAATCTTCTCTGTTTAGTTGCCTGCAGTTTCTAGAACTAGTAATTCTAGTGGAAGTTCTTGGCTTGAAGCTTATGTCTTACTTGGGAAATGTTGCTTACTTGGTAAATTGTGAAGAGGGGAGTATCTGGCGTCCATTGCTCCTTGCAGGTAACTTCCTCTTGCCAGCAGTTTTTGTAGGAAATTAGAGAGGAATTTCTAGTCCTGAGAAAGAATCTCTAATGTGCCCTATTTTTCATTTAGCCCATGAAGTCCCCTCTATTAACCCGTGTGTATATATAGGTATGTATGTGTGTATGTATGTATATACATGAATATATGCATATATAGGTACATGTGCACGGCTGTATGTATATGTATGTGTATACCTATTCACCATTCATTCATAAAGTCATACATTCACAGAATTTTGGCTATAATTATTTACTGCGTGCTGTTGTGGAATACAACATAGAGAAAGACTTGAGTCACATCACATTTGAATGTTTACCCACATAAAATGGTTACTCTGTGCTTATTATTTATGTAATCTCAGAAAGTGGCCTAAACTCTTCCTTATAAAATGGTGATAATAATTTGTGGCTCCTAAGTTGATATAAGAAATAAATAATTGCTTTGTGAACAAAGGACACATCATGTATCGTAAGAACTCAATAAATGACAGATACACTGTACTGATTAAGGTTTTATCTAGTAAAAACTCAGCCTTCATTTTCATTCATCATAAGTTTCTCTCTCTCTTGACTGGATCATTCCCATCAACATACAATTTCCACCCCGATAGACCCCCATTACTCTACTCCTCTTTGCAGCAAAACTCCACTGGTGGTCTATACTCATTCGTTTTAATTCCTCTCCTCTCATTCTTCTTGGAAATCAACCAAATTGATCTTCTACCTCTTGACTCCAGCAAAATTACCAAAATTACTTCTATTAAGGTCCCCAGTGGCTTCTATTTTGCCAAATCTGAGCTCAATAGCCAAGCCTTACCTCAATTGATTATCAGCATCATTTGACAAACTGAACATCTCCTTCCTCTTGGAAATGTTCTCTTTACTAGGCTTCCAGGACCAGGTATTTTTGTTTCCTTCTTTCTCACCAGGATTTCTTTCTGTGTCTTCTTTGTGGATTCTCCATCATCTTCTTAACCTCTGAGACTTAGCATGCCATGCTCCTGTCTGCATTTTACTTCCTTGGTGAACTCTTCTAATTTCCCAGCTTTATGGCAATGACTTACAGATTTGTATCTCCAACTTGGACTTCTATTCTGAACTCCAAGCTCATTTAGTCAATTGCTCATTGGCAATTTTTAATTGAATGCTCAACTGACATCTTGAAATTAATGGTTTTGATCTTTCTTCGAAGCTTGCTTCTCCCACAGTCTTTCTGATCAGAGTAAATGACAACTCCATCTTTCCCATTGTTCACATCAAAGACCACAATAGTATCTTTGATTTTCTTTTTCTTTTCATAGTGTGTATTACCTCTTTTATCAAATTTGCTGGCATGTGTTAAAAATTGATCCCAAATCTGGCTACTTCTCACCACCCTAGCAAATCGTTGGCATCTCTTAATAAATCAGTTGTCTTCTCACTAGTCTTCCTGCCCTTGTATCTGTACAACGTGGCCGCTAGAGTAGTCCTCTGAAATCCATGTTAGTTCATCAGCCTCTTTGGTTCAAAACCTTCGAATTGTCTCCCCTTTCATTCTTAGTTAAAAACCATAATGTCTACAATGGACCACAAGTCTAGCCCTATGAAGCTTCTCTCCTCTTTGATTTTGTCTCTTACCATGCTTTAAACAGTCACCTACCCTCCAAGCTAAGAGATTTTTCTATGTATGGGTCCCTCTTCCCCCAACTTCAGGTCTTTGCTCAAATGTTCTTTTTGTCTGAGAGTTTCATTTAAAATGGAACTTTTATCCCATTTTTAATATTTTTTTCTCTACAGTTTATCACAGAATATATACTTTACTCGTAGGATTTATTTATTGGCTGTTTCCTATACTAGGAGTTAAGCTTCGTGCAACAAGTTTTTGTTTTGTGTTTTTGTTTTTGCTTTTCTAAAAATCCAGTTGTTCGTTATTAGTTCCAGAATTAGAACCAGGTTTTGTGGGGCCTGGAGCTCATACAATTTGGGGATATCTCTTAAAAACATAATCTCAAGTATGAAAATTGGTAATTATTTAAAGAGAGAAGAAAAATTATAACCACATTAGACTCTTTAAAAAGCTTACAAATGCAGGGCCTGGATGGCTCAGTCAGTTAAGCATCTGCCTTCAGCTCAGGTCATGATCCCAGAGTCCTGGGATCAAGCCCCGCTTCAGGCTCCCTGCCTGCTTCTCCTTCTCCCTCTGCCTGCTGCTCCCCCTGCTCATGCTCTCTCTCTCTCAGATAAATAAATAAATAAATAAATAAGCTTACAAATGCAAAAAAAAAATGCTTACAAATGAAAACTCTGTAAAATAAATAACTACATTTTTTAAAAATTTATTTGCCCAACATTTTTTCTGCGTGCTCTTTAATCAATATTAAATGACAATTTTGTAATATAATTTTAATGCAGAAAAACAAAAATGCAAACCTCTAGCATGGTCAATTGAAATTTATGTTTACGTATACATTATATATTATTTATATATTTATAATATTTATATAAAATATATATACAGAAATTTTGAATATATTTTTGTATATATTTATTAATAGAAGTATAGTTGACACACAGTTTTATATTAGTTTCAGGTGTACAGCACAATGATTTGACAAGTTTATATGTTGCATTATGTTCACCATATGAGTAGCTAAAGTCCGTCAACATGCAACACTGATATAATACCATTGACTATATGTTAAGAAAGTTACTTTTGCCTTTTATTTGCCCTTTCTGTTTGCAGATATCACTTGCATATTTAGCATGACTAGTGGAAATTGGCTGTTAATTCCATGAATAAATTTGATGATATCCTTGTTAGCGAGAGATTGTAAATAAATACTGGTCATTGTAGTCAGAACAATTTTAATAAACCATGCACTGTGTTTTCAGATGCTTTAAAATGGCACAAAGTGCAAATTTGCTTTCATTTTCTTTTCTTCTGTCTTTTTTGTCATTTGAACTTGTAGTCTTTCTGAATTTCTCTATGTATTTTTAATTGTCAATGCCTTGCCAAGTGGCACTTTCGCTATCAAGTGTTATAAAGTGTGGATGTATATATAGGGACTTTTTCTGAAGGCATTATTTCTTTAAGCGCTTCTGAAGTATTAGTATGGTAGTTTTCATTTTGATGTTCAATATTTTAATTTTTATTTTCTGCTTCCTAAACTCATGATCTCATTGGTCAGTAACCTTTTAATGCCATATGTGTGTTTGTGTGTGTGTGTGTTATATGTGCTATATATGTTATACATGTATATATATGCATATATATATATTACATTTATATTATATATAATTACTGGTGAAGTTGTGTAAGTTTTTAGAATTGTTATCAAATTTAGTGAAGCTATTCCAGTTTTACTCATATGGAAGTTTTCTCATTTAGAAGAATTTTTTGCATGCTAGCCTCTGGCTTCGTCCACTTCCAGCCTTATATTTCCTCCTCTATGAACATATTTCCAGTGTGGTGAGGCCATAGACATTTTCAGATTGCGACACAGCTCTGGCTGGATGAACTAACATAGTGGGTTACTTGTGTATTCCTGGAAGAAATAGCCACATCCAGATGGCTAACCATAATGTAACTATACTTGGATGTAACTGCAAATGCCAAAAATATATTCCACCGAAACACAAACTAAATGTATCCCCAACTAAGATTCCCATGGAAGACTCCCAAACCACCTGCAAGTACGCTATCATGCGAGAGGGCCAGTGTTACGGCATCAGTGTGAAGAGAAACACTGGTCTGAACCAATTGCTGCTAATACAGCTTATTTATATAAGTTTTGCAAAAGCAACCTATTCCCCCAAGGCCTTGGGAGCAATTAATGCAAATGAGCAGCTCAGAAATGTGAATCTTCCTCTGTCACAGTGCTCAGAACCATGCTGGACACATGGTAGGAGCCCAATAAGCATTTATGAAATTAAATGTTCATCACATGGATTTTGCCATATTGGTATGGTTTCCAGGTAAAACATAAGACAACAGTTAAATTTGAGTGCAGCATTTGGGATAAAATTATATTAAAAATTTCCCCTTGTTTATCTGAAATTCAGATTTAACTGGTGTCCTCTTTCCTTATTTGCTAAATTAGGTTTTTTTTTTTTTTAAATTTTATTTATTTATTTGACAGAGAGAGACATAGCAAGAGAGGGAAAAGAAGCAGGAGGGAGAGAGGGGGAGGCAGGCTCCCTACTGAGCAAGGAGCCCGATGTGGGGCTCGATCCCGGGACCTTAGGATCATGACCTGAGCCGAAGGCAGCCGCTTAACGACTGAGCCACCCAGGCGCCCCCACTAAATTAGGTTTTAAAGAGACATGCCAAAGAAAGGACCAATACCCAACTTTTGTAGCAACATGGACGGGACTGGAAGAGATTATTATGCTGAGTGAAATAAGTCAAGCAGAGAGAGTCAATTATCATATGGTTTCACTTATTTGTGGAGCATAACAAATAGCATGGAGGACATGGGGAGTTAGAGAGGAGAAGGGAGTTGGGGGAAATTGGAAGGGGAGGTGAACTATGAGAGACTATGGACTCTGAAAAACAATCTGAGGGTTTTGAAGGGGTGGGGGGTGGGAGGTTGGGGTACTAGGTGGTGGGTATTATAAAGGGCACGAATTGCATGGAGCACTGGGTGTGGTGAAAAATAATGAATACTGTTATGCTGAAAATAAAAAATAAATTTAAAAAAAAAAAAAAAAAAAGAGACATGCCTAACATTCAGGTAAGATAAAAATTAACCTGTAACCTGTAGTTTTGATTCTGCCTTTCGATGTTAAAGTAATCCTATTTTGTACCATTAAATACTTACATCCACTGGAATTTATTCGGAAAACTAATAGAAGGTGTGGCTCCCATTTAATGTTTAAGGTTATGAATATCTCACCTAAATGGTTCCTTATTACATTGCACACCCCTTCCAGACAGGTGGGTATATTTCACGTGGTGTCAGTGGAGGACCCAGGAAATTCAGCAAAGGCTATCTGCCCTGGGTGCTGGATGACTTATCTCCAGGGCATCTGTAAGCAATAACACCAGTGACTGAAAGCTGGCCAGTCTTTTATTATTATCATGTACCCCACGCACAGCATCAGTAATGACATACTTGGCCTTACTGGGGCACAGCTTTCCCATAGCCCAGATCCTGGGCTTGCTCATGTGGCTGTCCTGAATTCCTGTCTCCCAGCACTGCACCCCCATTACTCAGTGCAGAGCGATTTTTCTGTAAATGTTTTGGAACTACAGTTAAGTCTCACTGAGGGCCTGATCTATAGCAGCAACTTATTAGATTTCCTTTCTTTTTGTATCCAATTTCTTTTCTTCCAGCTTTTTCACTGAAATTTGCCAACCCAAGTCAGTGTGCAGGGCTCAAATTTGATTCTGCTTCTCCTACTTTGCTTTTCTCGGTTTCTGCTACAGGGACAAGCCATGCTTCAAAACTTCATGTTCACCTTTCCCCTCCATCTATTCCAAACGTGTGCTTTGGAGAAAAAAAGTGGTTTCTTTTTCTTTCTTTTGTTACTAACGTATGGTCTACTTATTGGCAAAGATTGTTTTCCCTTTGAATCACCCATTATACATGGCTGCAGACTATCGGACGTTTGGGATTGTGGATAAAATAAGACCAAATTTTCAGGCACTCTTCTAAATACTTTACAAACAAAGAAATAATGGACACTTTTAACTAAACCCTGTGAGGAAGATGAGATTTACTCTCTTCATATATGAGGCCCTGAGAAATGACGGGACCAAGTCTTACGGTAGTTAAACCGTGGAACCAAGGTCTGAACCTCAAGTCATTTCAGAGTCTGTGCCAAGAACCAATCTGTGCCTGGTTCTTTACCTAATTTATCTGATGTCATCCTCAAAACACATTTCAGTCAATTTCATCATTCCTGTTTTATAGGAACTATGGCTTGGAGAGACAAAGTAGTGGGAAATTCACACACTTGATCAGTGGTGGGGCTGGAATATGAAGCCAAATCCATCTGACATGCATCTGCGTCCTTCTCGTGGCGTCTTTTACAGTAAGAAGTTCTGTAATGTGATTGGTGTATCTATGGAGAGCCCTGGGAGGAAAGCGAATCACATGGGAAGCGGCATTGTGTGTGAGAAACCACTCAGAGAAGAAGATGCAGCTCAAAGATTAATTTCCTCAACTTCCTAATAGTAACCGGGGACCCACAGGGTTCCTAGGGTACCCTAGTACTGCTGTTGCCCAAGGTCCCTGAATCTGTCCATCTCTCTCCTTTGACCATCAATACCTGCCTAGTCTGGGACAGCCAACATGACGGGGAGGTTCATCACACATCGATGGCTTTGAGAATGATATGTAGAGTATCAGATTTCCCTTCATTTTGAACCACTTTGATTAAAAATAAAAACTCATGAAGTCCCTGGGTGTCTCAGTCAGTTAAGAGTCTACCTTCAGCTCAGGTAATGATCCCGGGGCCCCAGGATGGAGCCCGGAATCAGGCTCCCCGCTCAGCGGAAACCTCCTTCTCCCTCTCCCTTTGCCCCTCCCCCACACTTGCATTCTCTCTTACTATCTCTGCTTTCTTTCTCTCTCTCTCAAATAAGTAAATAAATAAATTTATAAAAATAAAAATAAAAACTCACAAACTAAGTTTGTTTTCTTTTAAAATATCATTTTAAAACTTCTCATTTGAATTTTTTGGTGACCTTGCTTTGGTTACTGGTTCAGAGACACAATTTTGCATCTTTGTTTCCACGTGTAACGTTTGTGTCCCATCGTTTGGGGCCAAAATTCTGAAAATGGAAGACATTTAATTTGCTGTAAATCATGTTTCAGACTTATTTTGTTGAATACAAATATGTGGAATTAAAAAACATAATCTGGGGAAATGGTTAATAAACAGAAAAAAAATCCACCAACAAGAGTAAAATTCATGAGGTAAAAACAACAGAGTAAACACCTGCCCCTCCTGTTGGCTGTTTGACTGAAGTTTTCATTTTTCAATCAATTGTTTCTGCATCTGTTAGGCATAACCTTGGAAATTTTTTTTCATGTTTATGGGAATGCTCATAAAATTGCTTTGGATGAAAATGCAGGAAGCCAATACTTGAAAACTTTTCTGGGCTTTTTTTCATGTACCATTTAGATAGGAGAAGAGCTGAAGAGATCAAGGATAAAAGTAAAAGTGTGAATGACACAGGCAAGAAATGTTTTTCAAAAAAAAGCTTAAGATCGAGGCCAAAAAAAAAAAAAAAAGAAGGGTCTGTTGGTTTATGCTTTTCCCATTCTTGCTACAATCATTGTCTCAGGAATGAATTCATATTGTGCATCATTTTCAGTTACCTTTATAGTCTTTCTTACAAGAATGAGGAATGAAAATTTTAATGCCTCATATATTCTATGAATTACTGTAGATGGCTAGACTGCACTACTTTGATCTTTCCTATATTCTGTGGTTTGATTGGATCGTGATGTGAATGGAAAGCAGCACAAAACAAATCAGTTTCTGAGAGAACGACTTTAACAAGAAAAGGAGAAAAGGTACCTCAGCCCACTTCAGAATATTACATATGTGGCAGTCCGAGTCCAGATGACCGCTCCTGGGTCCAACTCAAAATGATCGCAGTCTTTCTGGTTGACACACATTCTGACCTGAGAATTCATTACTAAAAATGGCGATCAAACTTTGGAACAAATAACAATTTAATGTCATTTAGGTTTAGTTTTTGCTTCTCAAGAGTGCCTTGCACATGGCAGGTTGGCCGGACATGTGGAATGAACCAATGAATGAATGACCGAATTCAGCGGTAAAATGCCCAGATAGATGGGACCGCACAGATAAATTTTTCTACTCTGCTTCATGTGTCTCTAATGCAAATGAGGTTATCTTTGGTTAGTAAACATAAGAATCATGTTATTATAATGCGGAAATTGTGTTGGTTCATAAGCAGTTTTTCCGGGCATTTCAATAGTTTGTGTCACCAAGTAATACCAGTTGATCTCCAAGAACACCAGCGCAGTGGGGCTCAGCAGGCTGGGTAGGTAGGAGCCCCAGGAGCCCTTCCCCACCTCCCAGCATCTCCTCTTTGCCCAGTTTGCCACGTGTTCTGGCTGGAAGGGAATACTGTATGGTTCCTCTGATCCTGTGTGTCCAAACTAGAAGCCTCGACTCCTAGCACACCCCTGTTCAGTCAAGCTATCATCAAATTTATTTAAAGGCAACATTTTATATCTGCTGTAATATTATTTTCAATTGGGAATTGAACGTGTCTTTTTTTCTGAGTTAGGTTTTAATTAGGGTTATGTTGGTTTTATTAGTGTTCTGGTTACAAGATTGTAGGTTTGAGGGGCTGCCTATGGCTTTCCCCCACCCTCGAATCCTTATTATTTTTAGTGTGTAATTTTGCAGAACATGAGGGTTTCTCCTCCTCCTCCTCCTCCTTCTTCTTCTTTTCATCCATTCAGGAATACATGTTATTTCAAATACAGTGGAATAACCTATATTGGTTAAAACAAAGACATGGGAGAGCTGAGGAAAAGAGTTAACTTATGTAGAGGCAATAAGAAATTGTTTGATAAGTCTCTGACTCTCTTGGCAAGGAAAATCTTATAGTATCGGAGCTATAGAAGATTAGCCATGCCCACGCATTCCTTATACAGATAAGACACATGACCCAAAAGGTGTCAGTGACTTGCCGAAGACCTTCCACTTGGTATTGACAAACTGAAATGGGTTCTCAGGTGTTAGGACACCTATCTCAGCATTTCTCACATTCATGGAAACTGAGTCACATCTTGGTGCTATGCAAATCTGAGTGAGCCCTGTGTCATATCAACCGTTTAGTGTCCTCATGGGTCAAGCCAAGATTGCTTTCCTTGTCATTAGCTTATGTTATGAGTAGATAACAAAGCCTCTTAATTTGTCGAAGCAGTTTCAATTTATGCCTGTTTTCTTGGTTGCTAATTATTCATGGTCCCTATTCTCTTTATTAGTGACCTGGTGTAGAAGATAAGTTATACGGTTACCCTAGCTATGAGGCACCATCTGGAACCCCAAAGTCATGTGTACTTCCCCTCACCCCCTTGGCTGTTCCAATCCTACCCATTCGTCAAGATCCTATTTAATATCAGGTTGTTGTGCAAAGGCTTTCCAGGATCACATAGCAAGAAGTTATCTTTTGTCTCTGAGTTTCTTAGTGTTTCATGCATAAGTTTCTAATATAGCTTATAGTTTATTTCAGTGTTTCACAAAAAGGGCACTGCTGGCTTTTGGCTGGGACTACTCTTTGCTGTGCTGAATCTTCTAGAATCCTGGAGGTCGCCTATCAGTCCTGGAAGCCAGTGGACTCCTCCATAGTGTGGCAGTTTAATGTGTCTCCACCCATTTCCACCCTACCTCACCTGCAAGGGGCAGAACTCCCATCTCCTAAGCCCAGTCATAGAGGACAGTTTAGACTAAGGGCTCAAAGGGATAGGATCCAGGCTTGATTTATTTTTGCATCCTTCTTCCACCCCTTATCGCTTTCTCAAACACACACACACACACACACACACACACACACGCACACACACACACGCGCACACACACACAAATGGGAATCTGATGGCTCAGCACAATGAATGATCTCAAAGCATTATTATGGCCACTGGATATAGTTTCACACTACTGTCAAATTAAAGAAACTGAGGGAAAGAAGAAATGCTGAGGTGGAGACAAGAAGATGCTTAAATCTTCAGTAGAGTAGATATAAGTAGCTAGGCACTGGTGGGGGCCCCGGAGGATGATGGGACAGTACACACCATCTCTACCCTGAACGTTAAAGGTGATGGATTAGGTATAGTTGGGGGTTTTAATGCTAACAGAATGGCCAGCATTAATATTATTACTACTGCTTGTAGTCTTATTTCCTCTCTTCTCCTACTTCCATTAATAGCAATTCCAAGAGCTAACATACCTTTAATGCTTCTGTGTGTGCCTGAGACCTTTGCAGATTTTTAAAATGAATTACACAATTGAATCTTTACTGGACCACAATAAAGTATGTATTATGGGGGTTGTTAATCTTCCCCATTATACATGGGGAAAGTAAGGCCCAGAGAAAGTAAAAACCTGTCCATGTTCAGACGGTAAACGGTGGAGCCAGAATTTGAACCCTGACTGTCTGACTTCAGACTCAGCACTGTTAGTCACCAAAAGAGATGCTCTCTCTGTATCTCTGGATCACTTCCATCCTGAGACTTGTAATCTGGCCCCAACCTGTGCTAACTCTGACCGACCTCCCACTATCTTCTGGCATTTACCCTATAGCATCATCATGTGCCACAATCATAGCCACACATTTTCTGTTACTCTTTGGGGACTTTTGATAATATTTATTGATTTCTGTTTGACTGAGAGAGGTGAATGTCGTAGTGGCACACAGAGAGGCAGTGTGGTAACATGGAAAGAACAACCCTACATGCCAGGCTTCTTGGGTTCAAACCCTGGGTCTCCTGTCTCCTGGCTATGTGTACTCTGTGAAACTCTGCAGCTGAGATGGCCAGATCTCTGGGAAAAATAGGGCTAATATCCATATGTACCTCAGAGGATTGTGGTGAGGGGTTAATGAAATAAACCATTTAGGTGCTCAGAACAGCCTGGCACATAGAGGTTCTACCTAATTGTTGTTGGGTTGATTAGGATGTTCATGAACTGATTTGTAAGGCAGAGAAGAAAATGTGATTGGCTTCAGTTTTTATTCTATCAAGAAATCCAAATACCCAGCAAAAGCCACTTTGATTAGGGCTCTTCAAATGAGCTAGAAGCAACAGGACCCCGTTTGGAGCAATGGATTAGAAACCTAATGACTATACCTCTGGTCTCAAATGCCCATTTGTATGAGATAGTCAAGAAATGCTTTACTTCTTTATCTCCCTGGTCGCTTTGTCTGCAAATGGAATGAAGAAAGGAAGCTTCCCTTTATCAAATGTATGAAGACGATTAAAGTCAATATTAAGCATTTTATGATGAGGGAGAGACAACAGCATTTTCCTCAAGGCTGCCCATGCACTTTCCATCCCTTCTCCAAAGACCACAGCACTTCAGTTGTCTTGAGAAACAAACACCAGCGACACTTTTGAGGAATAGAATTTTCGTGAACAAAACAATCTCTCCATTATAAAGGGAAATGTAAAGCTCTCCATTTTCCCTCTTGTGACATTCAACTATTAAAGGCAAAAATTCCATTTTATTGGCTTCTTGTAATCAAGATGATGTGACCTTTACAGGATTAATATCTCATTCTTTTGCTAACTAATTTACTCTAATAACACAGGAAGATGCTTTATAGTGTAAAAAACACCTTGGGGTATTGGGATTGGATATAATAGCTAGAATGAAGCCATTATAGTTGGATATATAGTAGGAGTAAAATCTTAAATAAAAATTTGTAACCATGGGATATGGAAAATTTCTTTTTTTAATGTAGGAGTTTTGCTTTTATTAGTTCTTTGTTAAAATAGCTGCTCTATTTTTGCAGTAAATTTTCTAGGGCCTCTACCTTTACTTAGCCTTTTGTCATCTTTACTTCTATTATTCTGGTCATTCTTCATTTTATACAAAGCCAAATTAGGTGTCCTATCAGAGCCTCAACACTAATTTGTATTTAGCTGTAAGAAAAGACTCCAAGGACCCATCTCTGCTCTGCCTGCCTCATTAGATCATGGGCTCAGCCAACGTGGGGACTGTTCTTCCAAATCCCCCTATATCCGAGCTCTCATGCTATGGCTGGCAGACAGCAGCTGCTCAATCAGCATGTGACAAGTGAATAGTGAATTCCCCCTACCCTTGAAAAATTCAGAATTTACATGTATGAGGTAGTTCTTCCTTCCAGATCAGTTTCCCCTGACTTCTTGCTTTTGCCTATGTTGCCAAGATCTTTCAAGGCACTCCCACACAAGCCTTCAATTAGGCTGCTTACTGCCATCACCCTACTTCCTGCTGGGCCCCAGCCCCACCACATTACTTAGCACACAACATGCACTCAGCGAATGCTTGAGTCAATGAGAACATGCTGACATCTCATCTCTATGTCAGTACAATCAGCCTCCAGATGACCTCCCTCTTCTCACCCAGGATCTTATTCAATTGCTTCTCCACCTACCTTAAAATATGTTGCTATTTTTGTGGTCTAAACTAGTCCAGGAGTGGTAAGCTGGTTTTATCTTTTGAGCCAATCCTGTAGGATAGTGTTGCTACCTAACATAAAGTATTAAGCAGGATTCTGAGGTCTCATTAAGGCTCAGTGAGAAAGAGTGTGATGATTGTTTGGTTGTAGCTGTCATAGCTCGGGGAAGAAGGAATGGAGGCAGATCTACACTATGTGTGCTAACTGTGTTCATCTCTGACCTATAAGATAAACACTGTATTTATTAGCTTAAGAAATAAAAGCCTGAATTTTTGCCTCGTGGCTCATGATTCAGAGTTGCTTTTAATAATGTCTCTAGTTATTTACAGTTCCCAATATTTTGCTTCAGCAAAACCCATTGCTCTTCAGATAAGTCTTCCAACTTTTCATGCTGTAGAATGATCGCAAGTTGCCCTAACTTAGAATTTCCTTTAATCTCCTTATCTCCTTTCTTTCTTCTAAATGTAAATCTGTGCTTTTCCATAAAGCCTTCCCAGAACATTTTAATCTAGAACAATGTCTTCTGAAGTTCTATGACAGAGGTAATCTGAACTGTTCATTTGGCACTTCAGCACAACTATCTTGGGATTTTTCTGTATTTTTGTATCAACTATTAGATGCCTCTTTGGTATCAGTTTCCATTTCCTTCATTGTATCTTTAATGACATTT
Source organism: Mustela nivalis (assembly GCF_964662115.1). NCBI lineage: Eukaryota > Metazoa > Chordata > Mammalia > Carnivora > Mustelidae > Mustela > Mustela nivalis. The sequence continues at coordinate 79,012,188 of NC_139021.1, forward strand.
TAAGGGATTCTGTATAGAATGCCTGGCACATATGAAGTCTGCTTATATACTATATGTAGTAATCTCCAAGGCTTGAGGGACTATGTACCCAACATATTTCCCCTTTATGCAGTAGGTGCTCATGACATATAGTTGGTTTGAATGAGAAAATGCTTATAGATATCTCTTGGTTCATTATGTGTTTTACTCTGTGTTCTATGTTGTATTTATATCATCCTATTTCAGCCCTTGGAAAAATCTTATAAGATGTATTAGAGTATCCAAGTTTTGCAGAAGCTCTGAGGTTTGAAAATATTATCCAAGGTAAGTTATGCAGATAGTAATTGCTGGAGACTTGGTTCAAATGAAGGTCAGAAATACTGAGAGCATCACTGGAAAAATTAATGGAAAAGGAAGCATGCCTCATTTTAAAATAAAACTCTATTACTCAGAAAAGCTGTCCCAGAGTCACTATTTCTGGTCACTGACTCTTGTGACAAATGACACCAGAGCTTCTGCATTTACAACCAACATTCTCAAATGCTCACAAAGCTGCTAGCAAAATGAAGCCATGGTTTTGTCATATGGCTCTAGTTTGAGAATTTCCACCTCTGGAATGCAAGATGTGGAAAGCAGGGGATGGATTGCGATATAACTATTCCAAGAAATAACTATTCCATTTGTCCATTATTCTGGTAGGATTAAATAGCTCCCAAGCTCTTCATATAGGGTTGGATGGATATCTGGGGGGTCCGCCAATTTCGCTTAGACCCTTTGGAACATATCCAAGTCAGTTGGAATCTTTGAAAAGACCATAGACCCCTGAGGGTATTCAGAATATCCTCTCTCTTTATAGTTAACTTCAGGCTTTCTGGGATGAGATTTAAAAAAAAAAAATCTCAAAAAGACATTATAAAACAAAAATAAGAATGGACAAGGCAAGAAGGCCAACAGTTTCACTCAAGTGGCTGCGGGATGCCCCCAGCTTGGGAAGGTGTCATTTTCCTGCAGCCATCATAGTTCCCCACTGGGGGGCACCAAAATGATGCCTCTGTTTTCTCTTCTTTCTCATGGCAAGAATATTTTACAATGAGATGAAAAGAATTCCATACACAATTATTTTAGTAGGAGGACAAGTTGGTAATGGTTTATATTTATCATTCACTCACAGAGCCTGCTTTTAATGCTTGCAATCTCTCTATTAATGAACTAGAAATTGGCTACTTCCAAGAAGAGGTAATGTCCTTCTGATGGATAGTGCATTGGGCTAGGAGTCAGCGGACCGGGGTGCCAGAACAGAATTACAGTTAGAAGTGACGGCAGGGGTCATAATCTGACCTCTTACTAATTCACGAATAGCCTCTACAATGCCCTTGACAAGTGATCATCCACTTCCAGTTCAGGAGGACCACTGGGTAATTGTGTGTTAGGCAAAGCACTTAGCAAGTACATTACAGAATCACAGGATGATTGAGCAGGAATGGACCTTGGAGATGGGCTAGTCAACCTCTTCTCTCTGAGATGAGGGCCGGCAGGGTTAAGTGACTTACCTCTGAAGGTTAGCAGTACGGGTAGAACTAAGTGCACTGTTGCCCGAGTCAGAAGGATCACTCCACCATAATTCCTCAGTTGGTTAAATGGGCGTATTAACAACTGTTCTTGGATGTCAGATCTCTTGGAATAACGACGGCAAACTGAAGATACTGTCGTCTGCTATTCTGGATTCAGAATTAAGGCAGAATCTAAAGGATGGAGAAGGGAGAATACAGTGGTGATGGGGCCAGCTAGAAGTTAATTCAAATCAAGCAGCACATCCTATATTCAAATGTTATTATGCGTAAGAATAATGCGATTTTCTTGAGGGCCACTTTCAGGGAGGTTGATTGCAGCAACCAGCAGATTTGAACAAGAAATATTTATCTTCCTAATGATCTCGACTTGCCCTCAGGATCAGAGGAGTTCACTGGTTAATCTAAACCTATTCATTCAGATTTCACTTTTTAATCCATTTTGTCAGGCTTGTCTCTAAGATATAAGTAACTTTTAAAATGCGTACATATCCTCCTCAAACTGTGTTACTTTCAGCCTTAGCGTCTTATTTGAACAGCTTGAGGACTAATTTGAATCACACTTCACTTGTGGGGGTTCAGAAAGTATGTGATACCTTAGGGAGTTGCCTTACAGGATTTTTAAGATGTTTTAAAATGAAGTACATTTAAATTCTTTAAATTGCATATGGTTTAATCTAGAAAAGGACAATTGAAGCCTTCATTAAAATAGATTTATTCCAATTTCATATGTGAAAAATAAATTTTCCTGAGATAACTTGGTATATGTCTCTCCAGATTGTAGCATTTCCCTACTTTCTAAATTAAATGTTGCTGTATGTGAATCTTGGCTTTATGGTGGCATATATTAGAAGGATTAGTCATCATTATTGTAAATATCTCAGTATTGAGTCAGGTTTCATTGGAGCTTAGAAGTAACTTTCTTTTTCTTTTTCTCTTTTTCATTTTCACCTCTCATATTTCTCTACACTCCTCCCTTAGGTTTGCTTTGCTGTTTTCTCTTTCTTTTGCTGATTTCAGCCTTTGTCAAGAACACAAAACCCTCTTGCAAGGTTTCAGAACCTAGTATTCTCTGTCTTGAGTGAAAGGGACAGTTTTGAGCCTTTCTGTAGGAGGAAGGAAGGAACCTTTCTTACTCCGTAGGAAGCAAGTTGTGTTTAGTACATCATTTAATATTTCTAAAACCTTACAAGGTAAGTTTTAAAAATCCACATAAGGAGAAAACTTCAAAGAGATCCTGTATTTTATCTGAAGTCGCAAAAAGAGTAAATGGTAGAGCTGGGCCAGATTGAAATCTGGGCCTCTCTTAAACCAAAATTTATGCCATTCCCATCACATCCCATGAACACCATTTAGGTCAACAACGGACCTTCTTTAATAAAACAAAACAAAACAAACAACAACAAAAAGCACACTTGTCTTGTTATTTTTTGTGAGTAAAACAAAGCTTACCTGGGGCCACTTTGCATTTCCTTTTTCATAAAGCAGCCCCATTTCTTGAGTCACCGAAAGCATTTTGTTGCTTCTTGGCTTCTCCTTTTGGTCTTATGGAAAGCATGATCATTGCTAACACCACCCAAAAACCCTATTATCTGTGCTGTGGTCATTTAGTGTAAGTAAGGACAAAATCAAGATTTCAATCTATGGCATGTTTAGCTTCACTCTGAGAATTGTTGTTCCTTAGTCTAGAACTGCATATATAACCCAGCCAACTATCTCATCTTGTTCTTATTATGAGTAAAAACTGGGGTCTAGGAGATGTTCTGGATGTCCCAGCACGTGCCAATCGTCATTACTATAAGATTGTTTGGGGAAAAATAATTCTAAATATATATCATATTGATAATAGACAACAGATTTCCTTTGAACATGTATTCTGGTACACATTTAATTCTACCTTTTTTCCATTCATTTGTTCAGCAAATGTTCTTGGGACCTAGAGCTAACTTTGAATCCTGAAGGGAAAATTCCAATTTGGACAAGTTACAAAGCCATTTTCTCACCTACAAAAACATGACACATAATAAAATAATGTCTGAAATTAGCACTATGCTTAGCACACAGTGAATTCTAATTAATGGGGGTTGTTACAACTTTATCTCTTCACATATTGTAGATCATATGCACTCTAAAGACAAGGCACGTGTATGAACCACTGTTGTATCTTCTAGGACCTTCAACACAGTAGGCACTGAGGCATCAAATGGTTCATGGTTTTCTACTCTGCCACATTGGTGGGAAGGATAAAGCACAAGGATTCTACAATCCAACTCTGCAAATTGTAATGGAAATTTATCAACATTGATTAGTTTATTGAGAAGTATATAATTACTTAATTCTATCCAATATAGGCAGCCACTTTAAACAAGCCAAGTACTTTATCTTCTTTCTTCTTATAGCAAATTGGAGAATGTCTAAACATGTTTATGGAAGGACAAAAAATATTTTGGTGAGGATGATTTCTAGTCTGCTTGGCCCTTAAAGAAGATGAATGAAAAAGAGGAGTTTCTTATTTGGAAGTCTCTGACATCTGACATAATTTTGAGATAGAAAGGGCTCTAATTTGCTGTTCCACTGTGATCTCAGCTAGAAAAGGATGTTGTTAGAGCACAAAATGTAATACAAAATAAAATGGGTAGGGTATTTCAAGTCGGAGCCACTATTAAATTATTTAAGGCTGTACTGAGTAAGGGACAGGGACTTGCATTCTGGAAGATATTGTTAATAAGGAATATTATCCTGCTCAGCTGGAAGTTTCTGGAAGTGTGTCTGGGTGAACTGATTCTGAGTCCCCTCCTCTGGGAAAGATCCTATGGGTTATTGCCCGTCGCATGGCTGGAGGGAACCAAGATGGCAGCTACACACAAATTCTCCAGTGCCTATCAGTAGGCAAACTGTCTTTTACTTACAGTCATGGGCTGAACTTGTTTTAATGCAGACATCATAGACTACAGTATATGCCCTTTTGGCATTTTTCCATCAATCATTTGGAAACTATCAGGCTAGGCTGTTTCATTTCCTATTGTAGGAAACAGTAGACATTTTCTCTGCCTTGCATGTAACTATATTGGTGGGAGGGCATTTTGTACAGAAAGTATACTGAATTCTTTTTCTTTCTTTTAAAGAGATTTCACTGAAGTCCAAAGAGGAATAATTGGTAGGTTTTCTTTTTGCCTGTCTTAAGGGAGAAAAATGCTCTATCCTACTTTAAAGACCTATAAAAAGCACAGCTAATAAAAAGAAGGTGGGAGAAAAATAATAATAATAAAAGCACTAACTTCTGAACTTTTGCAGAAGCCTATATGTTAGAAGAAAGGAAATGATTCAGAAGAGCTCTTTGATCGTTTTTTCCACTACAGCAAAGTACAGCCTTCCTTGTCAGCCCATCTGTATTTTCCCTTCATCTAATAAACTGGCTAGGCCAGAGCTGCAAAGGAACATTATAATATTGACAATGTTGTTGAAAAACCACATGATTTAGGACGAATTAACTTTTGCTACACTGCTGACCACATGAAGAAAAACTGGCTTGACAGAATGGACTTGAATCCATTTTTGCAGCAGGAGCTCAATGTAGCAATTGAAATGAATAGGACCCCTCAAAAGACCCTAGTGTTTTTGTCTTCATTGAAGAGGCTCCTCTTGGCATATCCTTAGGCTGTACTCCATCTCTGATGCTTCAAGAAATATCTGGTAGACCTTGGACGTATCTGAATGAAATTGCAAAGAAAATTTGCCAAATAATCAAGTTATGCGAGCACTGGAGAGCTTGACTTATTGGCAATAGTGCAAAAACTGAAAATGATGTAACTTGAAGTCCTTATTGATTACATAATAGTGTTCACATGTAACAGCACAACAGTGCACTTTCCATCAGCTTCTCACGGCACTAGCTAAGGACAGATTGCACTCTTACAGTGATTTCCTACCCCACACCTCTCAGGATATCTGATAAATAGAACACACTTGTATTGGCTTGTGCCTTATCTTTTCTGCTTTACCCCTTCTCCCATTTTAGTTTCATAAGATTGCTCACCAACTCCTGTCTTCCTTCTGTTTTCCATGTGGACTTAGAGCTCCCTTAACCAACTTACTTAATACCAGATCTACAGAAATATGTATTTATGTACACATCAGAAAACACTATAGTAACTAGGAATAAAAAAAATCCATAAGAATACATAAAAAAAAAGAATACATAAAAATAAAAACATTGTAGTAACTTTGGGTTACTGAGCAAGGCGTTTTGTATGTATTATCTCTTGGGCTGAGCAGATTAACCACTAAGTTTCTAGTTCTAGAAGTGGAACTGGAAGAAGATTCATTTCTCTCTAAGTGAGTGGACCTTTGCACCAAGATCACAAACACACACAGTATGAGTAGAATACAGTCCAAATCTAAAGTCATCTCCTGTCCTTCTAAGACCAGAGAGAGGAAAGGAGCAAGTAGAGGAATAGTCACAAGTACTAGGAGCATTGGGGCTGCAGTTCCCTCCTCTTTCAGATGCATGCCTCAGAAGATATTGCCGTTTGGGGAGCCAATACTCCCACCAAGAAGATAGTCCTACTTTACTCTCTTGGAGGAGGGGAAAATCACTCCTGTTCCTGGATCTATAGGTGCAAGTTCAGCAGCATGGATTAGGGCCATGCACTGTGCGTTGAGCAGCCCTGGAGAGATGGCCAAAGTATCCTTCTTATGGGGCCAGTTGGCTTAGAGAACAGCAATAGAGAGTGGTCAGGTAATCAGGCCTGGGATGTCCTGTTTCTAATGAGTCACCAATTTTTTTGAAATGTGCAACATAAAGTTATCTTTCAATCATAGAATGAATACCTTTTCTCAAAGTGCAGCCTTACAACTGAGTTGCGTGATCTGACTTTATGTCTAAGGGTTCCAGACATTAGCTAATTTAGGGCATGTGCAGGTGATAAAAGAAATGTTTGTTATAGTGGGCCATAGCCCTAAAAGCAGTCATCTCAGGAAACCCCTCAAAAAAAGTTCTAAGACTACACATTATCTGCATTTCCTTAAAGCTGCCTTGACCTACTTGAATCATCAGGGTGAAAAGTGATCCTAAAACTAGGATTTCAAGGCTTCGCTCCTACTACCTGGGTCATCAGCCCTGAAATGCCTTCCTCTTCATTACACTGTCCCCTAATTTATCTTTTAATTTGCACTTGGACTGGCTGGGTGCTGCCAAGAATATTCATACAGAGCTTGAAGAATTTATATTTCCTGCTACTAAACCTGCCTCATCCTCTTGTCTCCATTCACCAATGCCAAGGTCTCAGCTCTTAGGAGCTCCAGCACTGCAGCTCTCCCTACCTTTGTTCTCTGCTCCCATCCCCCACCCCAATTTTCCTTGTTCTTTTCTTACACTGACCCTACACCATTCCCAGTGGATGGTCTTCAGTTGGTAGTAATCAAATCACCCTCTCCGGATTCCCCGATGGCAACTGAAACAAACATAAATCATTTAAAATGGGGGGAAGCTATGAAATCAGTGTTTTGAAGAACAGAAAATGAATTAACTTTTTTGAAAGGAACTCAGACTCAGTTGGTGATTTGAGGCTCTGCTTTCTGACAGGGAAAATCCATTGAGAAAAAAACCTTGTGGAAGTAGTGGAAGATACCAAAGTCTCCAACTCCTTTAAGAAGATACGGAAGTAAACATTTTATGCTGGGTTACAGTAGTAAGATGGGTTGGTCACAAAGATGTACTTTAACATCAGACAGCATGAGGCTCAAAGCGATGCCTCTCGTGGCTATTTACCAAGGTATGGGTTTTTGCAAGTTATCTAACTTCTGTAATTGTCAGATTTTTGGTTTCTGTTTCTGTCATTTACAGAGTAAAACCTAGCATTAGTTACTTCTTTAGAGATGTTTTAAAGATTAACAAAAGCATGTACATAAACTTCCTAACACAATGTCTGGCTCAGACATTGATAGTAAATTATCAAGAAATGTTATTGTATTTACCTCCTTATTCTGATGGACATTACACTCAGGTCCATCAACATACATCAGCCTTTGAAAGCCACTGGATTTAAACTTTATCTGAGCCAACTCTGTTTCCACCAGTGTAGTCAGAGCTCCCTTTAATGAGAATCTGATCAGTCTTCCTTTATGACTTCCATTTACCACATTGAAAAGCAACATCAGAAGGAAGCAATTTTTACATGTTTTTTATTTGGTGACACTTGTCCATTGCTCTACAAAGCACTAATGAGCTTTTATAATTTATAAAAGGAACCTAATGGAAAGGAAGTGTGTCTTCAAGTTTTGTGCATTTTTCTGACTGCCAGTTGGGACTCATCTATGATCTTTTGTGAAAAATGGTTTATATTCAAAGAAGTAAGAGTAGTTTCCAGTGCCGTAAAATCCTGAGTGAGGTCATCACTGAAAGTCTCAACTCTTTGAAAGTTACTGGCTGTGTTTCTTCCTGGCTTCTAAATTGTATTGCATGAGAAAAAAAACCTCAAGAATGTATAGGCTTTGTTGTCTATTGGGGAAAAAAAAATCAGAGGCAATAGATTTCTTTAACCTTTCTGAGCTTTATCCAAGATAACGGAAAATTCCTCAACACAATTCTTTATTAGTTCTTCAAGAACTGAATGAAATGTTCGTTGACAATTTACATTTGTAATAGAATATTAGATAGAATTCAAAGAGGCCTTTATGATCATCTAGTCAAATGTCCCCACATTACTGATGACGAAACTGAGAGCAGATGAAGGGGATGTGATTCTGCCCAAGGTGGCCCTTAGTGGGTAAGAAGGTCTTACTCAAATTCCCCATGTGACACCATCTATTTTCATGCTGACTGCCATCTACTTGACTGCAATACAGCATATAATGTTTAGTGCCTTATCTTAAAGCAACAGAAGACTTCCATTCCTTCCACTATTTCCACAAAGTTTGTTTCAATACAGGTTTTCCCTGCCAGAAAGCAGAGCCGGAAATCCCCGCCAGTTCAGTCTGAGATTCTTTTAGACAAGTTAATTTCCTTTTTTGTTCTTCAAAACCTACTGATTTCTTAATTTCCTCCCATTTAAACAATTACTGTTCATTCCACTTGCCACTGGAAAAACTAGACAGTGTGATTTGTCTAAAGCTACCCAGTAAAGACTGTTTTTTTAGGCTTTGCCATGTGGTACTTTGAAGGATTCTTAAATTGTAGCTACTATGTATCAAATACTTCAGGTAGAGCACTCACCTACTAATCTCTCTATTTGATCTATCTTGTGCTGTTAGATTTTATTCACTTATGTATCAGCTGGGGATCGGTTAGAGAGTGTATAAACTCACTAAACAAGGAGACTCATATTATTTTGAAAGATATGTCATGCTCAAGCCATAGATGTGAGAAAATGAAATGCAGGGTACATTTTAGCAATCACATTTATATTGTTTGTTTTAGAGAAGTTGGTGTCATTTCTAGGAACTCAATAATCATCCTTTTATTTTTATTTGTTGACTCTGAATTGGAGAAAACTTTTGCTTATTTTAATAATTATTATCATTGTCAATGAAAACTTGTACTCACATAGCTATGAGATTCTAAGTAGTTTTGTGAATAAACACTGCCTTCTGTGAGTTCATTTGTTTTACTAAGCAAGCATAGCTCATAACTGTGTTTCAGCAAATCTTATTTTCAGGTAGGTCATTTCTTAATTGATAATTCAACCATTCCCATAATGTCACTTCTGTGCTTTTTCCAACATTAAAAAATTACAGCTGGAGAAGTGAACATTTCTAGATGACAAGGGAATGATTAGCTGTCTTGGCAAATGTAATGTCTGGGTTCGGTTTTACTTTGAAGATCACATCTCCAGCTGTAACTTTCTCTATTCTTTAGTCCTCCAAATGCTGACAATATAGGTCTAGTTTGTTATCTGGCCAATACTTCAGAATAAACACTGTAGATTCAAAATCAATTTTTTTAACCTTCTAAGTTACTTTTCTTTCTTCTGAATTTCCTATTTCTCCTAATGACACCATCTTTCTCTCAGACACAGAATTGAAATGAAGTCATTACTACCCCTGTGTAGTAAACTGTCTAAGCCTGCTGACTTCAGGCAGGTTCCCTGATTTTGAATCTTAGCTTCGCCGGTTACTAAGATGAAGAATGTTACCAATATAACAACACATGATGTATATTGTACTGTAGGTATTTGTGGGATTCTATTTCCCATTCTCAACTATGAATACCATAAGGACAATGAATATGCCTTACTTATTAATATTTATACATCTTACAGCATTCACGTGGCACAGTGTTGTACACTTGATAAAAGCTTCATAATATATGAATAACAAAATGAAAATACAGATGAATAGTAGAATCTAAAACCTGAAATGGAAACCAAGTTTTCTATGTATTCCTCTGTCAATTGAATCATCTCTCCAAGTTACCAGAAATGTGATAATCAATGAAATCCTAGCCTGAGAAGACATTCTGAAATAGTGCTCATCCTTAGACAAGATATTTTTAAATGATCTTGTTGGCAAGCTTAACTTTGGAAACTGGCAGATGTGATTACCAATGGTAATAAAATTATAACAGGAATTTAATTTCACAAAGGAAATAGTTACTTTCATTGACAGAAATTATTAGCATTGAAAACAGAATTCAGTATCATGAAAAAGTTTCATATGAAAATTTCATCAATGATAAAATTTGTTTACTTCGAGGGCTTTTGAATACCTTGGAGTGCAAAGTGATTGAAATGAAAAATAAGAGAATAACTGCGTATTTTTCATATATCTGAGGATTACTAACATCACTGCCTGAATGCATTGATATCATGAGAAGTAAGAGTAATAGAAGCTGGTCACAAAGAAGATATGACACCCTTTTCTTCATTTTTGGAAAGTGTCTAAGACTTCAAACGTGGTTCAGTTCTGAGTAGATAAAAGCTTTCCTCTTCTTTTGTCTCTTGTTATTGTTATTTAATTAACTATTTAATTAAAAATATTTACTGATTTTTTTCTATCTATAAAAAAGTGTACCAGAAGCTGGTTGTAAAAGAATGCATATATAATAGGAAAGATTGTAGGGCTCCTGGGTGGATTAGTTGGTTAAGTGTCCACTTTCCACTCAGGTCATGATCTGGGGTTCAGGAATTGAGTCCTGTGTTGGGCCCCTGGCTTACTGGGGACTCTGCTCCTCCCTCTCCCTCTGGTCCTCCCCCCGCTTGTGCCAGTGTGCTCTCTCTCTCGCAAAAATAAATACATAAAATCTCGAAAAAAAATAGTCAATATATAAAATTGTATATTATACATACATATATATAAAACATATAAAATATACATATATGCAATAAAGTATATACATATACACATATGATAGAAGAGATTGAACAATTAAAGTTATTTCCAAAACACTTTATTTATTTATTTGCTTATCTTTAAAAGATTTTATTTATTTATTTGACAAAGAAGGACACAGGAGAAAGGGAACACAAGCAGGGGGAGTGGGAGAGGGAGAAGCAGGCTTCTGCTGAGCAGGGAGACTGATGCGGGCCCATCCCAGGACCAGGGATCATGACCTGAGCTGAAGGTCAGCATTTAACGACTGAGCCACCCAGGCACCCCCAAAAACACTCCAGGGAAAAAAAAAGATCATACTACACTTGCTATTATTAACAGACAGTGAGCATACTGGTTTTTTGTTTTGTTTTGTTTTTTTAGGGTTTTATTTATTTATTTGGCAGAGAGATAGAAAACAGAAGTAGGCAGAGCAGCAAGCAGAGGCAGAAGGAGAAGCTGGCTTCCCATGGAGCAGGGAGCGGGACTTGGGGCTGGATCCCAGCCTAAGCCAGTTGCTTAACGACTGAGCCACCCAGGACAGTGATCACTCTGATACTGGCATTAGAAATGATGCTAGAAGCCATCAAAAGAAATGAAATCTTGCCATTTGTGACAACATGGATGGAACTAGAGCGTATCATGCTTAGCGAAATAAGTCAAGCGGAGAAAGACAACTATCATATGATCTCCCTGATATGAGGAAGTGGTGATGCAACATGGGGGCTTAAGTGGGTATGAGAAGAATAAATGAAAGACGATGGGATTGGGAGGGAGACAAACCATAAGTGACTCTTAATCTCACAAAACAAACTGAGGGTTGCTGGGGGGAGGGGGTTTGGGAGAAGGGGGTGCTATTATGGACATTAGGGAAGGTATGTGTTTTGGTGAGTGCTGTGAAGTGTGTAAACCTGGTGATTCACAGACCTGTACCCCGGGGATAAAAATATATGTTTATAAAAAATAAAAAATTATATTAAAAAAAAAGAAATGATGCTAGAATCCACTAAAAAAATGAAAATATATTCAAGTAATCAAGAGCAATTCATCTGCCACCTTCTGGGTGTTGTGAGGCAGGAAAAGATGAAAAACTTCCCTCAAGTTCATAGAATCGCAGGAGTGGTAATGCACATATGCTGCAAGGTGTCGTATGCCCAAGTCACGCACGAGTCATGATTTCCATGTTAGGGTGGTTGGAAGGAGCGCTGACAGGGGACGGATCTCTGGCCTGAGAAAAAGAATCACGGAAAAATAAAGGCTTCAAGACGTCACCCTTGTCAGGGGCGCGGAGACTGCCCGCAGAGAGTACAGCCTGCGCTTCATACATCTGGAAGCTCTGGACCAGAACGGGTCCGTGAAAGGCTAGTCCAAGTTCGTATTGGATACAAATGAAAAGGTCAGTTTCTATTCACAGGTAAACCTGACAGGATTTTAGGGCTGATGTGGGGGATTACTCGGGCTGGGGCTCCTGTCCCTTATGCTCCTGGGGGCAGGCGCCAAGCCAGACCTTTTGCTGTGACTGCTGATTTTGGCTGCAACTAAGATCTTGGGAATTCTATTTCTTACTCAACAAACTAAATGGCATTGTGGAACAATAGCCATCGAATTTTAAAATGCTGATTTAAAACAGATTGCCCTCAACTTTCCACAGTGGGGGCTGATTGGTCTTCATGGATGTTTTTTGTTTTTGTTTTTTTTTTACATCACGGCCTAATAACCCCATATCAAAATGCTTAGTTCTTTGTGAACAGAAATTGCAACTAACAGTAGGTTAGGCTTGGAATGATGAAAAAAATACAACAGGAGTACATAATCATATATAGACATTCCAGTTTCTTTAATCTTTCTATTACTTTTGTGCTGGTCATTCTCATGGATTCATGTTTACTCCGACCTTGGTTTATTATTTATTATAAAAATTCTATTAACTCACTGTATCATGACCTAATTTTAAAATGTACCTAGAAAGTATCAAGGACTGGTATTACCTCTGTAATTGTATTTTTGTTCTTTAATAAGTAGTGTGAGGTTCATTATGATGTCTACGTTGTCCTATTTATATTCTGAACAAATATTTTTTTTATCTCCAAGTATTCCAATGGTGAAGAGACATACACTGTTTATGTGGTTTTCGTTTAAATTGTTTTGTTTTGTTTTAAAAGATACTGTGTTGCTTTTCACCTTCTTTGAGCCAGATTTACAGCATATTTTCCCAACATTTTCTCTATATATCCTTCAAACCATGTAATGAATCCGAAGTTTATCCCGCTTATAGAGTACAAATCTTTGCTGGAAATCCTCTTTATCTGTAAGTGCTTCTGAAATTTTAGGTGGAATTTTAAATAAAGCTTCTACATTGCAAAAATGGGGAAATTTACTTAAAAAAATCCTCATAGGAGATGTAGGCACACTGCTATAGGCTGATGGGGGGGCACATAGAATGAAACAAGGATCTGATACAGTATGAAGAATCACTGGGTTCTTCTCAACGCACACACACACACACACACACACACACACACACTCACACGCACACATACCCTTCCTATATTTACTCTCGATTTGTGGAATCATAATTTCTTACGGAAGCCCTGGGAATGTGTACATAGCGTTTTGTGTACTCTTCATCTTGCTTCCTCTAATAGTGACATTTTGTACAGCTGTAGAAACAACATTAAAACCAGGAAACTTGACATCGGTATGTTGCTGTTAACTAGACAGCAGGCTGTATCCAGTTCTTATCATTTTTAAACCTGCAATCATTTGTGTGTATGTCCGTGTACCCGTGCACATGTGTGGTTTTATGCACATGTGTGGAATTTTACATTTTTGATCAGCTCTCCAGGTGAGTTATAATCAAATATGGTGTATACGCACTGATTTTGTGCAATTATTCACAAACAACACTGAAGAATTACTTGGTGGCTTTTTTAGAACTACAACCCCCCAGGCTCTCATTTAGGAGGTCTGGGATTAGGTTGAAGGATTTGCATTTGAACAAACACCCTGGGGATTCTGAGGCTGCTTTTCTGCAAACCAAATTTGAGAAGACCAGGATGGTCCTATGCTGCAGGTGGGACTGCCCTCAGTGGAGAGACATTCATGGAGGGAAGCGTGCTGTAACAGCAATGGAGCGCGATTCCTTATGAAAAAGAAAAACGAGGACAGCTTTCTTCTTCTTCTTCTTCTTTTTTTTTTTTTTTAAATAATTACCTGTATCAAGGAGCGCACTTTGGTTCATGAGCCACTCTGGTGCTCAACTGCTCCATCTATAAAATAAAATGAATGCATCATATAATTTATGTCCCTTGAGTCTCTAAGATCTTCTGACTTCATGCTTATAATTATTTGATCCCTGAGATTTGACAAAATTTTCATTATTTTTTTCCAGGATATGATGTAAAGACAGAAATTTAATGAAAGTTAGATTGCTGAAAAGGGGTGAAGTTGATTAAGTAAATCCGAGGACATTTATTGATTATGTGAATGTTGCTCATATAGTTGAATCCCTAAGAGTGGAGGTTCTTCTCTGAATAGAATAATAAGTGAATTAACCATTTTATAGTACACATACCCCCACAAATACTTAATGAAAACAAACTGCTTTAAGTAAGCTTTCCCCAACTTAGCGCCTGTGAACTTCGGTGTTTGTTAATATTAAATTAAATTTCATTAAGTACCCTTACCTCTTTCAGTTCAATGTAAATTCTTTAAGGAAATTCTCTATCTTCCCATTTACTTTGTTACACTTCTGACCTAATTGTTATGAAGCACATTTTGTAAGCTCTCAAATGAAATCTCAATCAGCCAAGCTAGTCAGGCAATTTGGGATGTTTGCTGAAAGCGGTTTTCTGCATAGATAGAATTAGACCAACAGCTGGAACCACTTCTGTTACCCAGAAATATAATAGTTTATTTATTATTGCTCGCCTTTATTGTATCCATTCACAGCTGACTTCATTTGGCACAATTTAAGATATTCTGAAATGAAGACCAGTCTCTGTCTTTATAACTTTGGACAAAAACAATAATGAAGAAACAAAGTACACACACAAAAGCACAAAGCACACAACGCCCCAGAATTTCTCTCAATCCGAGTGAAAGTAGAGACAGCAGCAGCCCCCTGGGGCCTCATGGCAGAGTTTCATATTCTTTCTCCCCAGATTTGATGACTTTGGCCCTTTGAGTATTCCTTATCTCACCTTTGATTTCTTAAAAAAACATTTTGTCTAGATTTCAGGGCTTTCAATGGGGAAAGTTGCTGTGGGCATGCACAACTACAAAGATAGGTTTGCCAGTTTCCAGTAGCTAGGTTCAGTCACACATTCTTACACTTGAATACTTGGGACTTAAAGTTATTTTTCTATTGATGGAATTCCTTCAACAAGATACTGTATCCTTGATTCTCATATAGTTGAGTGTTTCATTTGCTTATTCTAGTATGGTGGTTTGAATAGCAGATAGGAGGAGGGTTTAGGAGGCAAACTGTGTGGGACTGGAAGGATGATGTCAGACTAGAAACCAGAACACTTGGATCCCAGTCCTGGATCTGTCTCATCAGTCACACTTTCCTGAGCCAAGGCTGGATTTCTTTCTTAGCCTCTGTTTTCTTATTTGACCCTTTGAGAACGATAGGAATATCTGGTGGTCCCATTTCACAGGGTTAAATATTAAGGTTATGCCTGTTAAGGTTATTTGTTAATGCAGTTTTTAGATCTTAGTTTTGTTATCTCTGTAATGAGAAGTAGGATTAAGAATTCAAGATTGGGGGCACCTGAGTGGCTCAGTCGATTAGGCATCTGCCTTCGGCTCAGATCATGATCCCAGGGTCCTGGGATTGAGCCCCATGTCAGGCTCCCTGTTCAGCAGGGGATTCTGCTAGCCCCCACCCCCCCACTCATGCTCTCTCTCTCCCTCTCTCTCTTTCAAATAAATAAATAATATCTTAAAAAAATTCAAAATTGAAAATGAAGAAGTCAAATGATTTCTATAGCTGCCATATATATTTTAAAATGTATAACTCTTTCAAAGATAATATTGTATTGAATATATGCAAAATAAAATGTTTAACAAGTTATGCAACAGCATATATGGAATTATTTCCGAGAGGAAAGGTAACAATAGCTGCTTTTAAGGTGCCGGGGAGGACCTTTATTTTTCATTAAGCTTTTTATTTTGGAATATTTTTATATTTACAGAAAAATTGTGAGGTTAGAACAGCAAGGTCCCCTATATCCCACTCCATTTCCACTATTATTAACATCTTACCTTAAGATGGTGTCTTTATCTCAATTAATAAAATAATACTGATACATTTTTATTACTTAAAGTCCACAGTTTATTCAGATATCTCTATTTTTTTTTCTTTCTTTACCTAATAATGTTCTAGGACCTTAGCCTGGCTACCAAATTATATTTGTCATATCTCCTTAGGCTCTTTCTGCCTTGACAATTTCTTAGGCAGTGACAATTGATGACAGTGACAATTTGGGGATGTTCTGGTCAGTTATTTTATAGAATGTTCATCAACTAGGACTTTTCAGACGTTTTTCTCATTTTCAGATTGGGGTTATGAATTTTGGGGAAGATTAAGAGAGTTTAAGTGTCATACCCATCATGTCCTACAAAAGGAACATACCATTATCATGAATGACCACTATTGCTGTTGACCTTGATCAACTGGCTGACCTACTGTTCTTGCACTTAATGCTCCTGTATAATTACTCCCCACCTCCTGCTTTTTTACATTGTATTTTTTGGGAAGGAAGTCATTATAAGTTTCTCACACTTAACAAAGTGGAGTTATGCTCTACCCCACTGAGGGTATCTCCATAAATTATTATGAATTCTTCTGCCTGGGAGATTTGTTTATCGTATCCATTTGTTTATTTATTCTGTTACTTATTTATATCAGCATGGACTCATGGATGTTTATTTTATGCTCTAGCTTCAATCCAGTACTACTTTGTTTATTTTATTGCACAAATTTTTCCATCTTTTGCCATTGAGAGCTCTTTCAGTTGAATCCTGTGTCCCTTTGACATACCCCAGCAGGGTGTGTGTATGCGCATGCCTGTGTACGTATGTATGCGTGAGTGTCTGTGTGTGAGTTTTGAGCACTTTCTTATTTTCTGATATTATAAGATGCTCCATCTTTTGCCTTTAGTTTTAGAATCAGCCATTTTCCAGGGAGCCCTGGTTTCTTTTATTGGAGAATGACATTCGAAATCAAGAACTGGATGCTAAGTGTGCTCCTTGTTCCTGGAGACTTGTCCTTTCCAGGCCTTCTCAGGTGGGAAGAGCAAAGAAATACACGTGTATACACTAACCTATGTATTAACCCATGTCTGTCAATATGTAACCATTTTTCTATATGAGCTAAACGAATTCATACTGCTATTTCTAACTTGAATCCATTACTGCTTTCTGACCTCTACTGACTGTCTATAAAGTCCAACTGCAATGCCATCTGCCATCCACCATCTATTTCACTTAACTGTTCAGTGTCAGCATACACTCAGAGTGGTTTCAGAATCGATAGCATATACTCTGTGGTAAAAAGAAAATAAGCAAAAAAAAGCAGAAAGCAGAAATCTAAAAAAATCCAACTCTATCTGTTAGAGTATGAGGCTTACATATTGTTTCTTTCGCCTTTAGTCTTTCAGATTTGACTCAGTTGCAAAGGCACTTCTCTACCCCCACCATTAGTGAGGGTTTTCCATACTTTAGTAATATAGCTAGATTATTTTGTGCTATCCTACATTCCTTCCTAGGATCCCCAAAGTCCCAAATTATTTTTTTTACCAACTGGTGTATATTAAGTTTCACTCTGTGCTGTGGAGTTCTAGGAGTACTGAGAAATCCATAGTATCCTATGTCTACTATTACAGTATCATAAGAATAGTTCCTGCCTTATGAAAATGTCCTGTGCTTCATTTATTAAATTAACCACCATCCTGAACCCCTGGTAACCCTTTATCCACTTGCTTTTTCTGTAGCTTTGTCCCTCCCAGAATAAAATATAATTGGAATTATACCGAATGTGACCTTTTTTGTGGTAGCTTCTGTCACTTAGCTTGTATGTATTTAAGACTCAGGCATGTTTTTCTCTTGCTTGATGGCTCATGCTCTTGTTTGGCGTTGAAGAATCTTTCCCAGTATAGATGCACCATGGCTGGTTTAGCTGTTCCACTATTGAAAGTCATAGTAGTGGGTTAGAGTTTTTGGGTCATTGTGAAAGTTATTGGTCTTCAGTTTGTCCAGTGATGGACAGCGATGACTTACAAGCTATTTCCAGAAACTGGAAGCATACTTTTATTTTTTATTTTGTACAAGTCCGCACAGTTATTTTTCTGCAGTATGAATTAATGTTATTGTTAAGGTAGCTTTAAATATATTGCCTGGTTCTCTAGTTTATTGAATAAGGAGATTGAAATAAATCTGAATCCTAAAGCTTTCAAAGCCTTTGTGAAAGGGACAAGAATGAATTTGAATGTAAAGCACCATTTTTTTTTTTATGATTTTCTGATGCCCTCACATATACTTAGATAAGAATGAAAGTCCCATGTATGTTTATATTCACACTTATGCAAATACATATGCATATATGTATATATAGGAATATATACCTGAAGAAGCAGGAGAGCATATGGCTTTAGCTTATAGGCTCTGGACACAGAATGCCTAGGTTCAAATCCAGCTCTCTCATTTGCTACCTGAGACACAGAATAAATGACAAATACTGAATTTGTCACCTTAAGCACTAATTTTCCCGAGGGATAGTAACATAAGATACTACTGAATGCCCATCACATGCTAGAGGTGATAATAGAGTCTTTACATAATTCAGCCTGCACTGCCAGCATATGAAATGTGTATTTCAAAAGCTCCTTTTTAGACACAGAAAAAAAATAAATTAAAACAAAAAACAAAAAACAAACAAACAAAAAAACCACAAGGCTCAGGAAGGATATGAAACTTGCCTCTGGTTGCATAGCCAGGAAACAAGAGAGCTGGGATTAGATTTTAAAGCTGCTGAGTCTCAAACCAGTGTTTTCCCTCCTCCTTTCTATGCCTCCCAGAAATGTCAGAGTGATTGGCTTCAACCACAGTGCAGGGTCTAGGAAAAATTTCTAAGGTTCCAACGGGTGCCTTCAGCAGATGTATTTTAAGTTGAACCCACTCTGGCCCTTCTTCCTGAGTCTGGAATCTTTTACAAGGTGCGAATCCTTATAAAATGATCACAACCAGTTACCCCTTTTTGAGGAACTTGTGGAAGCGGTTTCTGGACTTCTCTGATCCTACATAACATAGTTATCTATTTTCCTGATACACTAGTACCCTCTCCTGTACTTTGGTGATAATCTAGTGAGGAAGATTTTGAAATCAAAATGGGGGCACTCAGTTAGTTAAATGTCTGCCTTTGGCTCAGGTCATGATCTCAGCGTCCTGGGGTCAAGCCCTGCATTGGGCTCTCTGCTCAGCAGGGAGTCTGCATCTCCTTCTCACTCTCCCTCTGTACTTGCTCTCTCTCTCTCAAATAAATAAATAAAATCTTAAAAAAAAAAAAAAAGAATGCTTGCGATTATAACCTGGCTCTGTGACTTACGAGTAATGGGACCTTGAACATGTTCTGTTTCCATGTTGTCATCTGTAATTCAGGGTGATGGTGCTGCCTATCTCTTAGGGAGGTTGTGAGGACTGAATGAAGTGAGCCTTGTAAGGAACTTACTAGCCCAGGTCTCACAGTAGTGCCCCAGCCACTGAGCATTTGAAATGGCGGTAGTCCAAACAGACATTATTTGTAAATGTAAATGACAGAAATGCCCAATGGATTGACAAGACTCACCACACACAAAATAAAAATCATTTTTAATGTTGATGAGATATAGAAAGGATAATATTTTGGATTTATTAGGTTTAACTTTTTATAAGCCTGTTTTCTCTTTTTATCTACTTTTTCTTAAGGTAGCTACTAAAAAATTTAAAATCATATATGTGGCTTGTGTTTATGGCTGCCATGATGTTTCTAAGGGATAGTGTTCTTCTAACACACAATAGACACTCCATAGACATTATTTGCTATTATTAAGTTCTGCTGTTATTGTCTGTGAGCTATGATCATTATACCTCATTTGTTGGCATGAATTCAGTTATTTTGAGTGATGTCTTAGTAGCCAAGAAGCATTTATTTAATTCCAAAACTAGTAGGATAGAATTCATCTGTTAGCACAAAGCTGTTCTTATACAAGGAAATAGTAAACATGTCAAGCAAAAATACAATTCTTGTCTTTTTTGCTTTGAGTCTTCTCCTGAGGTAGATCAGACCATATTAATGATAAGACGCTTGATTTATGTTGATTGACTTTACGGAAATAAGTGTTAGACCCACTAAAGCATGGCATCTGAATTCTATTTTAATTTCATTTGAATAGAATAGAAGAATGATTATTACACCTTGAACTGTTCTCACTGTAGAGCTGAGTCAGCAATCTATGATTTCTCTGCCCAAAGTCATAAAATAGACTAATGATACATGATAGGTATAATTGGTAAATTATGAAGCAGTATATATTTTAGGTTTAAAATATTATCTAGAAGGATTCCATCCATATCAATGTGCTAGGATAATAATTAGCTTTATAGATTTTATGGAAAATGACTATTATTTATGAAACACCAGAAGGAATGATTCATTATCCTTCATGGTGTTAATTTTACAAATATCTGAAAAACCTCCTTTAATTATCAAATTTCACAAGCCTTCTTCCTGGGCCAGGACTCGATCTGAGTCTGCTCTTTTGAGAATTCTAAGTCTCCACGTTCTCTATTTTGGGGCTCTTTTTGCCCTTACTTTTCAGGTCAGAGCTGCTTTTTTACTCAGTTTTTCTTGCCAACATCACTAAGAGATATGCTATCAATTGCTCTCAGAATAAGTGGTTCCCATTTCTTTGTGTGAAGCTCTGATTAAATATGATGTCACTGAAAATGTAACCTATGTCCAAATCACAAGCTATGGCAAAACGCACTAGCAAATGTGCAAAAGATAAACATTAAAAATCTTTAACATACTGACATGATAGATAGTTATATTCTTGATCTTCCTAGAAAAATTCCTTAGTGGTAGCTTGACATTTTTTTTTTTGTGGGGGGTGAAAATCATCTAGTCTATGTTTACGAAATTCCCTTATTTACTCAAACTAAATGCACGAGTTTACACCCATTTGAAATCGTCGATATGTTTTCTTTGACTATTGAATAACTAGGATGAAAACTATAAACCAGTTAAAAATAATTATCTTTTAGAGAATAAGAATACGGGATGGCTGAATTCCACTGATGTTATCAGTAGTTATAAATTCATAATAATAGAAATAAAGATATAAGCCACTTAGTAGTTTTAAACTCTAGGGAATATCCAAAATTAATACATAGGTATTTCCTAATTGAGAATTTAAAATGCATAGATAGAAAATAAGGGTGACTTATTTTACAGAAAATACTATAGAGTAATGTTATTAGGGAACACAGCTGGCAAAGAGTAGGAGAAGGCTAAGAAACAGTAAAATTAAAGTTACAAGGGTAAGCGTGTTATATAGTAAAATTCTGATCTTTTCACATGTAGTATTCATTCAGTGGCTGGTATTTACCATTGGGTTTCAAATGAGAATTATTTATCTTGTGAGTATTGCTAATTAGACTAAGTTCAGTTTCTTTTGAGATGATAGCAATTGAATAGCAGTGTCTTAGACTAGAAGGATCTTATCTGACCCTCATTATGTGAGATAATTTATTGAAATGGTTTTATTATTATTTTTGTCAAACTGCACTTTATTTTTTCAATTTAAATTCAATTAAACAACATATAGTACATACTTAGTTTTCAGTGTAGTGTCCAATAGTTTATCAGTTGCATATAATACCCAGTTATTATATTTTTATTTCATTTTATTTTTTTTTAAAAGACTTTATTTATTTATTTGTGAAAGAGAGTGTGAGTGCACAGTGGGGACAAGAGGGAGAAGCAGACTCCTTGCTGAGCAGGGACCCTGACCCAGGGCTCAACCCCAGAACCCTGGGATCAAGACCTGAGCCAAAGGCAGATGCTGAACTTACTAAGCTACCCGGGCACCCCACCCAGTTTTTTAAATGACAAACTTATATTCTATTATTCAATTACCTTCTTTTCTTTCTTTCTTTCTTTTTTTATTTTTTTAAAGTAGACTCCATGGTTAAAGTAGCCTAATGTGGAGTTTGAAGTCACAACCCTGACATCAAGATCTGAGCTGGGATCAAGAGTCAGATGCTTAACTGACTGAGCCACCCTGGAAACCCCAGCATTACCATCTTTTAAATGACATATTTGTGCTTTAGAGCTTGCTGTGCTGCATTAGATGGGAAACAGGTTGTCCCCTATGATGGCAGGAGAATGCTGGTAGACATAGTTTTGTGGTGCGGCTTCAGACTACTGAGCATGATGGTCTTTTCTTTAGATTGTTTAGCATAGGGTAATTTGTTTAGGGCTTTGCATTTATTAAGCTCTTTTTTTTTTTTTAAGATTTTATTTATTTATTTGACAGAGAGATATCACAAGCAGATGGAGAGGCAGGCAGAGAGAGAGAGGGAAGCAGGCTCCCCGCTGAGCAGAGAGCCCGATATGGTACTCGATCCCAGGACCCTGAGATCATGACCTGAGCCGAAGGCAGCGGCTTAACCCACTGAGCCACCCAAGTTCTTCTTGATGCTGAGTCTCATGTCAGCTGTTAAGCTAGAGGGAGAGAACGCCCAGCCTTGAAGGTTATCCCATACCTGATCCTACTTTTAAAATACTGACTGGGTCACCTTTCCCTCACTGGGACCATTCTATTCTTCCACTGTGGTGCATTTGGTTACCTTCACAGTTATGGCTTTCATAGTTCCTGATTTCAGTCTTATTTTTCTTTTATTTTAAAGATTTTATTTATTTATTTGAGAGAGAAAAGAGATTAAAGATGAGTGAAGGAAAGGGGAGAGGGAGAAGCAGATTCCCCACTGAGCAGGGATCCCAATGTGGGGCTCGATCTCCACATCCCAGGATCTTGACTTGAGCCAAAGGCAAATGCTTAACAGACTGAGACATCCAGGCGCCCCTGATTTCACTCTTCTTAATCATAATAATACCTTACTAATCATAGCTAACATTTTTACAATATCTACCACATGTTAAATACTGTGCTAAGTGTTTTCCAAGTTGTTATTTAACCCTCACATGAACTGTGATGAGTGTTTTAGGCAACACCTTCATAACAACTAGTCCTTATGTTAGAGACAAGAGGCTCTGACAGACTAAGAAACATGCCCAAGGTCCAGTCACCATGTGGGGAGTCTGACTCCAAACCTTACTCTCATCAGCATAACCTGTGCCAGGTGCCAAATGTGGTTACCTCCTTGGATAATGGGTGTTCCATGTGAAGTCCACACACTTCCATTCAGGATGTTCTCCAGCTTCTCTTTTCTCCACTAGAGATGGCACTGCTCTTACCTAGCTCCCCGGGGCTTTGGTGGGAGCTAGCAAGTTTGGGGAGAACATTGACCTCTTACTGAATGACTGCTTCTCTATGAGTCTGACACATATGGGAAGCTTGCTAAGAGGGTAGGACAGCAATGATTTATGCCTGGAGGTATCCAGTGTACATTTTACGTCTGTCTTGTGATGTTGGCCTTGATGGGAGTATTTTATTGAGTCATGACAAAGTACCAAACTCATAGTAGGACTATGCCAGTATATAAGGTATTCCTTCTGCTCTGAAATGATTTAATATCTCCTGGCAATCAAGATTTCCATCACTTTTTGGTGTCCCAAGCTTGGTATTGGAGTGCTCCAGATGACGAAGGTGGCCAACTTCATGCCTCATCCTGCATACCTTTTCTTTCACTGATAACGTATCTTTGAACCCAACTTTTCTGTCTTCCTAAGGCAAAAGCACTCTCTTGTTCCTGCACTTAGGTCTCTGGATATCGTCCCAAAGAAATCCTCTGAGGGCACAAAATACTCCAGCATCTTAGCTGAGAAGTGATCATCTGTGGCAGAAGGAGACCTTTATTGAGGCTGATGGAGAGTAAAGGGAGGTAAATGATGAGCTTGACATTCAGGGAAGCCTTGAAATCTCCACGAGGGGTGGGAGGCCAGGCAGCTGTGAGAGTTGTAGTAACGACCACACACCACCAGTCGGCTATTTCCCACAGTGTAGACCCAAACAAATTTGTGGTCCTGGGATTCTTTTTAAACTCACATGCACGACAATATTTCTGAAGATTCTATATTAAGAAGTTAATGTTCTGCTGATGAAATATTTCAGCTGCACATGTGATTCCCAACATTTTGTGGTAATAGGCTTCTACATATTTGTTAGTTTGGTCAAAGGAAGCTAGGAAAAGAGAGGGAAATGGAAGAGGATGGCTGAATTTTTAAAAGTCTTGATAAATGGGTTGTTGTTTTCTTTAGTTGGTATAATGAATACCGAGCCTCTTATTTCCATGACAATTTTTACTCCCATGATGCTTATGTGTCCTAGGCTAATAAATATAATCACTACCAGCTTGTAAACCCAGCTACTGAGTACTATCCAATAGCATAGGACAGGCATCAGCATACAACTAAATATCTGATGATAGGATGAGAGTGTTTTCTAAAGGTCAGATCATTTTTGTGTGGTCTCACTAGGTGGACTACAAAGGGCTTCTCTCCCTTGCAGGGTATTTTTCTCTAACACTGGCATATTGTTTTTGCTTTCTAACTCTAGAAGTATTTTTTTAAGTTCCTTTTATTTTTATCTAAAGTAGAAACAGTAAAGTTTTATCATAGCATATTGTAAAATTTTACTGTAGGGATTTTCATCTTCCCTTAACTTCTTTGTTCTCATTTTAAAGAAAATATGATATACTATCCTACTGTGGGATATCTTCTTTCCTAACTGAAATAATTTTTATATTTTCCTCTCCTGGAGTATGATTTTTTTCTTAAATAAAATGACTATAACATAAAAAGTCACAGATTTCTTTTTATAGCCTCATACCTAGACAATGAAACATCTTAATAACAATCAGTTATTAAAATATATTGTGATAGCCTTATACAAATGGAGAGGTTGTCTGACACTGCCCTGACAAATATTCCACAAAGTCGTAAAAGTGCAATTATAATTTCTGGTCAACAAACAAATTTTTTTAAAGGCCTTATGGAAATCACAGGGAGATACAAAAATATATGAAGCATAGTCCATGATCTTAAGGAGTACGCTATAGTTACAGAGAACCAACACAAAATAAAAATGTCATGGGCCACGAGATACATGACAGTTTAAAGTAACAATAAAGAAATGAATCTACATGATTAATTGCAAAGTGAATCATACTACGGTCAGTTCTTGAAAATGGAAACATGTGAAATATATCTGCTTTTTGAGCATTTGACCTACTCTGAAGAAGTTACTACTAAGATTCAAAGTAAGAATGTAAGCCATTATTGCGTTCAGATGTGGCGCATATCTGCCTTCAGATGCTGTGCTTCGTTTTTTTCTTTTTCTTTAAGATTTAGTAACAGAAATTATTTAAGACTGTGGTCACCATCTGTCAACATCAAAGCTTTACTTAATGACAAATAATGCTTTGAAACTATCTCTGTGTTGATTATAAAGCTTTCCTGTGTTGAAAAATTTCAGTTGAAAGGAAGACCAAACACATTTAGGCCACTACTGATTTAGCTACATTTATAGGTGACTGTATTTTGGCCAGGGTTGGTAGGAAATTACTTACTACCTCCAAATTTCTTACCATGAAAAAACTGTAGATAAACTAATTCCATTTCTCAAGAATTAGTGCATATTTCTAATCCAGACTGACAGATTCTGGTTTTCTAGAGTTACCCAACTCATTGCTTTGCATATATTTTGATGCAGAAATTTGTGTTTGGCATCTATGTTTTCTTACAACATTTAATTTGAAAATTTTCAAGCCTTTAGAAAAGTTACAAGAGTAATAAAATGAACACCCATGAAGTTTACCAAGATTTATAATTTATTAACGTTTTGAAATGCCTGTTTTCTCTCTCTCTTTCTTTTTATATACACATGCACACACATACACACAATGATTTTTTTATTTTGGCTGAACTACTTGAAAAGTAGTTGTAGGCATTATGGCAATTACACTGCTAAATATTTTAAACATAATATTAGCTGAGCTATTTGAGGGAGAGGTGCAGGCATCATCACATTATAGTCCTAAATATTTCAGCTGTATCATTTAGGAACAAGAATATTCTTTATAACCACAAAACAACTGTCAAGCTCAAGAAGTTTAGTATTGATACAATAGTTTTATTGAATATATGACCTAATTAAGTCATCCTATTTGTGTTAATAATATACTTTACCATTTTATTTTTAATGTTTTATTGAAGCATAATTACATAGAGTAAAATGCACAGATTTAAAGTGCGTAATTTAGTGTTTTATTAAATGTGTATACCCCAAATTAAATGGGTAATTTATTAAATGTGTATACCCCAAACCCATTTCCATGATTGGGTCAGAGGCTGAGAGGGAAATAGGATCTTCATCCTTTCTGGTAATGAGGAAACTATGGTGTAGGAAGCCTGGAATTCACCCACACTTGGAAGAGGGGTATCAGGAAAGTCTAGTGGAGAGGGTTTTTTCACCACCACCCAGAGAAGATGAAGTCATTCCTTTTGACATTGTCAGTGGAGATCATTTGGGGAGCTTCTACCTTGTAGTCAGTAATAAGGAACCCTATCCTTCCAGTTGCCAACAGACAACACAGGCCTAATGGAGAATCTGAGCATTTAATTCCACTTGGCAGTAACAAGATGGTATTCCTTGTTCCCATGAGAGTTGTGTCAGAAGGAGTCTATTAAAATACAAGATTCATAAAAGACTCCAAATATCCATATTTTAATAGAAAAATCTCTTGTTATCTTAAGAACCTAAAAAATCTTAATTTGAATGAAGAAAGACATTATTGGATGCCAACCCCGAGATGTCACAGATGTTAGAATAATCTAACAAGGACTTACTAGGCAGCCTTCATTGAAATACTTTAACCAGCAAATATGAACACACCCAAAACAAATGGAAAAAAAAAAAAAAAGACATTGTCAGCAAAGAAATAGCAAATATAAAGAAAAACCAAATGGAAATTCTCGAACTGAAAAATACAAGAGCCCTCAAATAAACTCAGTGGATAGTCTCAACAGAACAATAAATGTGTTTGATGATAGAACAATTGAAATTACCCAACCTAAATAAGAGAGAGAAAACAGACTGAAAATAAAAGTGAACAGAGGCTTAGGGACCTGTGGACTATTAAAAAAAAAAAATCTGGTATTCGGACAAGATGGCGTGGAACTAGGAAGGAGGGGCCATTTCAGCCTGAACCCTAAAGTGAGCTGATTACCTACCAAAGAACTCTGATCACCCAGGAAATCAGCCTGAGATTAGAATTATACATGTCTGGATCTCCACGGGGGCAGAAGATGCCAGTGGGCAGGTAAAGGGGCAAGGGAACATCAGACTGATATTGGAAGATAAACAAAAGGGGGAGGGAGCCACCAGAAGCAACCCATTGGAAAGTAATACCCCAATACAAGAGTGCCCTGCAACTGGGACCAGCATTAACTTGGAGTCTGGTAGAAAGCACTCAGAAAGAGCAAAGGATCATGGGGGGAAATTGTGGGAATCAGGGCAGTTAGGGACAGGGGCTTAATTCCCCGGACAGAGGACAGCCACCCCTGGCACTGAGCCAGAGACGGTGCAGTGAAGAAACTAGGTCTTGGTCCCTGAGCCACAAGCTCACCTGAGAGAGCCTGGGTGGCGGCTCCCGTGAGGGGCTGGGAGTCTCCCCAGCCAGCAGAACCACAGCCTTTTGCACTCTCTATGCATTCACTGTGCTGTGCTATCGGAGTCAAGCCCCCCCACCCCTCCCACCCCTCCCACCCCCACCCCCCAGAGAGGCTCTTGCAGGTGCCAGCCTGGGGCTCTCGGACCCGGAATGTCTGATCACTCCCAGCCCAGGCCAGCGGGAAAATCTCAGTGTACTATCGCTGCTTGGGACCTCTCTGGCAGTCTGGAGCTGCCCAGACTGTGGTTTTGGGTACAAGCAGAAGTTCCGGCATCACCAGGGACTGCGACTGGGAACGTGCTCTGCCAGCGGCTGAGGGCGAACTTACGTGCTCTGGAGCACCCAGAGGGGAACAGACTGAGGCTTCTCTCTGAGAGGGAGGGAGGTCTGGGTGCAGTTAGCTTTCCTCTAAAAACTATCAAAAGCTGTCAAGGTGAGAGAAAACAAACAAAGAAACAAACAAAAAAACCCTCCAGAGAACAAAAGCCTGAAAAACCGGTTTCCTCAGAGCCCACCCCCTTGAGCAGAACAGGAGGACTTAATTCAGGCAACACTGTCTGAAAACCCATGCAGCAGGCCCCTCCCCCAGAAAGCCAACGGGGGGGGGGGGTGCAAAAAAAAAAAAAGATAAGAGAACAACCACCACTACTTCATAGATACAACTTTTATTTTTACTTAGTTCCCATTATTCTGGTTCATTTCTTTTTCTTAGATAATTTTTTAAACTATTTACCATCACAGTAAGATGTTCAGTACATCAAATTCCATAATAACCCTTTAACCTGAACTTTTTGATACATATGCCTGTGTTTTTCTTTTGCTTTTCTATTTTTTAATTTTTTTAAATTTTATTTTATTTTATTTTAGTTTATTCTTTTTTTATTTTTATTTTTTAATATTCCTATAGAGTTAAACTTCAAGGTAATCCTCTTTCCCCAATCAATGCTACCCCTACAGGTAAACCAATTTTTAATCCCCCTTTATGCTAGAAAAGTTGAGTCCTTTAACAAGGATATCAAGATACATCCAGGAAGAATGAAAATAACTTTCCTCACCCACAGTGAGAATTTATAACCACTCTCCCATCTTTTTCTTCCGCCAGTGTTTCTGTGTATTTGTGTCTGTCCTGGTAGTATATAAATCTTATACTTGATTTATAGAATATAAAATTATATATAAATATATATTTATTTTTATATTATTTTATATTTGTATTTTATATATATATAAAATATATATATATTGTGTCTTGTCATCTACTTTTATCAGTGTTTTTGTCTGTTTTTGTTTGTATACTTCATAAATCTTACCTTGGGACCCATTTGGACTGGGCCTTCTCTTTTAACTTTCTTTTTTTTCCTGTCTCTCTCTCTCTCTCCTTTTTTTTTTTTTTTCTTTTTGCTCTCTTTCTTTTTTCTTTCATTTGGGTGGGGACTCTTGATTGCTCAGATGTGTTCCAGGGTACACCTTGACTGCACCATAGTTGATACATTTAGCTACATCCGTTTAGCCATCTCTCACCAAAATGACTAGGAGGAGGAATGCCCAACAGAAGAAAAATTCAGGGCTGGGCCTTCTGCAACAGAACTAATGGTTATCAACATAGACAATATGTCAGAAAGGGAATTCAGGCTAACAATTAACCAGGCAATAGCTAAGTTGGAGAAAGCCATGGATGACAAAATGGAATTGATTAGGGTAGAACTGAAAGCCACCAGTGATGATGTTCACAATGTTCTCAATGAGTTCCAATTGAATCTAAATTCTCTAAAAGCTAGGGTAACTGAGACAGAAGATAGAATTAGTTATCTGGAGGACAAACAGAGAGAAAGGATCAGGAGGAAGCCTGGAACAAATAGCTTAGAAGCCACAAAAACAGAATTAGGGAAATAAATGACTCAATGAAATGTTCCAATGTCGGAATTATTGGAATCCCTGAAGGGGAAGAGAAAGAAAGAAGTCTAGAAGATATAGTGGAACAAATTCTCCATGAAAATTTTCCCAATCTCGTGAATGGAACCAGGGTTCATGTACTAGAGGCAGAAGGGTCTCCCCCCAAGATTATAGAATCTCAAAAGTCCTTGAGACACCTGATAGTAAGAATGAGGAATCATAATTGTAGACAGGCTCTCTTGAAAGCAGCTAGGAGAAAGAAGCTCCTTACATACAGTGGAAAGTCCATCAGAATAACCTTAGACCTGTCCACAGAAACCTGGCAAGCCAGAAAGGGCTGGCAAGATATATTCAGGGCACTAAAATGAGAAGAACAGGCAGCCAAGAATACTTTATCCAGCAAGACTGACATTCAAAATGGATGGAGAGATAGTTTTCAAGACCGGCAAGGCTTAAAAGAGTATGCGACCACCAAGTTGACACTGCAGGAAATATTAAGGGGGGGTTCTATAAAAGAGGAAATATCCTAAGAATATCATTGAACAGAAATATGGAGATAATCTACAGAAAGAAAGACTTCAAAGGTAACACAATGTCAATAAAAATGTATCTATCAATAATCACTCTCAATGTGAATGGCCTCAATGTGCCCATAAAATGACACAGGGTTGCAGATTGGATAAAACGACAGGACCCTTCCATATGTTGTCTATAAGAGACCCATTTTGAACCTAAGGATACACCTAGACTGAAAGTGAAGCGATGGAGAAGCATCTTTCATGCCAATGGGCCTCCAAAGAAGGCTGGGGTAGCGATTCTCATATCAGATAAATTAGATTTTAAACTAAAGACTGTAGTCATAGATACAGAAGGACACTACATAATTCTTTTAGGGACTAACCACCAAGATGAAAATATCTATGCCCCCAATACAGGAGCAGCCAATTACATAATAAAGCTATTAAGATAAAGAGTCATATTGATATGAATACATTAATCATAGGAGAGCTTAACATGCCTCTCTCAGTAATAGACAGATCATCCAAGCAGAAAATCAATAAAGAAACAAGAGCATTGAATGACACATTGGACTAGATGGACCTCATAGATATATACAGAACATTCCACCCTAAAACAGCAGAAAACTCATTCTTCCCAAGCACACATGGAACCTTCTCCAGAATAGACCACATACTGGGTCACAAATCAGGGCTCAACCAATACCAAAAGACTGAGATTATTCCCTGCATATTCTCAGATCACAATGCTTTGAAACTAGAGCTCAATCACAAGGAAAAATTTGGAAGGAACTCAAACACCTGGAAGCTAAAGACCACCTTGCTTAAGAATGCTTGGATCAACCAGGAGATCAAATAAGAACTTAAACAATTCATGGAAACCAATGAGAATGAAGACACTTCGGCCCAAAACCTATGGGATACAGCAAAGGTGGTCCTAAAGGGGAAATACATAGGCATCCAAGCCTCCCTCAAAAAAATTGAAAAACCCAGAATACACCAACTGTATCTACACCTTAAGGAGCTGGACAATCAACAACAAATTAAGCCAACTCCACACACAGAAGGGAAATAATCAAGATTAGAGCAGAGATCAATGAGATAGAAACTAGTGATAGAGTAGAATGCATCAATGAAACTAGAAGCTGGTTTTTTGAAAGAATCAATAAGATCGAGAAACAATTGACCACACTAATCTAAAAGAAAAGAGAGAAAACTCAAATTAATAAAAATTATAAATGAAAAGGGAGAGATCACAACTAACAACAACGAAATAGAAACAATCATCAGAAGTTCTTATCAACAGTTATATGCCAATAAATTAAGCAACCTAGATGAAATGGATGCATTCCTGGAAAACTATAAACTCCCAAATTGAACCAGGAAGAAATTGACAACCTGAATAGAGTGATATTTAATAACGAGATTGAAGCAGTGATCAAAAACCTCCCAAAAAACAAGAGCCCAGGACCTGATGGATTCCCTGGGGAATTCTACCAAACTTTCAAAGAAGAAACAACACTTACTCTCCTGAAGTTGTTTCAAAAAATTGAAGCAGAAGGAAAACTTCCAGACTCTTTTTATGAAGCCAACATTACACTGATCCCCAAAGCAGGCAAAGACCACACCAAAAAGGAGAATTTCAGACCAATATCACTGATGAATACGGATGCTAAGATTCTCAACAAGATCCTAGCAAACAGGATCCAACATCACATTAAAAAGATTATCCACCATGACCAGATGGGATTCATCCCTGGGTTACAAGGATGGCTCAACAGTCGCAAATCAATCAATGTGATAGAACAAATCAATAAGAGAAGAGAGGAGAATCACATGGTCCTCTCAATTGAGGCAGAAAAAGCATTTGGCAAAATCCAGCATCTGTTCCTGATTAAAACACTTCAAAGTATAGGGATAGAGGGAACATTCCTGAACTTCATAAAATCTATCTATGAAAAACCCACAGCAAATATCATCCTCAATGGGAAAAAGTCACAGCCTTACTGTTGAGATCAGGAGCACAACAAGGATGCCCACTCTCACTGTTCTTGTTCAATATAGTATTAGAAGTCTTAGCAACATCAGACAACAAAGAGAAATAAAAGATATCCAAATTGGCAATGAAGGAGTCAAACTCTCTCTCTTCACAGATGACATGATACTTTATATGGAAAACCCAAAATACTCCACCCCCAAACTACTAGAACTCATACAGCAATTCAGTAATGTGGCAGGATACAAAGTCAATGTACAGAAATCAGTTGCTTTCTTATGCACTAACAATGAAAACACAGAAAGGGAAATTAGAGAATTGACTCCATTTACTATAGCACCAAGAACCATAAGAAACCTGGGAATAAACCTAACCAAAGAGGTAAAGGATCTGTACTCAAGGAACTACAGAACACTCATGAAAGAAATTGAAGAAGACACAAAAAGATGGAAGACCATTCCATGCTCTTGGATCAGAAGAATAAACATTGTTAAAATGTCTATACTGCCTAGAGCAATCTATACTTTTAATTCCATTCTGATCAAAATTCCACTGGTATTTTTCAAAGAGCTGGAGAAAATAATCCTAAAATTTTTATGGAATCATAAGAGACCCCGAATTACTAAGGAAATGTTGAAAAAGAAAAACAAAACTGGGGGCATCACGTTACCTGATTTCAAGCTTTACTACAAAGCTGTGATCACCAAGACAGCAGGGTACTGGCATAAAAACAGACACATAGACCAGTGGAACAGAGTAGAGAGCCCAGATATGGACCCTCAACTCTATGGCCAAATAATCTTCAATAAAGCAAGAAAAAATATACAGTGGAAAAAAGACAGTCTCTTCAATAAATGGTGCTGGGAAAATTGGACAGCTATATGTAGAAGAATGAAACTCGACCATTCTCTTACACCAACCATTCTCTTACATCTCTTACAAAGATAAAGTCAAAATGGATAAAAGACCTCAATGTGAGACAGGAATCCATCAGAATCCTAGAGGAGAAAAGAGGCAGTAACCTCTTCGACATCAGTCACAGCATATCTTTCAAGATATGTCTCCAAAGGCAAAGGAAACAAAAGCAAAAGTGAACTTTTGGGACTTCATCAAAATCAAAAGCTTCTGCACAGCAAAGGAAACAGTCAACAAAACAAAGAGGCAACCCATGGAATGAGAGAAGATATTTGCAAATGACAGTACAGACAAAAGGTTGATATTCAGGATCTATAAAGAACTTCTCAAACTCAACACACACAAAACAGATAATCATGTCAAAAAATGGGCAGAAGACATGAGCAGACACTTCTCCAATGAAGACATACAAATGGCTATCAGACACATGAATAAATGTTCATCATCACTAGCCCTCGGGAGATTCAAATTAAAACCACATTGAGATACCACCTTACACCAGTTATAATGGCCAAAATTAGCAAGACAGGAAACAACATGTGTTGGAGAGGATATAGAGAAAGGGGAGCCCTCTTACACTGTTGGTGGGAATGCAGGTTGGTGTAGCCACTTTGGAAAACAGTGTGGAGATTCCTTAAGAAATTAAAAATAGAGCTTCCCTATGACCCTTCAATTGCACTACTGGGTATTTACCCCAAAGATACACATATAGTGAAAAGAAGGGCCTTCTGTACCCCAGTGTTTATAGCATCAATGGCCACGGTCTCTAAACTGTGGAAAGAACCAAGATGGATTTCAATGGATGAATGGATAAGGAAGATGTGGTCCATATACACTACGGAGTATTATGCCTCCATCAGAGAGGATGAATACCCAACTTTTATAGCAACATGGATGGGACTGGAAGAGATTATGCTGAGTGAAATAAGTCAAGCAGAGAGAGTCAATTATCATATGGTTTCACTTATAACATGGAGGACATAGAGAGATGGAGAGGAGAAGGGAGTTGAGGGAAACTGGAAGAGAGGTGAACCATGAGAGACTATGGACTCTGAAAAACAATCTGAGGGTTTTGAAGGGGCAGGGATGGGAGGTTGGGGGAGCAAGGTGGTGGGTATTATGGAGGGCATGTATTGCATGGAGCACTGGGTGTGGTGCATAAACAAAGAATTCTGTTATGCTGAAAAGAAATAAAAAACAAAAATCTGACATTCATGTCATCAGTGTCCCAGAAGGAGAGGAGAAAGAGGACAGAGCTAAAAAGGAATTCAAAGAAATAATGGATGAAGTTTTTCCAGATTGAACAGAAGACAACAATTTAGAGATTCAAGAAGTGGAGTGAATTCCAAACAGGATAAACCCAAAAACATATCATAAACTTCTGAGAGTTAAAGGCAAAGAAAAACATTTTGAAGGCAGCCAGAGAGAAACATTGCAAGTAATTTGAAAGACAGCAGATTTTTTTTTTTTTTTAAATCAGAAACCAGGGAGGCTAGAAAGAAGTAGTGTAACATTTTTGAAGTGCAGAAACAACTGTCAACCCAGAACTCTATATCCAGCTAAAATATTCTTAGGAATGAAGAGGAAATTAAGACATTTTTAACCATCTGAGCCACCAAAGTGTCCCCAAATTAAGACATTTTTAAAAAAGGAAGACCACAAGAATTTGTTGTCTGCAGACTTACTGTAAAAGAATATTTAAAAGAAGTCTTCTAAACAGAGAGGAAATGATAAAAGAAGGAATCTTGCAACACAGTAGGGTAGAAAGAAAAGGATGAGCAAAAAAAGAAGGAAATACAATAAACTTTCCTTCTCTCATATTTTTATTATTATACTTAATATTCAAAACAAAATTATAACACTGTTGAATGTGGCCTTTTGTTTATATAGAAGAAAAATGGCAGGCAATTGCATTATAGAGGGGGAAGGATGAATGGACATAAAGGGAGGTAGAGTTTCTATACTTTACTCAAACTGAGAAAATATCAGCACTAGTAGACCATGTGCAATATAGTATCTAGAATGCTACCAATATTGCTGGGGAAACCATTAGTCTTAAAAACATTACAGATACATTGAAATGTATTTCTAAAAAAATTCAAGTGACAAAGAAATAGAAATGAAAAACACAACAAACAAAACAAAAATAAAGTGGCATAATAAATCCCAACATATCACTAATTACATAAAATATATATACTCTGAGTACACCTATTAAAAGACAGAAATTGGAACAGTGGATTTAAAAGACAAAAACAAAAAGAAGTATAACCTCACTATAGGCTGTCTATAAGAAACTCACATCAAATGTGTTATAGATAGGCTGAAAACAGAAAAATGAGATATACTATGCAAACACCAATCAAAAGAAAGTAGGAGTGGCTGTATTAATATTAGACTAAGTGAATTTCATGGCAAAGAAAATTACCAGAGAAGAGTAAATTCATGAAGACACAGGAATCCTAAATCTGTATGCACCAGAAAGTTGAGCTTCAAAACATGTAAAGCAAAAACTTATAGAAATAAAAGGAGAGAACAAATCTATAATTACAGTTGGAAACTTCAATACCCCATCTCAACAACTGATAAAACAATGACACAGCACATCATCGAGGATAGAAGAGCTCAAAAGACTACCAACCAATAGGAGCCAATCCGTACTGATAAAGCATTCTACCCAACAACAGCAGAATGTATATTATTTTCATGCGTCCATGGAACAAATACCAATATATTATCCTGAGCCATAAAATAAACCTCAACACATTTAAAAGAAATGAAGTCACACAGAGTGTGCTTTCAAACCACAATGTAATAAAGCTAGAAATCAAGAACAGAAAGAAATCTGGAAAGTCTCCAAACACTTAGAAAATGAAACAGCACACTTTCAAATTATCTATTGGTCAAAGAGGAAGTCTTGAGACAAATAACAAATACATTGAACTTAGTGAAAATGAAAGCAAAACATATCAAAAATTGTGGGGCATTGCTAAAGCAGTGCTGAGGTGGAAATTTATAGTACTAAATACTTATTACATAGAAAAGAGGAAAATCTCAAATCAATAATCTAAGCTCTCAGTTTATGAGACCAGATGAATAGCAAAATAAAGTCATAATTGAGGGGAGGAAAACAACATGGAAATCAATAAAATTAAAATAGACATGCAATAAAAAAAGTCAATGAAACAAAAGTTTTTATTTAAAATGATCAATAAAATAGAAAAGACTCCAGCAAGTCTGAAAAATAAAAAAAAAAAAAAGAAGAGACAAGACAGAAATTACTATTATCAGGTTGAAGCAGAGGCTCAGACTACAGAGTTTGCACACAGCAAAAGGATAATAATAGAATACTCTGAGTAAGTTTATACAACACATTTGACAACTTACAAGACATGGACTAGTTTCTTGAAAAGTGTAAATCACTAAAACTCATTCAAAGAACAGCCTCCAAACTACTAATAAAACTGCATTCACACACACACACACACACACACACACACACACACACACACGGCACACAGAATAAAGGCCCAGTGGTTCCATGCAAGTATGGCCAATGGATTTTTGACAAAGATATAAAAGCAATTCAATGGAGATTTAATTGTCTTTGCAAAAATAGCTTTAAGTAATTATATATTTATAGCAAAATATTAAAATTTGACATAAACCTCACGCCTTATATAAAATTAAATCAAAAGGATCATAGATTTAAATGTTAACATAAATTATAAAAACTTTTAGTTGATAGCATAGACAAAAATTTTTCGGAAATAGGGTTTGATCAAGAGTGTGTTTGTGTGTGTGTAATTAAAGTAAGCTTTAAGCCATGTGGGGCTTGAACTCAAACCTGGAGACCAGGAATCACATAGTCTACCAACTGGGCCAACCAGGTGGCCCTGGTGGAGAGTTTTGATGCAATATCAAAAAGCATAATCCATAAGAGAATAAAAGTAGGCTTCATTAAAATTACTCTATGAAAGAGTAAGTATGATGAAAACACAAGTTACAGACTGGAAGAAAACATATGAACACCATATATCAAAAGGGCTCAAAAAACCCCCAAAACTGAAACAAACAATCCAATTAGAGCACAAAGAATGTGAAGAAACATTTTACTGAAGAGAATATACAGGTGGCAAATAAGTGCATTATACAATGTCTATTATTTAACATTAGGGAAATGCAAATGAGGACTGCAATGAGAAATCATTGCAAACCTATTAAAATAGCTAAAATTAAAAATAGTGACAACACCAAAGGCTGGTATGGATGCGGAGAAACTCAAACTCTCATACTTTGCTGGTGTGTTATGGAAAATGATACATACCCACTCTGGAAAATATTCTGACAGTTAAAAAAAAAAAACAAACTAAACACACACTCACCATATGAGTCAACAAATGAATTTTTGAGCATTTATCACACAGAAATGAAAATTTAAGTCTACACGAAAACCTATACACAATTGTTCATAGTAGCTCTATTTACAAAAGCCAACACCTGGAAACAGCCATATATGTCTCAATAGTGTAACAAAGTGTGGTATAGCCATAGGAATCTACAAAAATAAAAATGATCAAACTATTGATACACTCAATAAATTAAGATATATTTTAGGGGCATTATGCAGTTGGGGGAAAATCCCAATCTCAACAGAATACACACTGTATTTACATAACATTTTGTTTTAAAGATTTTATTTATTTATTTGACAGACAGAGATCACAAGTAGGCAAAGAGGTAGGTAGGCAGAGAGAGAGGAAGAAGCAGGAACCCTGCTGAGCAGAAAGCCTGGGATCATGACCTGAGCCGAAGGCAGAGGCCTTAACCCACTGAGCCACCCAAGCGCCCCTACATAACATTTTTAAATTACAAAATTATACAGATGGAAAAGAGCTTAATGGTTCTTGAGAGTTAGAGATGGTGGTGGTGGTGTGACTTTTAAGAGATAGCACGTGGGAGATCTTTGCAGTGATGTGATAGATCTGTATTTTGATTGTGTGGTAATAGTTGCTTGCATTTACCCATGTAATAGATGGATAAATATTGCACCAATATTACTTTCTTGGTATTACATGTAGTATAACTATGCAAGATATAACTTTTGGGGGAAATAGTATGAAAAGTACATGGGATCTAACTATATTATCTTTGCAACTTCCTGTGAATCTACAATTATTTCCAAATATTAAGTAAAAGAAATAAGGCAGATTGTTTTGAAGGTTTTTCTTGACTCTTGATGAACTTAGAGATATTCCTAATAAATCTCAATTGCTGTTGTTTGCTTGAGGATGAATTCAAGTTTGATATGACTGAAGAATGAGCCTCTGTGGATAGTCTGCATGGAATAATAAGCAAAAATATTTTCAAAGATGTCAGATAACTCAAATATTTAAGAAAACTCCAATTAAGCCTAAAGTGGGTTTTGTGAAGATGTATTGCATCTGATGGTGGTAAAAATATGTGGGATAATAAAACATTTAGTTGGAAAATGTATAAGGCTTTGAAAATGCATGGTACTTACTGCATTATTCATCAACAGGTATTTTCTGGAAAATACTTTAACATTTCCAATAGATTTTCATGACAAAGACCACTAACACCAATTAAATGAGATGTTGTCTACACAAAAACAATTCTATTTTCCTAATAGGAGGACATTTGTTCATTTGTGTGCAACTTGTACTACAAAAATTCTACTAATTATTATATTTTGAATTTCATGAATAACATTTTTGTGGAAATTAATTTTCTGTCATTATACAAG
Source organism: Mustela nivalis (assembly GCF_964662115.1). Lineage (NCBI taxonomy): Eukaryota > Metazoa > Chordata > Mammalia > Carnivora > Mustelidae > Mustela > Mustela nivalis. The sequence continues at coordinate 79,051,026 of NC_139021.1, forward strand.
TACTTATGGAAATCTTCAGTTTCAACTTTCAGTCTGCAAGGGCAAGGTATTTACTCTCTGACTCTTTAGAAAAATGTTTTCTGGCCCCTTTTCTAGGTGGTTATCCTTGTTCCTGGTCTTAAAGGAAAAGTTTTCAGCTTCTTACCATTGAGTGTGATGTTAGCTGTGGGCTTATCACATATGACCTTTATTATGTTAAGGTACATTCCTTCTATATCCACTTTGTTGGGCATTTTTATCATTAAAGATACTGAATTTTGTCACATGCTCTTTTTGCATCTATGGAGGTGATCATGTGATTATTTTCCTTCATTTTATTAACATAGTATATCACATTGATTTATTTGATGATGTTGGACCATCCTGCACCCCTGGAATAATTCCCACTTGATCATGGTGTATCATCCCTTTAATAAATTATTAAATTTGCTTTACTGTTACTTTGTTGAGGATTTTTGCATCTGTGTTCAACCGGGGATACTTTATTTTCTTGTGGTCTTGTCTGGTTTGATCTCAAGTTAATACTGGCTTTATAAAAAGAGTTTGAAAGTGTTTGAAAGTGTTCCTTCTTTTTTTTTTTTTTGGAAGAGTTTGAAAAGGATTAGCATTAATTCAGCTTTGGTAGAATTGACCATTAAAGCCATCTGGTCATAGAATTTTCTTTATTAGGAAGTTTTTGTAAAATTGACTTTTTTTGTGGCTTTCTGTCCATTTCTTCTTCACTCATTTGTTGCTTCTGATAAAGAAGGTTGTTGTGTTATTTTGTTGTGTGACTGTTAGATCTTCATAGAAAATTTTGCTTTTAGCCTTATAGGGCATCCTTTTCACAGTGTTTCACGCTTTCTGGACTGAATTTTATGCTGTCAAGTTTTGTCTTATTATTATTTCCAGTTTTCAAGTATGTATTTACTCTTCTCTTAATATTTTTTGAGTTTTTATTTTTAGGTACCCCTCTTGTACGTAACATAGCTTTGAGTTTTGCTTTATGAGACCATTTGAAGATCTCTTTAAAAGATTATGTCTATTTGTATTAGTTGATAAGACTATTTGTTTTCAATTATGTAATATTATTTTTGCTGCACTTATGGTATGTATAAAGTACTTACTGTATTATTTGCTTTTGGAGATCTATTTTATTTACTCTTTAAAAAATTTCTTTTGATACTTCTAATGTTTGAAACTTTATTGCAGTGTCTATCTTTATACTTCTTTCTTTACTTTTCCTTCTATTGCTTTGGGGTTTTTTTGTTTGTTTGTTTTTTTGGTAAATATTTATTTATTTGTTTGAGAGAGAGGGAGAGAGAGCACACACGCACCCCAGTGCACAAAGTGGGGGAGGGACAGAGGAAGAGAAACTGCAAGAAGACTCCCCGCTGAGCACAGTGCAAGGCTTGAACCCACAACCTATCGTGACTTGAGCCAAAAACAAGAGTCAGCCACTTAAACAAATGAGCCACCCAGAAGTCCCTATTGCTTATTTTTTGACTCTAAATTTTATCTTCTGACTTGTACTTCTGACCTATATAACAATCAATTAACTTATTTTACTTTCTTCCTTTTTTCTCCATTCATTTTAAATTGTTTCACTTTTACTTAGTATTTACATGTTATTTTTCTCCTTTGCCTTGTAAGTTTTTGTTTTAGAGGGATTCATAACAAATTCATCTGTCTCTGCTGAGGTGTCTCAGTAATCTTTTGGATGAGGCTTATCTTCCTTTGGGTTTCCCAGGATAGGCTCATGAATAGAGTATTTCTTGAGATCCTGAAGTTTATAACTACTTTCCTGTGGCTTCGACACTTTAAGAATAGCTCGGCTGAATGTAAAATCCTTGGTTCCAACTTTGTCTTACTGTGTTTCTGAAAATGTTGCTCCATTCTTGGGCTGCTCCATACACAGTTGTCAAGATGTCAGTGGTCATCAGATTGATTTTCCTTGGTAAATAACAATAGCTTAGGTGGATATAAAATTGATTCTCACTTTGTTTTGTAGAATTTCTTTCAAATGCTAGTCCACTGATTTCTTGCTTCCTATGTGGTTGCTCATAAGTCTTGTCAACAGGATTTTCTTCTCTTTCCAAATGACTATTTTTTCCCCCGGGTCCCTGAAGGTATTTCTTTTTTCCTTTAATCTTGCATTTTGTTTAAATTTTATAATAGTTTTATCAGGATACATAAGTTTCCTCAAGCATGTAATGAGGGCTATCAATACATAGATTTAGGTTTTCTTTTATTACCAGGAAGTTTTCTAGGATTACAATATTTTTAGGTTAATAATTTTAAATATTAGGTAGACTTCATTGGTATCTTCTTTTTTCCCCATGATTAATGATATGTATGTTTTATATCTTCTTTGCCTATCTTCTATTTCTAGTACATTCTCTGTGATTCTTTTCACTTTTTCAAATTACTTTTTCACTCATTTGGCTTTTTCTTCATGTTCCTTATTAATGTTTCATTTAAATCTCTTCTGCTCTGGGCTTCTTGAAATTTAAATGTAATCTTACTTCATTGTAAATTCTCCATAGCTCTCAGAACACAACTCAGACATGTTTCAAGTATTTTCCACTACGGATGGTATTCTGTTGGGAATGAATTTCTTTCTATTCTCTCATCTCTAGGCCCCATGCTATCATTTCTTCTTTTCTACACATTTTGCATTTAACTGTCCCCATAAGCCTTGGTTCTGGAGCTGGGAATTAGGAAGTGAGACCTTTATTTTTCTATTTATAAGGAATTTGTAGGAAATTAGCATTGTCTCTTTAATTTGAAGATGTTTCCAAATTTGTCCCCACATCCCTAGGTAACTCCCAACTACTCTGCTTCAGACAACTAAGGAAAAAGAGTGGTTATGCCTGTCTTTCATTAAACAAAGGGGTAGTAATTATGACAGTGTGGCCTTGGCACAGAGACATATAAAGAAGTGGTATGGACTAGAAAGTCTAGAAGTACATCACGAATACAAGGCACATGGACTTATGATCAAGAATGTTAATACAATCTATGGATAAAGAATCTACTTTTTAACAAGTGATATTGGAATAGGAGAAAAAGAACATTAACTCTTATTTCATGACATATGTGTAAATTAACTTGAAATGACTCATAGGCCTAAGTGTAAAAGTTAAAATGAAAATTTCTAAAATAAAATATAGAAGAACTTCTCAGCCTTGAGATAAGCAAAGATTTTAAGACATAAAAAGCACTAACCATTAAGAAAAAGATGTTAAATTGGACACCATGAAAATTATAAATCTTTGCTTTTTGGAAGATTTCAATAAGAAAGTGAAAAGGAGGGCTGCAGTACAGGACAAAATACTTGTAATATATAATATTTGACCAAAGACTTGTAATCATAACTTGAACAACTCAATACTAAGAAGAAAATCAACTCAATAAAATAAAGCAAAAGTTTGAACAGTTGCTTCAAAAGCGCTGATCTACGAACGGCCAGTGAGCACATGAAAACATATTCAACGTCAGAAAAACGCAAATCCCAAACAGAATGGGATTCCACTACTTACAACTAGAATGGCTGAAATTAAAAACATTACCAATAAAAAGTATTGGCTTTTGGAGCTTTTATACATTTCTGGTGTGAATGTAAAATAATACACTCACTTTGGGAAGCTAGCAGATTCTTTAATATTAGCTGTACATTTACCATATGATCTAATAATTCCACTTGTAGATATTTACTGAACAGAAACAAAAATATATACCTGCTTAAATATTTGCAAATGAATATTCTTAATAGCTTTATTCATTATAGCCCAAAATAGTCAGCAACCCATGTCCCCCAGCTGGTGAATGGATCATGAACAGTGATAATATCCATTTAGTAAGGTATTACTCAGTAATAAAAAGGAACAAACTATAAATTCATGCATCAACATTGTGGATCTAAAAAATGTTGTGCAAAGTGAAAAAAACAGAAAAGTACATAATGGATAATTCTCTTTATATGAAAATCTAGAAGTGAAAAATCTAAAAATAGTGATAGAAAGACCATCAGTGGTTGACTAGGTCAGAGGGGGGCTCGATTGACTAGGAAAGAGCACAGAAGAGTTTTCTAGAATGATGAAATTATTCTGTATCTTATTGCGTTAATGGTTACATTTGTCAGACTCCTCACACTGTTCACTTAAAATGGATTTGTCTTTTATTTATTTTATTTACTTATTTCTATTCTTTTCTTTAAAGATTTTATTTATGTATCTGTCAGAGAAAGAAAGAGAGAACGCACAAGCCGTGGGAGCAGGAGGCAGAAGGAGAAGCCAGCTCCTCACTGAGGAAGGAGGCTGATGCAGAACTCGATTCCAGGACGCTAGGATCATGATCCAAGCCGAAGGCAGACACTTAACTGACAGAGCTGTCCAGGCAAGCTGGATTCATTTTCTAATGTGAGATATGCTGCAATTGAATTGGCAACAAATTATTAAAATGTTGAAAATATATCTTTCAATCATCTCTTCCTCTTATTTATTCTTTCAAAGAGATGAAATAATATAGGAAATTGACTATTATAATGCTTCTGATTAGTAAGAACCTTTTGTACAGTATATTTTAAAATAATACAAAGTTGAGAAATAGTCACTTAATCTTAATATTAAGATCATATATCTTTTCCAGGTGTTTTGTGAAATAAAGACTACTTGCTTCTTGAAAACCAGCCATAGTGGCAGGACAACATACTCTGACTTTTTCGTAAATCTACCTTGTGTTGTTACAATGCTTATTTTCACACATATGTTGCTGAGGTATAAGTCAAAATATACCTATTTTAAAATATGCTTCCTTTTCTCTCATTTTATGCTTTTCTAACTGTTGCCAGACATCTGTCTTCTACATCAGAAAGTGAAAAGTCAGAAGCCTTTCACGTCTTGTGTTCTGAAGCGTTATTTTCTTATAATTTTTTCACTCCTCTAGAGTTTTATGCAGAGCTTTTTTTTTCCCCCCCTTAGGGAGTACAAATTATCCCATTCTGATAGTAATCCTTTGAAAATATCACCAACCTTAACCATCTGCTTCCAACTATTAAAATCTGACTAGCAATGATCTTAAGAAAAACAGAAATTTCAACTGATGTATTCAGATGGTTTCTTTGTAAGATTCATGCTCCTTGTTCAGTAGTCCTGAATCTTGATCCGCCACTTCTACGGACTCAATTGTTAATAGTGGATAGATGCACAAATATGGTTGTTTTCTTGTAAACTAACTGCCAAATACAGATCTATTCATTTGTTAGGGCAGCTGTAGCAAAAGGCCACAGATTTGATGGCTTAACCAACAGAGATGTATTTTTCCACAGTTCTGGAGTCTGAACATCCAAGATCAAGGTGTCAGCAGGTTTGGTTTCTTCTGAGTCCTCTGTTGGCTGGCATATGGCTAACTTCTGGCAGTATCCTTACACGGTCCTCTCTCTGTGTGCACAAATCTCTTGTGTCTCCCTGTGTCCAAATTTCCTCTCCTTGTGAACACAAGTCAGATCAGATTAGGGCACATGCTAATGGCCTCGTTTTAGTTTAATTATTTCTTTAAAGACACTATCTTCGAATATAATCACCTTCTGAGGTAGTTTGAGTTAGAGCTGCAACATATGAATTGGAGGGGGCACAATTTAGCCCATAATAATACCTGATTCATCATTCCCTTACACATGGTTCTCTAGTGCCTTGAGACGTCAATAGAACTCTGTGATTTGGCAGAATACTCTAATAGACCCTTTTTTAAAAAGATTTTTTTAAAATTTATTTATTTGACAGACAGAGATCACAAGTAGGCAGAGAGGCAGGCAGAGAGAGAGGAGGAAGCAGGCTCCCTGCTGAGCAGAGAGCCGATGTGACACCGGACTGGATCTCGGGACCCTGGACCATGACCTGAGCTGAAGGCAGAAGCTTTAACCCACTGAGCCACCCAGGCGCCCCTCTAGTAGACGCTTTATGAATGTGCTCTCAGTGAATCATCTTTCTCCTACTCAAGCTTTGCTTGAATGCAAAGTGTACATTGATGCCAGTGATTATTCCCATTGGTAATTAAGAAATAGATCTTTTTGCACACAATTTAACCCACTTTGCTAACTATGTGAATAACATCTGAGAGGAAATTACTATCACTTTACATAAACTCATTATAGAGCTTGGACACGGTCTTATTTAAGTACTTTTTGTAATAAAGTCTGGTCAGAGTCATCACATGTGGACCTTTCAAAGGGAATTCTATCTCTGTTTTAGCTGCCTGCTTCAGAATATGTGCCAAGTATTTCTAAAAGACATTCACCTTCTGCAGTGTAAGTTTTTGTGAGCATGTGGTTTACATTTGAGTTGTTTTTTCATCCATCTGCCTGCAGGAATGGACACATTTTATTGAGCATTTCCTGAGTTCACACTGGAGAAGTATTATTATCTTGAAACACTGACACCCAAAAGGCAAGAGAAAGGGTTACGCTTTCCTCAGCAGATGAATTTTTGTTTCAGAAAAGAACATGGAAGATCAGTTAGTACTTCTGAAAATAGAAATTGAAATTGTGCTTTTTTGTGTGTGTGTTTCCATCTTCCTACACTGTAACCTATATGTCACCATCAAAATGGGAAAAGACATCTAGAATGTAACGAACTGGTTTAAACATCATAAGTTGAAGTTGAGGAGGAATTGTTATTACCAAACTATAATTACTGCCTTGCTATATATAAAAGAAGTGAAATAAGTATAATTGTCTTAAGGTCGTTTACACAGTGTTCCACAATCACCGAGGACATGTTGGTAGCTCTGTACCATTGTTCATGCGGTGGAATTATATGGCAAACTCCTCACTTAGAATGTCTTGGCCTCTACTTTCTCCTGGCCTTGTCTTTGAACTTATGATTTCTCATAGCACTGTAGATCTCATGTGTATGTGCAGTGGTCACCATGTTCACAGAGATCTCAACCTAGAATCTTGTATTCCAAACTTGACCTAGGTGGGCTTTATTTATCTCACCCAATTTTAATTCTTTACATTATCCTGTATAAAATCAGAAGACTTCACATAAAAAATACAGAAACTTGTGAGTTGTTTTTTTTTTTTTTTTCCAGAAATCACTGGTGTTGGTGATATTTCAAGAAGTTAAGCCCTGGTGTTAAAAAAAAAAAAAAAAAAAAATATATATATATATATATATATATATATATATATACACACACATACATATATATAGCCATTTAAGGCCTTCTGTAAAATTTTATAAAATTGGCAGCAACATATTATTATAGTTTGATGATGAATTTTGTAATGAAGGATAAAATCATTGAAAATATAATGAAATGTGACATAAAATGTCCAAGAAATATGTATAATTCACTTAGCTTTATCAGTGTGCCTCTGAAAGCTTCGGTAATTCAAAAAACAAAACAATGATACATAAATTTCTGAAAAGCTTTTCAAATTTTCCTCCCTCCCTCCCTCTCTTTCTTTCTTTCTTTCCTTTATCTCTCTCTTTTTTGTTTTCCATTCCATCTCTTCTCTAACATTAAGAAGCAAATGATTCTATCTTAGGTGAGAAAGACTAGCCAAGCTTTGTTTTGTGAAATAACTTTGGGCAGCAAGGGAATGTACGAAAGTGTCATGTTGGCCATTTGTCCTTATGATTAGTAGAGAAAATGTTACTTTGGAGAAATAAAACATATTAGATATACTCAATATATAACTACATATATACATGCACATATATACACCTACAACTAGCATTTCCATGTAGGATTTCGTGCCCAGTATTTCTTGGGAAATTTATGTTTTCTGAATGCTGAATCCTGAGGAAAATTAGTCCACAAACTGGAAAAAAGAAGAAAAGTGTTACAGCTTTCATGTGAGTGTAATAATCTATAGAGCATTATTGATTGGAAGGAATTCATTGATGTCAAGTCAAAAACATGAGCAGGAAACACGCACACTGTGGAGTGAAAAGTTGCAGTTGACATTTCCAGAAACCAGCACAGGAGAAGGTAGGAGAGGGATAGTACCCCCCACAGTCCCCTCAAGCTGCTTGTAACTGGTAGTATATTACAGCTCTATGTGTGTGGTCCTATCTCACTGATGGTGAGTCATTGTGGTATATTGAATACTACTGAATTCAAGCAAAAATTTTATACAAATTCTACTGGGAGTGTCCCAACAAATAACAACTAGAAATAATTGGGAGAAATACATTTGGAAGCAAAGCGAGTTCTTCAGTGGGAAATTTTAATGCATGCTGTTGATAGGAGATGTGAATTTTATGTTATTTATGTACTATCTAATAATGCCCATTATTTGGAAATTTGCTATAGGTGATAGCTCTCTGGAAATGCTATTAAAGGTAATATTTCTTATTTACTAAAGAACTGTTTAAAGATATCTATAATAACTGGGGCACCTGGGTGGCTTATTTTGTTAAGTGTCTGACCTGCTCAGGTAATGATCTTGGGGTCCTGGGATCAAGCCCCACGTGGAGCCTCGCATTAGGCTCTGTGCTCAGTGGGGAGTCTGTTTCTCTCTTTCCCTCTGTCCCTCCCTCACTTGTGCTCTCTCTCTCTAATAAATAAATACATGAAGTATTTTTAAAAATCTATAATAATAAAAAAAGAGAAAGAAGAACATTGGAAGTGCTTTATCACTAACCTGAGATTTCAGAATTACTACAAATTCCCAGGAATTCTGATTCTTTGTTTCCAAATTCTGAAGATTAGTACCTGTTGGGAATTTGGAAATACTATCTTCCACTAACTTCAGGAGGTATTAGAAGTCGAAATTTCTAATTTTAAAGCAGGATTTCTGTCCTTTATTTGGAGGCTCAATTAATAGTCTAATTTGGCAAAAATGGAAATTGTGTAATTATTTTTTTCTGAGACAAAATGGAGAAGTATTTAAATGCTCCATGTGGGTGTGTGTGCATGCGTGTGTTCTATGACTGCAATTTGTGTGTATGGGTATGTGTGTGTAGGATATCAAATGGTTAGTTTTTGGTAGAACGGAAACAGTGGGAATCCTCTAGTAATTTTGAAACAATATAGTATGCTTTCTATTTCTACATAAAATGAATGAATATTCCTTTAATTCAATACATTATTTATTCACATTTTATTTATTAAATAAAAGACTTTTTAAAATTTTACTTCTGTTTTGTTTATCTTGTCAAGGAAAGCAATGCTGTGAATATTGAAATTTGTATCAGAGACTTCTAAAATCACTAACTATAGACTTAAAGAATGTTGAAAACCTAATTGTTCACACAGTTGTAATGATAACTCCTCTCTTATAAAGCTGCTTTGAAAACCCACAGATCTTTCTGTACTTAAAAAATGTAAATGACTTTTTTGCCCATGGGGAGATTAATAAATTCACTAAGGTGAAAAAAATGAATCCTGTCTTCCCCAGTAAGAAAATTGCTCAAAGATTAATTTAGCCTGTTTAATTCAGCTCTCAAATGTTTCTTAGAGCTCTAAAATATTTCTCTACCTTCCCTGCACCTGGGGCATCAATTTGATTATTTTTACTCTTGATTTTAATGTGTCTACTTTCTTCTATATCAAGCCATTTTCATTTTCATTCAGTTCATTTTACCCTTGGTTTCTTTTTCATTTTTTTTTAGAAGATTATTGCTATTCATGTTTTGCTGATGATCTCTTCGTGCATTATTTTGGGTTCAAAGCTGAAAGGAATTTGTAACAGAGAGTGCATTTTCCCCTTCTTTTCCACTGTCAGCCCTTCCCTCCCTTGAACATAAATACCCGTTGCCAGTGTTGATGAACTTGTGGTTTGCTCACTACTTGACAAAGGGCTTTTTCAAGGAAACTAATATTTTAAGCTGAGGGAGCCCATTACACACCTTGGCAAACTTTTGGTAACAACGTCCAGCCCTCCAAGATCCTACTATTTACTGAAAAGGTAAAACTGATTGGATCAAATGCCACTTTCCTTATGAATGTTCTTTTGATAGAAAAACACAGTTTTTCTGTCACATATTTTTATCATGGCCTGTTATTTTAAGCAGTATAGTGGCTGTTGTGACTCTTGAGGTCAATATTGAAGATTTATTTCAGATATAATTATCTTTTGGTACATAATGCAATGTGCTATATAAAAAGTAAGGGAAATTTATTTACTTATTATTTATTCCGCTTAATTTTTTCCCCTTGATGTGGTTCTGGCTAGATTTCCTTATAAGATATGCCAGCATTTATTGTTCAGTTTATACGTGATACCAAATTTCATCTGCTTTCTTTTTTTTTTTTTTTTTTTTAAAAGATTTAATTTATTTATTTGAGAGAGAATGAGAGTGAGAGAGAACATGAGCAAGGAGAAGGTCAGAGAGAGAAGCAGACTCCCCGTGGAACTGGGAGCCCTATGCGGGACTCGATCCTGGGACTCCAGGATCATGACCTGAGCCGAAGGCAGTCGTCCAACCAACTGGGCCACCCAGGCGTCCCTCATCTGCTTTCTTAATGTCCTTCTTTATTATACTTACCTTTTGTAAAGATTAAACAATTTCATTTTGACTTAAAATAATAGACATTTTTAAAAACAGTGAGACCTAGAACTTTCTCTTCATAATGGGATCAATCTTTTTTTTTTTTTTTTTAAAGATTTTATTTATTTATTTGACAGAGAGAAATTACAAGTACACCGAGAGGCAGGCAGAGAGAGAGAGAGAAGGAAGCAGGCTCCCCGCTGAGCAGAGAGCCCGATGCGGGACTCGATCCCAGGACCCTGAGATCATGACCTGAGCCGAAGGCAGCGGCTTAACCCACTGAGCCACCCAGGCGCCCCATAATGGGATCAATCTTAATAGAAATATTTACCTTGGTAAGAGTAACCTAGAAAAGCATTGTTTTGTTAATAAAGCCAGAATGGTGTCTTGGCACGTTGATGGAATCATTTTGATTGAATCATGTTGCCTGACTTAAGAAAGCACATCAATGCCTCTAACATTTTTAACTCTAATGAAATCTTTACATTTATGATAACATTTTGTGAAATCTGGAACGGGAAATCTAAGGCTCTGTATGAGCTTCCTCAGAGTGCTCTACTCAAGACATGAAAAATTTTCAGTGGGACTTTTAGCCCCAGATCTGTGAACTTGATAAACTGCTATGAAACAGAAAAGATGGTGATTAAGTTCCAATCCAGAGAATCATTGCTTCAAGTTGTTTCTATTCTGCATATTTCATGCCTGATTAATTCCTGGGGAGGGGTGAGGGACAGATCACTAATGACTCCAAAAGGGAGGCATAGAACTGCCATCCTCACCTCTCCTAAGTGGCATCTGACTGCTGTTCATTACCAGGGGGGCAACACTCAGCATGGATGACACATCCTTAGGCCAGATGCTTCTGTTTATTGGGCACAGAATCTGATTTTACCTTCCCTAATGAAAAATGAATTCAAAGAGCAAGAAGATACCATTTCAGTAAAACTAGGGAAAAGATGTAACCCATAAACTGTCTACAGACTACGGAACCAGTGAAATGTTATGACAGGGAAAAATATGTGTTGGTAACATAGCCTGACTCATATTTCAAGAGCAAAATTGAAACCATACTTCTGAAGGGTACAGATGGTGACAACTGGAAAGGTGCTCGGAAATGCTACTATTTCAGAATGTGTCATGCAGACTGTCCTCTGCCCGATCACTTTCATGTGTAGGACAAATATATCTCAGGAGGAAAAAGCAATTTTGCTCCTAAGTTCTGGGTTGGAGAACTGAGAAGGAGAAGAGCTGAAGAAGAAAGCAAGATATTCAAATAAAAGGAATATCTTCTTTAAAACAACATTAATATTATATTAATAAAACATTACACACAAAGTAGGGCCAAAGTCCCATCATTGCACCAAGAAGTAAGTATCGTAAAGGTCTGGTTATGAGCCCACAGTGCAAAGTATACGTGGCTCAATGAGTCCGGATTTTTATCTCATCTGGTACTTTCTATGCCTTAAAAAAGAAGTAGATAATTTGGAATCAAAATCAATATAAATTTTATCTTAATATCACATTTAAATGAATTCCCACATATTTAAATATCCAAGCAAAGTGAGAGTAACAAATAATGCCTAATTGAGATTTCTCTTTCAGTTCTGATTTTTAAGTTTTTAAAAAGCTTCTTTTGCTTTCCATCAGAGCTAAAAGTAACAGTGAAACATTATAACACAATATTTGCTTTTCAGACAAAACTGTCTGAAAGTCATGTGCAAGGATAATTTCTTATGATATATTTTTAGGTTAATGAACCTTGGATAAGAATTTAAATTCTCAGTGGATGAATCAACCTGGAATGGATGGGCTCAGGGATATAGCTCAACTCATCATTTGTGAGTTTAGAGTTTTGTATTCACTGAGTGTTAAATGATTTTTAAAATTAGTATCTCAAGCAGGGCTGCGGAGGTGCTTTCTGATTCAAGAGAGGCAGGTAAACACAGTATCTCTTATTTACCCTGAAGTAGCAGGGATTTAGGAGGCTCATGTCACATGTGATTCAAGGGCATTGGTGAGGTAAGGACTTTCTGTGCTGTACAGCCCCTTGCTTCTGTGTACAATGTGCTGGCTCATGTCAGGTGTATAATGAGAGTACTATTAAATGAAAGAATGAATGGATGAAGGAAAGAAAGAAAGAAAGAAAGAAACAAACAAACAATTTCTCTACTTCTTTTGCAAAACTTTCTACTCTTTTTCACTGACTCCTGGCTTTTCATCTGATTCTCTGGTTGATCCTTCCCCGTGTGTGTATGCATGTCGTGTATAGGTGTGGTTGCGTATGTACCTACACCTGCCTGTGTTTCCTCCTTGATCAACTCCTCATTTAATATCTTTATTCTTTAAAGTTCAATTTTCATCTCCTTTAGGTACATACTTCCTACTTAGGGAACTCACCTAGAGATATAGTTGTGTGGTTTCACACACTAGGTATTCTTGTGACACCTGGATGTCCATCAGCAAACCTTTTTTTTTTCAGAGCTTTAGAACCAGGTATCCACCCACCAAGTAAATATTTTTACTTAAAGTGTCATAGGCATATGACAGCAATTATGATTCAACCAAATGTCCACATTTTCCAATTTTTTAAAAAAACATTTCCATTCATCCATCCCTGGAACCAAAATGGTTTGTTAACACCTTTGACTTCTTCTCTCTTCACCCAATCAGACAAGCCCCAAAATCTATTTCCTTAATATTTTCATAATCATCTGCTCCTTCTCCTTCCCCTAACACTAGATTAGTTCTGATCTCAGTGACTTCCTGCTCATGTTGCTACAATGGCCTCCTTACTGCTTCTGCCTTCCTTCTCAACTCCCTCATGCCACACATTGCTGTCAGAGGGTTCTTTCAAAAATCCAGTATGATCATGTCACCCTTCCACTCAAATCTCTTTAATATTTTCCTCTAATGTTTTAAAAATAGAATTTAAGCTCCTTAGTTTGATACACAAGTCTTTCCACAAACTGACCTATCCTTACCTTTCTAGCCACCATGGTGGCAATACCTAACCGCTTGCAATTAAGAAGTTCTCATTTTATGCTTTTGTGTCTTCATACTTCCTGTTACTTCTGTCTGAAATAGTTACCTGAATCCTTTTTCTTCCCTCTGCCTACCTCTGTACTGGTTATCAAACAGTAAACAGTGTTCAGTGTCACCCCTGGAAAGTATTCCCTCCTCCCCAACTCTCCTTTGAGCTATATGATTTATATCCTCCCCTTTTATTCTCAGGCTATTCTAAAAGCATAACATTCATCACATTGTCTGATCATTTCTCTCACATTTGGCTCTTCGAAGACAAGTAACTCCCCATTCAATTTTGTGTACCCAGAACCTATCACAGTGCCTGACACATGGTAGATACTCATTAAGGTTTGCTGAATGGATAAATGCACAAATTCACAGGTGGAGCTCTGGGATTTAATTATGGCATGGACATGAAGAAAAACATGATCCTGATAATGGACAATTTGGCTCTGACATAAGTGATTTTTCACACATCATTCCAGATATTTGGATTTCAATGATAAGATTAAAAGCATGCTATTAATGTAGCCATGACAGTAAAGTAGGGTTATGACTTTGGATTTAATGTATCAAGTTTAGTGATTGTTTTCATTAGTCTTTGGGTTTTATGTTCATGTGAAACTTGGACTAAACCGAGCTGCTTGAGTTTCATTATGAAACTGAAGCTTGTATCTTCTCATACTAAAACCTCAGTTTAAAACTCAGCAGTTTCAGGGGATCATTTTATAAAAATGTCAATTCTTGCAGTTTTAGAATTGAGTGACAGCCAAAAGTTTAAGCAAAACATCTGAGCAAAATTACTTACCAGTACTTCACAAATGGTGAATAAAGCATAACAAGACTAAAAAGTATAGATCCTAGTGACGTTATTTTAACTATGAATTAAAAGTATTTTGGAAAAAAATCTGATCTCAGGAAAATTTCTTGTGACTTTAAACTACTCACAGGGTCACCTAACATTTTTCACCCACCTCTCATATTCTTATTCTTCCTTCCCTTGAATTCCTCATAATACCTCTGATCCTGACCTTAGGATTTTTCAGATGTGCTCATCTATTTGCAATTTCTTTTCTTTAAAAGAAAACTGATTTGAAATTACTTGGAATCAATTTACCATAAGAAAAAGGGGAAAATTGTATAACCTCCTGGTGCCTTGTTTCTCACTTATTGGCACTCTGATGGAAGAACTGATACTCTGTTTAAGGTGCAATTCTATGTAGGTTATTTCAAGCTGAAAGGTATATTGATTATTCAGCAGAAAGAATGGATGCAAAAGGCAACTTTATCGTCAGGCTTAATTCTTCATAGCCAGGGTATTTCATCTGCCAAATTTTAATATGAAATTTTGGTAAAATTCTTACATTGGATCTCCCATTAAAACATGGCTACAACTTTAATGTCATTTAGGAGGCATGTATTACCAAAACTTGTAATTTATATAAAATTGTTTTTAAACTAAATTAATTTTATCTTCTGACACATTTTGAATTTGTTCTCATACTTTCTTTTTGATTGCTTACTCGTTTCTTCATATCCCATAGCAAGTGTGTAATTTAATAAAAGGTCAGTCTCCTTAAGGGGCATGTTTTACAGTGCTTCTCTAGTGTTATTCAGTCTTATTCATTAACATTTGTTGGCACCTTAAGCAGTGTTCCTAAGTACAACAAACCAGAAGAGGAACAATATGAATGTTTTCAAAGAAGCATAATAAGTGTTACACTACATTTAAAAAGTACTGCATTCTATATAAGCTTTTATTAAAAAAATACATGCATGATCGCTTCTCTATGGCATCTGAGTTGCATGTTATCTAAGTCTCATGAAACCACCTGTTTTAGTTGAGATACATAAACTATATCAGTAATTTAAAGTAACTTAAAGTGATAAAATGTAATATAAAGGAGTATATTGACTTTCAGCATGACGGTATGAGATGCTCTATAGACCTGATCTACACTGAAACTGGTGAAAACTAATTTAAAAAGAACTAAACAACCATTTTTAAAGCCTCTGAAAATGATCTTCAGGTATACAAATGAAAAAAAAAATTACTGAAGAAAATCCATAAAACTCCCATAGGAAAAGCGTAAATTTGCAGAATTTCAGCAAAGACTAATCCCGTCCCTCTCCTACCTGTCAAGAACACAAGACTCTTCCACTTCCGTTTTTAGCAGCAGAAGATCCCAGGAGGAGAAATACGACATCAGCTTTTCTCATTCTGCCATTAACTGCCTTTCTGAAGGCTAGGTTTTAGGCAGGTGATTTTGAGAGATTAAGAGCTCCTTTCCTCTGTCCAGTAATAAACAGAGACTTGACCTTGGGGAGAGAGCTGCTGAGACTACTTGGACCAGGACTGCCCTTGCCTGTCTTGTGGAACAGTGGTTCCATACCAGAATAAGCAAGCCAAGAATGATCTAGGCTGCTGCCCATACTCCTCTACCCAGCAGTTCCTAGAGTGGGGGTGTCACAGCTTGCCATTGTCCTACCGTCAGCTCCAGATCCTGGTCTCAGAGATTTTGTCTGAGTGAGATATAGGTTATACAACAGAGAGTATTTACACTTTTCCCAAGGGAATTAATATCATTTGCCACTGAACACGAAGTCCAGACCGAAGGGTGCTCTCAAAAACACTGGAGGTTGCATTAGGGAACAATCGGAAGAATATTCAAGGTATAGGCAGATCTGTAGATCATTGAGTTTGCAACAGAGAGTTGGGGAAGGAGATAGTCAGGAGGAGCCCTCCTGGAGTCAGAATAAATACCAAACACTGAGCTTGGAAACTGTTCCCAAATTTAGTTAGATTGTTTTTAGAAGAATTTGTGCCCTAAAGCATTATTAAAACAACAGAACAATCAGCCTCCCATTAGTGAGGCCTAATAGCTAGGGGTGGTCAGGGAAAGACAAGGAGTCCTGCTAAAAACCACTATCAAACTATATTGACTGTGGGCATTCCCAGAACTGTGCCTTCTTGAGAAAGAACATCATGGGTTTAACATTATGGATGAGGAAATAAACTTTACTTAGATAACCCAGTCAGTCTCTGAGCAAATAAACTATCAAATAACACGAAAAGCTCTAAGGTGAGGGGGAACCTGTACCCAGAGTTGCTAAAATACATGATAAAAAATGTCCAGTTTCTAACAATAACAACAAAAAAATGAGACATGTAGGTAAATTGAGAAGTATGATCCATACACAGAAAAAATAAATCAGACAGCCGACATTGCCTGGAATAGTGACTGAATGTGGAATTTAATAGAAAAGCACTTAAAAATAGTCATGAAAATTATGCTCAAAGAACTAAAGGAGATTTTAAATAAAGGACTAATGGAAGATAATACAAATTATATCAAATAGAGAATATCAATAGAGATAGGAATTATAAAAAAGAACCAAGTGGAAATTTTAGAGTTCAGAAGTACAATAATGGAAAATAAGAATTCACTAGAAGGGTTCAACAGTAAATTTCAATGGTCAGATAGAAGAATTATTGAACTGAAAGATACACTCTTCAATGCAGCCTGAAAAAAAGAGAGAAAAAAGGAAGAAAAATGGAAAGAGTTTGTTAGAAAAGTGGCACACCTTAAGTACATCAAAAACTGCATAATGGGAGTATCTGAAAGAAAGCATGAAAATGAAAAGAGCAGAAAAATACTAGGAGAAATAACTGAAAACTTCACGAGTTTATTAAAAAACACCGCTTTACACAAGAAGTTCAACAAATTGCAAGCTGGTTAATCACAGAGAACTTGATGAACAGACACATGATGATAAAAACCTTGGAAATCAAAGATAAGGAGAAAATAATTGAAAGTGGTAAAAGAAAAATGACTTGTCATTCACAATGGAACACCAATAAGATAATAGTTGAAAAACACTCAAACCAAGATTGTCATATCTAACAAAACTAACTTTCAAAAGTGAAAGTGGAAGAAAGACATTCCCAGATTAAAAAAACAAAACAAAACAAAACAAAACTGAGAGAACATATTATTAGCAGATTTGCCTTATAAGAAATACAAAAGGAAGCTCTTCAGACAGAAAACAGGTGATCACAGATATCTGAATTCACAGAAAGAAATAAGAGTTCTAGTAATGTAGTCATAAAAAATAGTATAAATGCATATTCTTCTCATGTCTTCTCTGATTAAAATAAATTGTATGAAATGATATATATAAAATGTATTACTGGGCCAATAACATAAAGAACTGTAATATATATTTGTAACATAATTGCCAAGAACAGCATAAAAGAAGTGAGTAGGAAGAAAGCTGTTTTGGGCCAAGGAAATGGCTACAGATGGTAAATTAACTATAACAAAGTATTTAAATTTGTAACATTAATAAATGTAACATGTATAACTAATATAAAAAGGGGAAAGGGATTTTATATATTTATATATATTATATATTAATATATTTTACAAAATATATCAATATGTTAATATTAAAATATATCAATATGTTAAAATTGATATATTTTAATATATATTATTTTATATGTATTTTATATTATAAACATATATGCCCCTAATGACAGGATCAAAATATATGAAGCAAACCCTGATAGAAATAGAGGAAGACATAGATAATTTAACAATAATAGTTGGAGACTTTAATATTTCACTTTCAATAATGTATGGAGCAATTACACAAAATATTAACAAGATCAACAAGGAAATAGAAACCCAATGAAGACGCAATGTACCAAAATCTATAGAATGCAGCTAAAGCAGTACTTAGAAGGAATTTATAGCTATAAATTCCTATATTAAGAAAAAAGAAAGATATCAAATTAATAACCTTACTTTCTCTCTTAAGACACTAAGAAAAGAAGAGCAAACTAAACTTGAAGTAAACTAAGAAAAGAAAATAGTAAATATTATAGGGGGAATAAATTTTAAAAAAGAGAATAGGAAAACAATACAGAAAATCAATGAAATGAAGAGCTAATTCTTTGAAAATATTAACCAAATGGACATACTGTCAGTTAGACTGACCAGAGAAGAAAGGACTCAAATGACTAGAATCAGAAATGGATGAGGAGGCATTACTGCCAACTTCCTAGTGAATAAAAAAAGATTATAAAGAAATTCTGTGAAAAATTCCTGTATGCCAATACCATGTATGCCAACAAATTAGATCATTTAGAGTAAATGGACAGATTCCTAAAAAGACATAAGTGAAAAAAAAAAAAAGACACACATCTCCAAAACTGACTCAAAAAGAAATAGATCACCTGAATAAACCTATGAAAGTGCAAAGACACTAGCATAATAATAAAAAAAAACTACCCGTAAAGGAAAGCTCAGGCCCAAATGACTTCACCACTGAATTTTAACAGTTAGTTAAGAATTAATGCCAATTCCTCATGAACTCTTCCAAAAAATAGAAAAGAGTACTTCCCAACTCCTTTTATGATCCCAGTATTACTCTGATACCAAAACCAAAGTCATTGCAAGGAAAGAAAATAATATCTCATGTGGAAATGGATGCCAAAATCCTTAACAAAATACTATTAAACTGAATCCAGTAATATATGTATGTAAAAAGAATTATACACTGTGGCCAAGCAGGGTTTAACCCAGTTATGCAAAGTTGGTTCATATCTGAAAATCCATCAATGTGATATCTCAACAGAATAAAAACAATCATATAATATATAAAAATTATAATCATGTATTAATAGATAAAGAAAAAGCACTCAACAAAATCCAACACCTGTCATGATAAAAAGACTGAGTAAATTAAGAATAGATGGAAACTGCCTAATATGATAAAGAACGTCTATGAAAAACCCACAGCTAATATCATACTAAACAGTGGAAGACTGGATATTTATCCTCTAAAATCAAGAATAAGACAAGAATATGGGCTCTCAATTCAACATTGTGCAGGAGATTCCAGCCAGGGCAACTAACAGGAAAAAGAAATAAAAGTCATCCAGATTGGAAAGAAAGAAACAAAATTACATATATTCACAGATGACATAATCTTGCATATAAAAAGTCCTAAAGAGTTCTCTAAAAACAGTGGGAACTAATAAAAGAGTTTACTAAGGTTGCAAGATAGAAGACCAATGTACAAGAATCAATTTTGTTTGTCAACACTCATAATGAAAAACCTGAAAATAAAAATAAATAGACTTGTATATCAATGAAATAGATTGAGAGTTGAAAAATAAAACCAGGTGTTTATGGTCAGCTGGTTTTTGACAAGGATCCCAGACCCTTCAACAGAGAATGAATGGTCTTTCCAACAAATCATGATGGAAGAACCAAATAGTCATATGCAAAAGAATAAAGTTTCACACCTTTAGAAAAATTAACTTAAAATTGATTAAAGACCTAATTGCAGAGTGAAAATTGTAAAACTCTTAGAATAAAATATGGAAAGAACTCTTCATTATTTGGATATGGCAAAGGATTCTTATATATTACACTGAGACCATATGCCACAAAATAAAAAAATAAATTTGGACTTCATTAAAATTAAAAACTTTTGTGCTTCAGAGAACATCATTTAAAAAGTGAAAAGACAACCCACAGGATGCGATAAATTACTTGCAAATCGTGTATTTGTTAAGGGTCTTATATCTGGAATATATAAAGGTCTCTTAGAGCTCAGTAATAAAGAGACAACTTAGATATAAAACAGGGAATCTATGGACTTCGGGTGATAGTAACATATCACTGTAGGTTCATTGATTGTTTACTAAGTACCACTATGGTGCTGGCTATTGGTAGTAAAGAGGGATTGTGTATATGTAAATGTCCGTGGTCTGAGGGAAATTTCTGTAACTTCTACTCATTTTTGCTGTGAACCTAAAATTGCTCAAAAATAAGGGCTGTTATTTATTTTGTTAATGAGCAAACAGCATTTCTCTAAAGAAGGTATACAAACACATGAAAATACGCTCTACATCTTGAGTCATCAGGGAAGGGAAAATTTTGTGTTATGTATATTTTACCACAAATACAAGAAAATGAAAAAATATTTTTAAAATCTCAGATGAGAGCAACTGAAACTCTACTTTTAATCTTAAAAAACGATATGTTCAAGGTATGATAATTGTATTAAAATTTGTCTGAAAAACAGTCCTATTAACAAATTGAACCAGTGAGGGTGATGGAATTGTATTTGATTATTTCATGCAGGATGTTCTCCATGGATCTAGAAGATAGGGAGCCAAAGAGCAAATATTGCTCATGTTTATCAAGCAGTGTCCAAGGAGAGGTTCTATTTGGAAGAGGTGAATTGTGCAGCCCTTGGAGAAATTTACTGTTTCACGAAGCAGGAAGAGTTGATTAAACTTTTCTAGAGCCAATAATTAATATCCATGGTCACAAAGGAACTCTGGGCTTTATCATTTTAATGCCCTGATAATTAGAAGGAGCAGCAGTGTTGGTCACCATCAATAGTTTACTGTTCAGCAGTGTGTCTGTTCTTATATAAAGGAATGCATCAGTATCCTAGTTTATATATTAGTTACCTATGACTTCTTTCCCGGAAAATACAATGCATAGCTACAGAATGAATCAAACATACATTTGAATTATGCAATCCTGGAGATAACGCCTAAAATGCTCTACCACAGGAGACATCAACCTTTTTCTTCATAATCACTCTTTAGGTGCAATAAGGATAAAGATGCCACAGCTTAAGGCTGAATTTTCTTGGTTAAGTGATATCACATTGTTTTTTTAAGATACTTTTTAAAAACATTTATGCATAATCAAGCTCACAATTACAAATAGTTCCATTATTGCACGCATTGAAATAATACTGCTTCTCCAATCAGGAATAGGGATTTATTACAGGGATATCACCGTGGTTGTATTTATGGGTCGTGCCTTTTCCCTCCCAAGATTTTATTTATTTATTTGAGAGAGAGAGAGAAAGAGAAAACAAGCTGTGGGGAGCGGCAGACAGAGAAGCAGGCTCCCTGCGGAGTAGAGAGCAGGATGTGGGGCTTGATCCTAGGACACCCCCCTCCCCCATCGCCACCCTGGGATCATGACCTGAGCCGAAATCTGATGTTTAACAGACAGCTACTCAGGTGCCTTTGATTGTGTCTTCTTCAAAGACATGAATTATCTGTTCAGAGGAGGGAGGCTTTTTAAAATTATAATTCCAGAGAAGGTGATTAAGCTTTTCCTGGGTGATGGACATTGTTTTTAACCAAATGAAACAAAACAAAGCATCATCTGTACGTGGACTGGATCTTCATTTATGTTTAAATTTATTTTTTATAATTTACCCCCTCCCTGGAATTAACAATTCATTCACTCATTTGGTCCATATTTATTAAATTCCTTCAGGTAATTTAATGAGGTAAATTCCCTCAGGTAAATTTCCAGAAACGGGGTACAGAGCTGAGCAAAAGACATAGTCCCCGTCTTCTTGGAACCTGCAAGTTGGGGGAAATATAAACAAATAAAGAGAAAAATGTAATAAATACTCTGAGAAAAAACAATGTAGAATATGAATAGTGGAGGGAGAGAGCAGAGACTCAGCTATTTCCCATTATCCATCTTCCCTGCTTCTGTTTTTTTTTTTTTAAATTAGTAATAGAATCTGTGCAGATAGGTGCAACTGTATGACTACATTCTGGCCGGTGTAATAAGTTAGTGCATTTATAACCTACTATAGGTGATCTTATTTTTTAAAATATATTTTTAAAATCTAAATTCAATTAATTAACATATAATGTATTATTGGTTTCAGAGGTAGAGATCAGTGGTTCATCAGTCTTATATAATACTCATTGCTCATTACATCACATGCCGTCCTTAAGGTCCATCACCCAGTTACCTCATCCCCTCCAGAAACCTTCAGTTTGTTTTCTATGATTAAGATTCTCTTATGGTTTATTTCCCTCTCTGACTTTCTTTTTTCATTATTCCTCTTTTCCCTTATGATCCTGTTTTGTTTCTTAAATTCCTCATTTGAATGAGATCATATGATAATTGTCTTTCTCTGACTGACTTATCTCACTTAGCATGATACCTTCTAGTTCTATCCTTGTCATTGCAAATGGCAAGATTTCATTTTTGATGGCTGAGTAATATTCCATTATATATGTATACCACATCTTCTTTATCTATTCATCTGTCAATGGAAAGCTTCTTTTTTCTATAGTTTGGCTGTTGTGGACATTGATGCTATGAACATTACGTTGCATGTGCCCCTTCAGATCACTATATTTGTATCTTTGGGGTAAATACATAGTGCAATTGCTGGGTCAAAGGGTAGCTCTATTTTCAACTTTTTGAGGAACCTCCATTCTGTTTTCTAGAGTGATGGTACCAGCTTGCATTCCCACCAACAGTGTAGGAGAGATCCCCTTTCTCTGCATCCTCGCCAACATCTCTCATTTTCTGACTTGTTAATTTTAGCCATTCTGACTGATGTGAGTGGTATCTCATTGTGATTTTTATTTGTACTTCCCTGTTGATGTAAGATACATTTTTAATGCACACAGATAATATTAACAACTGTTTGTTGAGTATTAAATATATGCCAGGTATCTACATAAATGGGTAAATAACTCTATAAATGTCATAGAATCATCACAAAAGTCTTCTGAAGTAGACACTTTTGTTAAGACTAACAAGGACAAAACTATTACAATCATATCTATTCTAATGAGGTGGGGGAAGCTTAGACAGAGCAATTGGCTTAATTTTACACAGCCTTGAAGTGGGAGGTTTGGTTCCTAATGACTGGGGAATGTGGTTTAGTCTCAAAATTAATATTTAAGTCTTCTATTCAAATCAAGTTCCTTGGCAAAAATGAAGAGATGCACATGTGTCTACTTATGTACCTATAAAAGTACAAAAAAATATAAACAAAATAAAGGAAGAAAAATATAGCAATTTAAGTAAATCTTCTAGTCAATGTCCATAGTGACAGTGGAATGGGGGTTACTACTGTGGTTTTAGGGCATGGCTATGTGTTTCTCATGGTATAAACATCCATCCTGTGGTGGTTCTAGTGTTTAAGGGTAAATATTTATCATGCAAATCATTCTAAAGAGAAGTTAACTTCCTCAGCTCACACATATAAGAACAATCAAGGTTGTTCTTGAATATGAATATGAAAAATCTTCACTTTATGCAGTCCTTATTTCTGTGACATATGTTATGTTTATATACACACTTTTATTTGCAGTGTAGAAATATACAAATTAGATGATGTAAATTATGTTGCTCTGTACACAGAGATAAGTCCTATCTACTATGGCTAACATTTTCTATGAAAAAGAGCAATTAACAAATCACAACTATGTCTGTAATATCTATTACAAAAGGTAATTATCAGCTCAACTAAGACATACATTGACTACAGATGATAATGGGTGAATATTGATTTAGTCTGAATCTCTGCTCTGGAATGCCAGGAAGTGAAATTTAAACAGTATCATATATTGACAAGCTCTAATGAATATATGAATTCAGAAGATTTTAGTTAAAAAGCTTACATTGACAAAACAAATAATTCCTCTTGGTTATAAACAGAACTGATGTTTAATATTTAGCTACTGACCATTTCATATTAAAAGTTTGCATTTTGTATTTGCAGTGGTTAAAATAATTATTTATATTAAAATTAATTGTAGTTTAATAATAAATATTTGTATTTTTTTGTGTTATGATATCTATAGCAATCCCAGTAACACTTATAGTTGTTCACTTGTCATTACTTTTAAATAAGTGGTTATCATAAACTTTTAAAATAAAACATTTTAGAGAGTGGTAATAGATAAGAGTCAGAAAAATCTCATGAGAAAAGTGAAGTAGTAGATTGTAACAGGGTCAGAAATAATAATTTATGAGTCGTTAATCTGTCCTAGAGACATTGTCCTATTTTAGGTTTGACAACAGACTTACCTGGGGATTGTTCTCTAGCTCAGATTAAGGACTCATGAAGTATTGTTTCTATCCCTCTCAGGCTCTACTACTTCACTTTCTCCTTGTGAGATTTTTCTGACTCTTGTCTACTACTCCTCAGTAAAATGTTTTATTTAAAATGTTTTGATTAACCATGGGAATTAAGGAGTACACTTGCTGTGATGAGCATTGGGTGTTACATGGAAGTGTTAAATCATTATATTGTACTCCTGAAATTAATACTACACTGCATGTTAACTAACTGGAATTTGAATAAAAACTTATAAAAAAAGATCAAACTCTAAATCAATCTGACCCCAAAACCTGTGTTCTCTATGCTACAACCAAGTCCTCCTGAGAGGAATCCTTTAACCCCATGAACTCAACATCTTCAATAAGAGGTTTTTTTTTTCCTTCCCAAGCAAATATTTTCAGAATAAAGGAGATGTCATTTTAAAGACAGTCTGAGGGCGCTGGGTGGCTCAGTGGGTTAAGCCGCTGCCTTCGGCTCAGGTCATGATCTCAGGGTCCTGGGATCAAGTCCCGCATCGGGCTCTCTGCTCAGCAGGGAGCCTGCTTCCTCCTCTCTCTCTGCCTGCCTCTCTGCCTACTTGTGATCTCTCTCTGTCAAATAAATAAATAAAATCTTAAAAAAAAAAAAAAAAGACAGTCTGAAATTTAAGGGGGGGAGAGATAAAGGTGTTTTAATGTCCAGTCAATATTGTTGTCTCAATGTAGAGATAATACTCCCTCTATTTTGAACAAATGATGTTGGAGCCATTGAATATTTACAGTTAAAAATTAACCTCAACCTAAACCTCACATTTTATATAAAAATTGATTCAAATTGAATCAGTTAGGGATGTAGTTATAAATTAAATTTAGATATGTAATTATAGATCTTGTAGGAAAAAAGCCAATAGCAAAATATCTCTTAGGTTTAGGGTAGGACAAATACTTTTTTTTTCTTAAAATATTTTATTGGTTTATTTGAGAGAGAGAGAGAGAGCATGAGTGGGGCAAGGGGTAGAAGGAGAAGAAGTCTCCCCACAGAGTGGGGAGCCTGACATGGGGCTTGACCCCAGGACCCTGAGATCATGACCTGAGATAAAGGCAGCTACTTAAACCACTGAGCCACTCAGGTGTCCCTGGACAAAGACTTCTTAGGATACCAAAATCATGATTTAGAAAAGAAAACGTTGATAAACCGGATCTCATCAAAATGGAAAAGTTTGCTTTGTGAAAGACCATAGTTAGAGGTTGAAAAGACAAGCTGCAGACTGGAAGCAAATATTTACATACATTTTCATGTGTCTGTTGGCCATCTGGATGTCTTCTTTGCAGAAATGTCTGTTCATGTCCTCTGCCCATTTCTTGATTGGATTATTTGTTCTTTGGGTGTTGAGTTTGCTAAGTTCTTTAGAGATTCTGGACACTAGTCCTTTATCTGATATGTCATTTGCAAATATCTTCTCCCATTCTGTCAGTTGTCTTTTGATTTTGTTAACTGTTTCCTTTGCTGTGCAAAAGCTTTTGATCTTGATGAAATCCCAATAGTTCATTTTTTCCCTTGCTTCCCTTGCCTTTGGCGTTGTTCCTAGGAAGATGTTGCTGCGGCTGAGGTCGAAGAGGTTGCTGCCTGTGGTCTCCTCAAGGATTTTGATGGATTCCTTTCTCACATTGAGGTCCTTCATCCATTTTGAGTCTATTTTTGTGTGTGGTGTAAGGAAATGGTCCAATTTCATTTTTCTGCACGTGGCTGTCCAATTTTCCCAGCACCATTTATTGAAGAGGCTGTCTTTTTTCCATTGGACATTCTTTCCTGCTTTGTCAAAGATTAGTTGACCATAGAGTTGAGGGTCTATTTCTGGGCTCTCTATTCTGTTCCATTGATCTATGGGTCTGTTTTTGTGCCAGTACCATGCTGTCTTGATGATGACAGCTTTGTAATAGAGCTTGAAGTCCGGAATTGTGATGCCACCAACGTTGGCTTTCTTTATCACTCAGCATCAGGGAAATACAAATCAAAACCACAATGCGATATCACCTCACACCAGTCAGAATGGCTAAAATCAACAAGTCAGGAAATGACAGATGCTGGCGAGGATGTGGAGAAAGGGGAACCCTCCTACACTGTTGGTGGGAATGCAAGCTGGTGCAGCCACTCTGGAAAACAGCATGGAGGTCCCTCAAAATGTTGAAAATAGAACTGCCCTATGACCCAGCAATTGCACTATTGGGTATTTACCCTAAAGATACAAACGTAGTGATCCAAAGGGGCACGTGCACCCGAATGTTTATAGCAGCAATGTCCACAATAGCCAAACTATGGAAAGAACCTAGATGTCCATCAACAGATGAATGGATCAAGAAGATGTGGTATATATACACAATGGAATACTATGCAGCCATCAAAAGAAATGAAATCTTGCCATTTGCGACAACATGGATGGAACTAGAGCGTATCATGCTTAGCGAAATAAGTCAAGCAGAGAAAGACAACTATCATATGATCTCCCTCATATGAGGAAGTGGTGATGCAACATGGGGGCTTAAGTGGGTATGAGAAGAATCAATGAAACAAGATGGGATTGGGAGGGAGACAAACCATAAGTGACTCTTAATCTCACAAAACAAACTGAGGGTTGCTGGGGGGAGGGGGTTTGGGAGAAGGGGGTGGGATTATGGACATTGGGGAGGGTATGTGCTTTGGTGAGTGCTGTGAAGTATGTAAACCTGGTGATTCACAGACCTGTACCCCTGGGGATAAAAATATATGTTTATAAAAAATAAAAAATGAAAAAAAGAAAAAAAATATTTACATACAGACACATTCAACAAAGAGCTAGTATGCAGGATATATAAAGAATTATCAAAACTTAACAATTAAAAAAAAATCCCCAAGCAACACTGTAACAAAATGGCAAAAGACAAAAGACAGACATTTTACCAAACAGGATATACAGATTACAACTGAGTGCATGAAAATTGTTCCACTGCATTAGCTAATAAGGAAATGAAAATTAAGACCACAATCAGATATCACTACCCATCCATCAGAATGGACAACATAGAAAATAGTGAGAACACTAAAGGCTGACAAGGATGCAAATAAATTGCCTCATCCATGCATTAGTGATAGCCCTCTGGAATAAGAGTTTGGCAGTTTCATGAGAAACTAAACGTGTAAATACCATATGATCCATCTATTTCATTCTTGGACATTTAGACCAGAGAAATGTGAAATTATGTTCACACAAAAACTGTCAATGAAAGTTCCCAATACATTATTCATAATAGCCACAAACTGGAAGTAACCCAGATGTTCTACAATGGGGGAATGGTTAAATAAACCACGGTACATGCATAACCATGAAATACTACTTAGCATGAAATACTACTTAGCAATAAAAAGGAATGAATTATTGACAATATGTCACAATTTGGATGAATCTTTAGAAAATTATGCTGGATGAAAAAAGTCAACCCCCAAAGGTGACATGTTACATGTTTCCACTGGCATAGCATTCTTGAAATGACAAGATTATGAGAAAGGTGAATGAATCAGTGGTTGCCAGGGGTCAGGGGTGTGAATGGGGAGGTTGCAAGGAAAGTGGCTATGGTGATAAAAAGGAAACAGGAAGAATACTCATGGTGATGGGATTCTAGTATCTTGACTCTAGTATCTTGACTCTCGTGGTGATCAAACAAATCTACATGTGCTAAGATTGCATACAGCTAAACACACACACACACACACACACACAGAGGAATGCATGTGAACTGGTAAAATCTTGATAAGGTCATGATCGGTTTCCTTGTTTTGATATTGTACTCTGTTATGCAGTGCATTAACATTGGGGGAAACAGAGGGATGGGTATGTTGGATCTCTATTATTTCTTACAGCTGTATGTCGATCTACAATTTCAACAAAATGACAAATGAGAGTGGATACTGAGAATCACACACACACAGGCAAGGAAAATACAGAAAGCTCTTGGGTCCCCTTTAGACTGTCAAGTAATTTGGCTTCAGTAATTTTAAAATGTCCTATTTGGGGGCTCTGAAAAGTGCTAAATTCAGTATTTTTTGCTCCAGAGAACTTTTAAAATGATAGTCTTATTTTTTTTTTTTAATCTTGTTAACAATCTATTTGAAAAGATTGGAATCCGGCATATTTGCCCGCATTTTAAAGGCAATGAAATGGCAGGTGTCATGTGGATAAAGTACTTTTCCATAGGTACAAAACTAGGTGATACTACAGCAAAGAGAAGCAAACCTCTAGATGGGGCCCCTTCCTCCAGGCCACATTAACTTCCCCAAGCATCAGTCACCCATTATGCCAAACTTATACTGAATCTTCCCAAAAGCATGTTGTCTTGCTAAGCCACAGAGCCTTGTTTTCTAGTTAGAGGTCAATTTCTCAAAAATAACAAGGGAAATATGTTGAGACATGATTATGGAGAATTTTATGTTCTGGATAAAGAGGTTAGATATAATTTGATTGACAATATCATTCAAGGTAGTTGAACAAAGAATTTGAGCACGATGTATCTGTTCTGAAACAGAAAGGGATGAGATTGACAGAATTGTTATGAAATGACAGAAATAATCCAATTGAGAATTACAAAGAGGGTAAATAGCATGTGATTTTTCAGGATAAGAAGTAATGGGGTTCAGAGGAGGCCATCCCCAAATATGCCACTTTGGCATACTAATTATTTTGAATTAAAGTTGCTAAGAAACAGCTGGTGCAAGAGAACACTCTGACTTTCTCCATCCCCCAGAAAGCAGGAAAGAATTGCCCCATGTGAAGGGTACCCTCCTGCCCCTGGTGGGTAGAAAGCATTCTTATTGCCTAAGATTGGAAATTTGGAGCCAAGAAGGCTGTATAAACAAACCTTGTTACTCCTTCAATAATTTGCTACGTCAAGCCCAAACTTCTTTGTCTCATCAGTCCTTCACAGATTTACTGTTTCTTTGTCTAAAATGTATAAAAGCTGCCTGCTTTGGTTACTTGTTTCAGTCTCCTGTTTTTATGAGCTCCCGTACAAGCAAAATTAAATGTTTTTCTCCTGTTGATCTGTCTTACGTCAATTTAATTATTAGACCAGCCAAAAAAAAAAAAAAAAAAAAAAAAAAAAACCTAGAAGGGGAGAAAGGAAAAAAAAATTCTCTATAGAGGAAAGGGAAAAATATTTGTCAGGCTTCCACTACTGATACTGGGCAGTATAAAGATACTAAAAGCAGTGTTGGCCATCTGAGCAAAATTTAATAGTGAAATTTTGTAAACTACAAAATAAAAACCAGGTTTACCAATAAAACACAGCAGCAAGTGTTTGTTGATGCACTAGTGATTAAGCAACAGAAAAATAAACTTCTGGGTTGGTGAAACTTCGATCCTTGAAAAGAAGGAATATAGAGAGTATAACAAATTTTGTCGCTGCATTTTACCAGAATTCAACCTGACTGAGGAGTTAATAGACTGATAAATGTCTCACCAAGATTAAATTTCCCCTGTGTCAGTAAGACTTCTTTATAAAAGAATTCTTCACCATTCTCAAGACCAAACTGGTCCCTGTTGGACACTCACCCATTGCTAAAATGATCAACAGCTCCCAATCAAATATATCCTGTATATAACATATATTATTAAAGAGAACATAATACAATAAACTGAGCTTGTGGAACTGTGAAAAACAGAACGTAGGAGATGGGTTGGGGGTGGGAATTCATTTGAACCAGCACTGATATCTAAATGGCCTCTGCCTTTGCTTTGGAAAAAGACTAGCCACTCTGCAAAGATTTCTAAAAATGTATATATGAAGGGAATGGGAGATGTTATAATTATCTTCGTTCTCATATGTTGGGACTTATAAGAATTACTCGATGGATTTGTTAAAATGCAGTTTCTTAGGCTTCATCCCAATCCTCACCTGAAGATTCTGATATATTAGTCCTGGAATGCGACACAGAGATTTGCATCTTTTACGTGTATTGTACTCCAGTACTCACCACCCACCCTCCCCAACACACACACCTGGTTTATTCTCTTACACTGTAAAGATTATCTGGGAAAGCACTTCATAAAACACGGGATCAAAGTGCACACATCATCATGTTGCCAAAGAAAGCACAGAGACTCAGGAAATTGAGGCACCTTGGGCAGTGCCAAACAGTGAATTAGCCTTATATAGACTGATTTAACCGACATCCATATTCTGGGCTGTTCATCTGGGTCCACATAAAGCATGGCAATGGCATTCCAATGTGTTAGCATCTCCTTCTTTATGATTTCTTTGTTGAGCTGTAAAGTCCTTGACACATGTGTTGCTGGGCACTGGCATCCAGTGATGTTCCTGCCATAGTTCGATACGGAGTCTATGTGAGCCCATGAAAGGAACGCTGGAAAACAACATTAACCCCTCAGGGTTCTGTTCTCTGTTCTGTCTAGTTGCTTAAGTCTTTGCAAATTAAGTGATGATGGTCTGATAAGAACATATATATCAGGATCGTGCCCTTTGCTTTCTGGGCACCTTCACTTTTCTACCACTTCTTTTATTAGATTAAAATTAAAAAAAGCATTTGTTCATAGCAAAAACACAGATGTCTCATGGCCAAAAAAAAAAAAAAAAAAAGATAGAATATTACATTTTTCTAAAGCCTGTTTCTTATTAAGCCAGACTTGATTGGTTTTAGACCCAAGAGACATCGGCCAGTGCTTATTTCCATGGCTTCCTTAAAGATATATTCCCCCAGAATCTTTCCTTTTCCTATTTTCTCTAGGAAAAGTAACCGAAGGAACACATTTTCAACCTTGATGCTATCTCATAAGAGGTTAGAAGAATCAGTTAACTTTTTCCTGTATTTGGACTGTCAGCTTCAATATTCTCTCTGATATTACTTTATTTTTTTAATCACAGTCTCCAAGCAATAGCAAATTTTTATTCATGCACATGATGACTGTGATTTTCTAGATAGAGTTTTGTGCTTTGGAACTTGAATTGCAATGCAATTATCTTTCCTTTTTTACCCTTGCTTTCCAGGGAGATAACCCTACAAATTTTGATTTTCTAGACATAGTGTGGTCTTCTTTGAATTGCAAATTTTCCTTTCCTTTATATTTTTAGGCTGAAATTTTTATATTGCAAAATGCATTCTTATACAGTTATACACACATATGCCCATATGCATTTAAACATATATGTTTTTAATTCAAATATACAGATGGATAATAACCCCTTGCTCGGCATTACCTTAAAGGCTTATCTAATTTTAACATTTCATGTACAAGGAAACACAAGAAAACATCGCTTCCAGTCCTTTTCAAGCTGTGACTTGCTAATTTATCTTGTCAATCAATGACATTTTCACAATTCAAAAAAATGCATTCTGGCTTTAGGATTAAAGTAAAATTTGAGTTTTAGCCAGTATCTTAGTCCAATTTTAGAAAGTGGTGATGGAGAGGATGGTGGGATACTAGGTATGATATTTCATAATATTAAATTCAGACTGTTAACAGTAAAAGGAAACTTGAAGAACCCATCTGAATTAGGGATGCTTATAAAAATCTGATGAAAGGTATGACTTCTTTTCCTCCTCCCCCAAATATATGCATATTTACACACACACATAATTTTGATAAAAAATTTAATAGGTTTTCTGTGTACCGATAATTTTAGTTTAGGACCCCTGAGTAACTTCAGTACTTATGGAATGAGAAAAGCTAGAACTGACTCTATCACTCCTGAGTCCTTTACAGCTAACAGAATAACCGACACACACTACACACTGAATGAATGAATGTTTGATGAACGACTGAATGAATGAGTGAATGATTTGCTACTTGTCTCTTCATAAAGACGGAAATTTTTTTTTCTTTCTTCTTTAACTCTGGCGTTGTAATTGTTGGAAATGAATTGAAATTTGCCTCTCTGTAAATCTGAAGTCTTGGTAAATTTCGACCTATTGTAAAAACAAAAGCATAAGTGTGTTTTTTATTTAACTTAACTGTGGAAATATTTGAATAGTTACCAAGAATCACTTCAATTTCCCAAACTGAACATATTCTTGAAATATTCCATATATTAGATGGCTTTCATAATCTCTCATGACCCTAGTTATACAATTAAACTCCCCTGAACAATGTATAGCATATCTCTTCCTTAAAGGATCAATACAAAGGTGAACAGTTCCCCAGATTGTTGTTAGTGATATAGGCAAATGATCACTTTTAATCTGAGCACTTTACTTACATTTATTTTCATCTTCTCCAAATACTGCTTGTCACAGAGATTTATGGCACAGTAATACAGAAAGCCCCTTCACTGAAGATAAATGGAGATCAAGGATGCGAATGTGAAAAGAATTTCTCTGTATTGGAGGAAATCATTGTCTCCAGTCAAACTACCTGAGGTCCTAAAATAACCAGATTTTAAGTATCTAAAACTACCTAAAAAATAGAAATGATTTAAGAAGATGAAATATGAGATTTTTTCTCAAAAGTCACAAGCCTGATAATTCTTAGATAGATGTCACCATCCTTGTAATTCCACGGTGGGAAAATATTTGAGACTAAGTATGGAAGAAGAAAAGCCTCTGGACACATTAAATTGTAATGTCCGTTTTGACCAACTCAATCTGTAACAAATGAACTTTGTCTTTATCTTTTTAGTTCATTGAGTATTTAGAAAAGATACCTAACTTTTATCAAATTTAGAACATTTTCAGTCACTATTTCTTCATATATTCTTTTTTCCCTCTTTCTCTTCTTTCCATCTGAGATTCCTATGATGTTTATATTGGTACACTTGGTCCTTTCCACAGGTCCCTTAATTTCCATTAAGTTCTCTTTTTTTTATTTCTTTTTCCTTGCTTCTCAAGCTAGATAAGTTCAATTGATCTATCTTTAAGTTTGTTCACTTTTGTTCTGCCTCCTTCAGTCTACTGGTGAAGTGCTCTAGTGTATCTGGCATTTCAGTTACTATACTTTCAACTTCAGAATTTATTTTTAAAAATAATTTCTATTTTTTTTTTGATAGTCTCTATTTGTTCATACATTGTTCTTGTAGTTTACTTACCAAAATTGGTCTTGGTTTACTTCACCCCCCTGGGCATATGTAAAACAGTTGATTTAAAGTCTTTGTTTAGTTAGTCCAATGTATATGCTTCCTTGAGGACTATTTCTGCTCATTTCTTCCATGAAAGGGACATATTTTCTTGTTTTTTGGGTTTTTTTTTTTTTTTTGGATGCTCCATAATTTTTACTTAGCATCTGGGCATTTTAAATATTATAATGTAATAAAACCGGAATCAGATTCTTCATCACCTTTAGAGTTTATTTTTGTTGTCTGCTATAATTGTACCTGTTTGGTGATTTTTTTCAAGAATTTTTTCACAAATCTTTTTTAGAAGTCTATATTCTTTGTCATGTGTGGAAGGGGGCAGAGAGAGGGAGACAGAGACAGAAACAAAGAATATCGTCTTCTAGTCTTTGCAGATTGGCTCTGGGCTGGGAGTTAACCAACGTTCAACATTTAGCTCTCCTGCTTGCAACTCTGTCTTAGCCTTCAGTTCCTGCTTTCACTGAGCCAGAGATCAGCCAGAGGGAAAAGGTGAGATTCCTCTTGGGTTTTTTCTGATCATGCTTCCTGCCCTGGGTGTTTGCATTGCCTTCTAAGTTTTCCAGTGTATACACATATTTTATTTTATTTTTTTTAATACCCCTGATTTTCCAAAGAAACTTTCTCCACAGTTTTTCCTCACAGGATTTTGACCTATTGTATGCCTCAACAATAATCTTTTGCCCTCAGCAGTCATGGGTTTTTTGTTTATTTATATTTTAGGGAGTTCCAGTTGCTTTTCTGTTGTGAGTTTCCAGTTAAATAAAGAGAAGCCCTTGAATCAGTCCTTCAGTTGTCCCCAAACAGGTTAAACATAAAACACAAACCTTTGCAAATAAAAACTTCTCTGCTCCCTCTAGAAGCAGAGACTGGATCCCCACGTTGGTAATGAAGGCTGTGATCTTTAAGACCATCACTGAACTGGGAGGGGGCAGGGCAAGGACAAATAAAAATGCCACAGAACTTTCCTTCCTTTTTTAAGTTGCCTTTTTTCTTGGTTCAGACCTCACTTGGTGGCTATAATTCTTTGACTATTTTTTGGAGTTCTGACAAAGTTGCTTCTGACAGTTTTTGCTTGATTTTTCTATTTTTGTGTGGAAGGATAGCCTTTTGGAGCTGCCATCTCTGCCACTTTTGCTGATGTCACTACTTCACTACAAAATAATTCTAAGGCTGTCCTGCATCTCGTTCACAGATTCTGACCTAAATATTTCTTTAGACCTGATCAGTGTTCACCCTTTCTTCATGGAGCATGGATAAAATAGCAACATTAAACTCAGTGTGATAAATCCAACATCTGACTGATTTCAGATTTGGGTTCTGTTGGTCATCTTTTCCCTTCAGAGTTGTCAACCTTTCAGTGGTTCTTTGT
Organism: Mustela nivalis; assembly: GCF_964662115.1. Classification (NCBI taxonomy): domain Eukaryota; kingdom Metazoa; phylum Chordata; class Mammalia; order Carnivora; family Mustelidae; genus Mustela; species Mustela nivalis. The sequence continues at coordinate 79,085,921 of NC_139021.1, forward strand.
GATTTTGGATTACATCCTGAGCATTTTGAATATTATATCATGGGAGTCTAGGTCCTGTCAAAATCCCTTGGAGAATGTTAACTCTCTGTTTTATGTGCAGTCAATAAAGTTACTTTCAGACCACAAGGCACCTTTTGTGGGCTGTGGTTCTAATGTCAGTTTAATTTTCAAAGCCTTTGAAATGCTGTTTGATGTGCCATCCAGGGGCCAGTGTGGAACCTGGGCTATGATCACCACTGTCATTTTGTTCTCAAAGCCTTTGCTATCTTAATTTCGGTACATTCTGCACATGCACAGCTTGGGGAGGAGCCAAGACTTCATACATAGAGTTAAAGGATACCTTTCTCCATGTTCCTTTATGCCTGATGACCCCACACTCTCTGGCCCCAAGAGCCTCCTTTCTCTGGTGCCCTGGTTAGATGGATGAGTTTTAACCTCCTTGCACCTTCACACACTTTTCAGGAGGGATCTGTTTGGGGGCAAATCAATATGAAAAAAGAGAAAAAAATTGCATTTCCTTCTTGCACTATTTGGAGCACAGGAGGCTTCCTTTCCAGTTATTCTGTTAAAAGGACAGATTTAATTTTTTCCAAGAGTTGGGTGTCTGCAGAGCTGTTGTTTCCACCACCCCTGTAAAAGGAGTTTAGCCATGACTGGGGCTTGCACAAAGCAGGGTTAGTTGAGTAAAACAAGTGAAAAAAAGTGTGATCTACCGTTAGACTCTCTTCCTCATGACCTTCCTTCATGAGTCTCTGAAGTATTTCAGTATTTCAGTATTTCAGTATGAAGTAAAGAGAAGCATTTACTTGGGGTTTTTCTCTCTGTGCTCATTACCCAGTTCCAAGATTGGGTTCCATGTTGCCCTAGAGTCTAAGGCAAGAAAAATGGGAAGAATTAAAATAGCAAAACAAAAACTCATCACATTATAGGTTTTTCTTTGAGTTTTAGTTTGTCTTCTTAGTCTGCCTGCTATTATTTGTTTTTCAGAGTCTTCAGACAGTTGTTTTATACTTCTGTCAAGGGTTTTATAATCAGTAGGAGGGATAGCATGGAGAGTGCTTATTCCACATCAGTCAGATCTGGAATTTTTTTTAATGCTTTTATTGTAAAATAAAGTAGAGGTGTGGAGAACCACATAAAACAAATGTACAGCTAATGAACCATTAAGATTAAAAAAAAAAATAGTACTTTTCACATACCCAAGAAGCTTTCCATGGAACATATTATATCACGAGTTATTGCCTCTCTTTCCAGCATATTAACTATTATCCTGACTTTATAATAACCAATTCTAGGTAGATGTGGCACCCAAGGATGTGTCTGTAGACATTACAGTTTAATCTTGACCACCTACTTTTATTTGAGATGTTATAGTAAGCTTAATTAATCATCAGATTCTCCCTCAACACATCCTTTGATTTTCCCCAAACAGCCTTTTTCTATTGAAAAAGTCAGGACATGTGACCTGTGGATTTTTTTTTTTTTTTTTTTTTTTTTTTTTTTTGAGTCTAGTGAATCCTAAGGACAAACTCCTGGTCTAGTTCATCAAGCTTCTCTGTTCTATATCTGGAAAATTGGCAGCTGCATCCCAAGGCTTGATCATACTCGGGTTAGTTTCTTTGGCAAGATTATCAGTAATTTTGTGCTTTTTCATCATCATTTGATGTCTGATGGTCTCTATTTATTTTTGTAATATTAGCTGTCATGGCTGCTAAATATCTGGATCTAATAATTCACTTGAGGTTGTACATTGGTGATCTTCCAATTTTATCCCTTTATTTTCATTTACCAACTAGGGCAATTTTATAAGATAGTACTTGTAATGACAGTTCATATAAGAAATGCAGTAAAACCACTTGGTGATTTCCCTCTACCTACCAATTCTCAAGATAATGTGTTCTTTGTTATCCTTTAGAGATAGTTAATATTTTTCAGAATCGCTATGAGTTCATGGATTTAAACATATTTATAGCTTTTAGTCATTTAGAGTTATTATTCTTATCAAGACTCAAATTTGGGGCAGCTGGGTGGCTCAGTGGGTTAAGACCTCTGTCTTCAGCTCAGGTCATGATCCCAGGGTCCTGGGATCAAGCCCCGCATCTGGCTCTGCTCCACAGGGAGCCTGCTTCCTCCTCTCTCTGCCTACCTGCGATTTCTCTCTGTCAAATAAATTAAAAAAAAAAAAAGACTGAAATTTTTTCTATTTTTGAGCAAATTGAGTTTCCTGATGTTGGGTTCTAAGTTTTATTTTAATGTAACTCTAACAGTCTCTGATATTTTGATAGTCACAAAATTTGATGTAGAGATGCTCACTGCTATTAGGTTGAATAAGTCGGTCACTGTTTTTAAATCTGTTCAATGATCAGGGTTAGGACATGCATTTGTTTAGCCTGCTATTCACAATTCACAGTCAGGACTTCCCAGTTTTTACTTAACATCTTCTACTACATTATTTTCTACCTTTCCTGTATATTGAAAATTCTGGTTCTTTAGGACACAGGGTATGATATTTGCTCATGATTTATAGCGCATTAAATCACAACACATACAATAACAATAGTAAAGTTCTACATTAAAATGGTCTGAAAACAGACCTGCCCCATTTTTATGTTTATATTATGCATACTTTTTGATATCATAGAACCATCACACATTGTGGTCTTTTAAGATCTTATTTATCCTTGAATCTACCAGCAACTGTGTAGTTAATACTCACCATCAATCCTTATGTGATTGTGTCTTTACTCATTTTGGTTTCTAAAGTTTTTTCTATAGTTGATTCCTTAAGAAGAGATCATAGGGGCAGTATTATCTGAATTCCTGCATGTTGGTAATAGTTCAATTTTTCTTGGTTAAAAATTGAAACTCTGAGGGTATTCTTAATCCTTGGCTCATATTTTCTTTCATTGAGTATTTTAAATATTTTTTCAGATGGAAAAGTGTTACTGTTGAACATGCTGATGATAACATAATTTTCTTAATCAGTACTTTGCTCTTTCTGCTTAGTTGCCCAAAGATTTTATTTCTTTGTTCTTAAACTCCAGTAATTTTCTGGAAACTGGGTTGGTTCTCCTCACGCTGACTTAATATCATCATATATGTGCTGTGCTCTTTCATTATGTAGCTATGCTTAACTTTTAACATGTAATACTTATTCTCTGGTTTTTTGTTTTTTTCCTTCTTCAGTGTTTTTCATTATCAATAGGTTAGGTTTCTTTTTGGCCTATTTTCAATATTTGTCACTTTCTGTACAAGCCTTTCATGTGTTGTAGGGGACCACTCCAAAATACACTATTTTGGCATAATGATTATTTTGAGCTGGAGGCAAATGGAAATCAATGCACGTAGGAAAAAAGCTTTCCCAGAGCTTTCCTTATCTGACTAAAAGCAGAAACTTCTAAGAAATTAAGGTTGTCATAAATCTCTTCTCCTGGGGAAGTTTTATGGTCACAATGAAAATGGAAATTTGGCAAAAAGAAGGACCCACACAAACCAATCTTCCTCTACTAGTTTTCCCCTATATATTTACCTTCCCACAGTTTGCTGCCTTTCGAAGCCTAAAATACTTTTCCTTTGTCTTGTCACATCTCTACAAAATGTATTATTCTTTGTTCACATGCTATATAAGCCCCAAGTTCTAAATACCCTTTTGAGTCATCAGTGGATTCTCCCATGTAGAAGCACAATACATGTTAATAAACTTCTGTTTTTCTCTTTTAATCTGCTTTTTTGTCAGTCTAATTAGGGAGCCCCCAGCCCAGCAATAGAAGGGGCTAAAAGAAAAACAGGGTTTTTCCTCTCCCAAAATTTTATATTGTTTCATTTTTTTAATCTAAATTTTTTTCTTTTTGTCTCTGTTTTACTTATGATATTATCTACTGTGTTTATTTCCCTTGTGTTCCTTCTTGTTTAGTCTTAATTTTTGAGGTTTTTTTTCTTCTTCTTTTTTTAATTCTTTTAAAGTTTTTCTCATCTAATTTCTAATTCTGGTTCATATTTTGTTTCATATCATGTTTAATTTTCTTATAGTAATTTAATTCTTTTTAAAATAATAGGTTACTATGTTTATTTTTATTTTTTAGCTTTTTTTTTTTTGAATGCCAGTGGGTATGTATTTCTGCTCCTTATTTTTCTTTTCTCTAATGTTAATTTTGTGTAGAATTCGACCTCAGACATTTCTGCTGTTCATTGATATTTCTTAATAGACTTTATGTTTTACAGTAATTTTAGGTTTATAGTAAAAGTGAGAAGATACAGACATTCTCATACACTCTCTACACCCATGCATAACCTCCCCCATTCTCACATCTCTTACCAGACTGGTACATTTGTTACAAGTGATGGATCTACATTGACATGTCATTTTCACTCAAAGTCCATAGTTATATTGAAGTTGTACCTTCTGTGAGTTTGGACAAATATACAGTGACATGTATCCACCATTATAGAACCCAGAGTACTTTTACTGCCTTCAAAATCCTCTGTGCTCTGCCTATTCATGTCGGCTTCCTCTAACTCCTGCTAACCACTGATCATTTTACTGTCTCCACAGTTTTGCCTTTTCATGTAACCTTTCCAGACTAGCTTCTCTCATTTAGTAATATGTATTTAAGTTTCCTCCATGTCTTTCCAAGGCTGGATAGCTCATTTCTTTCTAGTGCTAAATAATATTCCACTGTCCGGATATACCCAAATTTATTTATCTAGTTACCTACTGAATGGTATCTTGCTTTCAAAGTTTTGGCAATTGTGAATAAAGTTGTATGACCATTCATGTGCAGGGTTTTGTGTGAATATAGTTTTCAACTCCTTTGGGTAAATACCAAGGAACATAACTGCTGGAGCATAACTGCTGGAACAGATGATAAGAATATGTTTAGTCTTGCAGGAAATAACCATACTGTCCTCCAAAGTGCTATACCACTTGCATTCATTCCCACCAGCAATGAATAGGAGCTCCTCTTGCTTCAGCTTCTCACCACACTTGATGTTGTCAGTGCTCTGGGTTTGGGCCATTCTAATAATGCTCTGGTATCTCATTGTTTTAATTTACAATATTCAATATGATGTGGGAACATCTTTTCACATGCTTATTTTCCATCTGTATATCTTCCTTGGTAATGAGTTTGTTAGTTTTTGGTCCTTTATGAAATTGGTTTGTTTTCTTTTTGTTTTAAGAGTTCCTTGTATATTTTGGATAACAGTTCTTTATCAGATATATTTTGAAGATATTTTCTCCTATGTGGCTTTTCATTTTCCTGACAGTGTCTTTTCATTTTCTTGACAGTGTCTTTTGTAGAGCAGAACTCTTTCATTTTAATCAAGTTCAGCATGTTATTTGTTACATTCATGGATGTTTCCCTTGGTAACATATCTAAAAAATCATCATCAAGGGGTGTCTGGGTGGCTCAGTTGGTTAAGCGTCTGCCTTCAGTTCCAGTCATGCTCCCAGAGTCCTGGAATCAAGCCCCATGTTGAGCTCCTTGCTCAATGGAGAGTCTGCTTCTCCCTCTACCTGCTGCTCCCCTTGCTTGAACTCTCTCTCTGTCAAATAAATGAATAAAATCTTAAGAAGAATAAAAATCATCATCAAATATAAGGTCATCTAGAGTTTTGTCTATTCCAGCAGTTTTTTTGCATTTTGCATTTAGATTTCTGATCCACTTTTTAAAAAAAAAATTATTTCTTTTCAGCGTAACAGTATTTATTGTTTTTGTACCACACCCAGTGTTCCTTGCAATCCGTGCCCTCTCCAATACCCACCACCTGGTTCCCCCAACCTCCCACCCCCCACCCCTTCAAAACCCTCAGATTGTTTTTCAGAGTCCATGGTCTCTCATGGTTCACCTCCCCTTCCAATTTCCCTCAACTCCCTTCTCCTCTCCATCTCCCCTTGTCCTCCATGCTATTTGTTATGCTCCACAAATAAGTGAAACCACATGATAATTGACTCTCTGCTTGACTTCTTTCACTCAGCATAATCTCTTCCAGTCCTGTCCATGTTGCTACAAAAGTTGGGTATAAATCCTTTCTGATGGAGGCATAATACTCCATAGTATATATACATCTTCCTTATCCATTCCTCCATTGAAGGGCATCTTGGTTCTTTCCACAGTTTGGTGACCGTGGCCATTGCTGCTATAAACATTGGGGTACAGATGGCCCTTCTTTTCACTACATCTGTATCTTTGGGGTAAATACCCAGTAGTGCAATTGCAGGGTCATAGGGAAGCTCTATTTTTAATTTCTTGAGGAATCTCCACACTGTTCTCCAAAGTGGCTGTACCAACTTGCATTCCCACCAGTGGTGTAAGAGGGTTCCCCTTTCTCCACATCCTCTCCAAAACATGTTGTTTCCTGTCTCCCTAATTTTGATCCACTTTAAGTTAATTTTTGTGCTTGATGTAAGCTCTGTTTATAGATTCTTTTCTTTTCTTTCTTTTTGGCACAGGAAAATTCAGTTGTTCCAGCACTATTTGTTGAAAAGATCATTTTGTTCTATTGCACTGCCTTTGCTCCTTTGTCAAAGATCAGTGGACTATATATGTATATATTTTTAAGATTTTTAAATTTATTTCGGGGGGCAGGGAGAGAGGGAAAGAAAGAATCTCCAGCGAACTCCCTGCTGAGTGCAGAGCCTGACGCAGGGCTCAATCCCATTACCCTCAGATCATCATCTGAGCCCAAATCTAGACTCAGATGCCCAATGCACTGAGCTACCCAGGTGCCCCTAGTTGACTATATTTATATAGATCTATTTCTAGGCCCTCTGTTCTGTTCTGTTGATCTATTTGTTTATTCCTTCACCAATAGCACCTTGATTTCATCATATCATCTTGATTGCTATAATTTTATGGTAAACATTGAAGTTGGATAGTATCATTCCTTTGTTCTCTTTCAGTGTTATGTTAATTATTCTCAATCTCTTGCTCTCCCATATAACTTTAGAGTTATTTCACTAATATCTGCAAAATAAGTTGCTGGGGTTTTATTTGGGATGGAATGAATCTATAGACTAATTTGGGAAGAACTGATATCTTGCTAACGAATCTTCCTATCTGTGAACATGGAATATCTCTCCATTTACATAGTTCTTTGATTTCTTTCATCAGTTTCATTGTTTTCCTCATATAGATCATGTGCATACTTTATTAGGTAAGTATTTCATCTTGGGGGATAAATACAAATAGAATTATGTTTTTAATTTCAAAATTCACTTGTTCCTTGGTGGTATGTAGAGAGCAGCCAACAACTTAGATTTTAAGTTTATATGTTGCACCCTTCCTTTAATTGCTTATTATACCAAGAAGTTTTTTTTGTTATTGTTATTGTTGTTGTTGAGTCTTGGATTTTCTATATAGATGATTAAATCATCTGCAAACAAAGACAGTTTCAGTTCTGCCTTCCCAATCTTCATACCTTTAATTCCTCCCCACCCCTGCCTTTGGTCTTACTGCATTAGTTAGGATTTCCAGCATGATGCTGAAGAGCAATGATGACAGGAACATTCTTGCCTTGTTTCTAATCTAGTGGGAAGGCTTTGAGTTTCTCACCATTAGGTGTGATGTTAGTAATAAGTTTTTTTAGATATCCTTTGGCAAGTAAGAAAGCTTTCCTCTATTGCTAATTTATTGAATTATTATCATGGTTATTGAATTTTGTCAGATCTTTTTTCTATATCAATTGATATGATCATAAAATTTTTCTTCTTCTGACTGTTGATGTGATGGATTATGTCAATTAATTTTCAAAAGTTAAATCAGCCTTGTACACCTGGAATAAATTCCACTTGGTCATGGTGCATACTTTTTTATATGCATTTTTGGACTTAATTTGCTAATATTTTATTAAAGATTTTTATATTTATGTTCATGAAAGATATTGGTCTATAGATTTTTATCTTCTTGAATGTTTTTGTTTGGTTTGGTATTAAGGTAATGCTAGCTTCATAAAATGAGTTAGGAAGCATTCCCTCTGCTTCATCTTCTGAAAGAGAATAAGAAATTAGTATAATTTCTTCCATATATTTTTGGTAGAATTTACCTGTGAACTGATCTGGGTCTAGCCCTTTTTGTTTTGGAAGATAAGTGATTATTTATCCAATTTCTTTAATAGATATAGTCCTATCCAGATCATGTATTTCTTCTTGTGTGAGTTTGGCAGGTTATGTCTTTAAGAAATTTTCCATTTCATCTAGACCATCAAATATGTGCCTACAGAATTGTACATAGTATTCTTTTATTATCCTTCTAATTTCTATATCTGTAATGATATCCTCTCTTTCATTTTGGATGTTAGTAATTTGTTTCCTTCCTCTTTTTCTCTTGGTAAACTGTCTGGAGGCTTATTGATTGTATTGATCTTTTTAAAAAAACAGATTTTGATTTCATATTTTTAATTTTAATTAATTTTTATCCTAATTCTTATTTTTCTCTTCTATTTACCTTGTATTTGATTTGTTCTTCTCTTTCTTGTTTCTTAAAAAATAAGGGCAGATTATTAATTTTAGATATTTTTCTTTTTTAATATATATATGCAACGCTAAAAATATCCCTCTAAGTACTACTTTCACTACATCCCACAAATTTTGATAAATTGTATTTTCATTCTCATTTCATTAAAAATATTTTAAATTTCCTTTTGACTCATGTGTTATTTGGAAGCGTGTTGTATGATCTCCAAGTATTTTCCAGCTATGTGTCTGTTATTGATTTCTAGTTTAATTCTATTGTGGTCTGAGAGTAGACATCATATGATTTCTATTCTTTCAAATTTGTTAGCATATGTTTTATAGCTCAGGCTCACTGATATTTAAATTTAGTTTTTGTGAAATTTTCAAGGGAGTTTTTGTTCAGATAACTTTTTAAAAAAATAAATGCTTTGTTTTAAAATCTATTAGTTTGGCATAAAATTTATGAAGGTAATACAGAGAATTTTCATGTATTCTCCACTAGTTTTTCCTATGTTAGCCTTTTGCATTTATATGGTATATATATATTGTAATTAGTGAAACAGTATTGATACATTACTATTAACTGAAGTCCATATTTTATCCAGATCTCTTTTATTTTTTACCAACTTTAATTTTACTCTTCCAGGATTCCACCCAGGATACCATATAACATTTAGTTGTCAGATCACATTAGGCTCCTTTTGGCTGTTGACAGTTTCTCAGACTTTCTTTGTGTTTGATGACCTTGACAGTTTTGAGGAGTACTAGCCTGATATTTTGTACAATGCCTATGAATTGAAATTTGGCTTGTGTGTTTCTCATGTTTAGATTGAGTTATGGATTTTGAGAGGAAGTTTCTAGATGTAAAGCACCATTCTCATCACATCATACAAAGGATAAATGTATCATAAAGACTTATCATTGATGCTGTGGACCTTAATCACCTGGTTGATTTATACAGTGTTTATACAGTTTCTTTACTGTAAAAATACTCTTTTCTGTTCTTTGACTCATTAGAAGGAAGTTACTATACTCAGCCCACCATTAGGGAGTTAGGAGCTATATTCCATCTCCTTGGGGGTGGTGTATATAATCAGAATATTTGGAATTTTTCCACATAGGATATTTACTTATTCTCCAGTTAGCTTTTTTTGACTTTGCAAGGTTCCCCGGTTTATCTTTTAGTATAATGTTAGAAAAAATATGGCTGCTTGATTTCTTAGATTTCCTAGCTGTGTCTCCTTTCTGCATTTACATCTGGACTTTTAATTTTATCTCTGTTTTCCTCCATCCTGTTCAATTTTGGCTCCACTCCCAGCCATTTCCCTCTTTGACCTAGAAGAAAGCATTGCTGGTCTGTTTCCAGAATTCATGTAGACTTGGCTGTTCAAGCCCCTTTAACTCTCACTGCAGACTCCTTAAATATATCTAATAGACAAAATTCCTTCCAATTTTGGCTGTTCTCTAATGGGCCTGTGGCGTGTTCCAGTGAATACTTTTTGTCTCTTCAGAGCTCTCTTGTTCTCAGATACTTGTCACTTTCTGCTTTCTTCAGCCCAGAAGCTATAGCAAGCAGGTCTGTAACTGCTGATGGTTTGTCTCCAGTCTTTTATAGTTAGGATTTTCGAAGATTCCTGGAAATTTAGAGATTTAATTTCATTTAAAATGTTGTCCAAGGATTCTTAATTTGCTATTCATTAACTTTTGTGTATGTGTATATTTGTGTGATATGGGGATGTGTCTGTGGTGTGGACATGTATAAAGTCACAAAGATCCAAAAAGACTATGCTCTTCTATGCAATTTTACTATCTTTCCAGAATCCCACCCACCCTTCTCCTTATCTTTTTAAATTGGTTATTATTTCAACAGCCATATTGAGGTATAATAGATGTACAAAAGCTGCACGAATTTAATGTGTATGATTTGAAGAGTTTGGACATATGCATATACCTGGTAAAATATCATCTCCCAAAGTTTCCTTGTGCCTCTGTTTTCTTTCCTTTTTCTTTTTCTTTTTTTTTCTTTTAAGATTTTATTTATTTATTTATTTGACAGAGAAAGATCACAATTTGTAGGCAGAGAGGGAGGTAGAGAGAGAGAGGGAAGCAGGCTCCCCACTGAGCAGAGAGCCCAATGTGGGGCTGGATCCCAGAACCCTGGGGTCATGACCCGAGCCGAGGGCAGAGGCCCAACCCACTGAGCCAGCTAGGTGGCCCTCTGTTTTGTTTTGTTTTGTTTTATTGGCTATTGATTTTACCTCAAAGTAGGAAAAGAACAAATACCTGATAAGACCACATCTGCAAAATCATCAAATTTTTTTCTTTCTTGATTGTTACTCTGTTTTACTGCAGTTGCAGTAATTCTAAATTTGGGTGTGATTTATTCATGCACACTTACTCATTGTACAGACACATATGTACATAACATACACCCTCACATTTGCACATGAATTCACAAATACACACAACCATTCAGACGCATTCTCACATACACAAACTACTTATATATACAGATCCACATATGCCCACATGCATCTATAAATGAACACAAGCATATAAAATGTTATGAAATATTTCATGTCAATTCATTAGACCATAAATCAAATATATATATTTTTAAGGGCAGTCCTTTAATGCTTACAAAAGTCCATACAAAAGAATGACTTAATCATATATATAAAATGAATGCAAGAAGGAATAATTTGTATTTTTAAGAACTTAATACCACTGAAACCTACTTTCCATGTGAGTTAGTTAAAACCAAGTAGAAAATTTAAAAGTAGTATGTCTCCCTAAATTTTTAGCCCTATTTATCATCTAATCTCTTAGATTATTTAGATGATGAGATCCTTCACCTATTTTTATTTTAACTAAATGATATCCAATCAAAGATGAAATAGTATTTTTTTTAGGATTCTGAATTGAATTTTCATGAGATATACAGAGAAATTTAGTCAATGACTATAGTTAGAGGTTTAAATCCAGTATTGTTTCTTAATTTGCATGATAAAAAAATACCTTTGTGAATTCTCCCTGAAAAGGTAATCACATACTGTATTTAAAGAGACTTTCATCTTAGCTTAATTTAACTTCAAAAAAGACACATTTATGTTTTCATTAAATCTGTTCTACAGTTTTATTTCATTGACTTTAAGCTTCTTTTAAAAATGCACAAAACTGCCCACACTAGTAATTACCCTAATTTTTAAAAATTCAGTCACAATTCAATCATTAAGAGAACCAAAGCTTCAGTCCATTAGCAGTTGTTTATAATAGCACATCTCAATTGATTAAACTGTAGATTTTTTTGTAGGTCTTGTTTTATAAATTGAGCTAGTCAAGTAAACATAACATTGGTAATAGTCTTCATAGCAACTGTCAAAATGACTTATTGTTTTTACAGTTCTGCATTCCTTCAGAATTAATAATACCTTTGTGCCCTTTATAACACTTATTATTGATGCCATGAAGTTCTCTATATTTAATGAGTAGATGTTTCATTATAGTACACGGTTCTGTTGACAGATAGAAAATTTTTCTAATTTGTTTCCCTTTTCCTCTTGATTGAAAGATTGTAAATATGCAATTAGCAGTTGAAGTAGAAGTAAAAGAAGAAAATATCAGCTGTCAAGTATTTCTTTTGAAAGAGACAGGATGCTTTAAGCTAAGAACAGCATGACAAAAGATAAAAGCATCCTTTCCAATGAGGCTGAAAGTTGCAAAATGTTTAAACATTTGCTTTGCTTTTTCTTCCTATGTAATAATTGTAATAATTGTCTACTATGAAACAGAAATTAGTGAAAACACACTCTTCCTACAAAGTTGACTAAGGTCAAGATTTCATAGTGCTCTATCAATACCCAGCTTATGATTTCCATATTTAATTGCGTTATTAGTATTCTTCAATAATGACAGGGTCGATAGCTTCTAAGAATGGAAGAAAACAGAAAGTACAACTATAGGAATTTTTCAATTATAGCAATGATATTGGTCAAAGTAATGGTAAAATGCTAGGAAGTCTTGATCAATACCACCTAGAGTATTTATTACTCCTTTCAGTTTATCAATTTAATCTCAAAATTACAGAAGAGTTTTCATATTTTGGTATCTCAAATTATACTCTTCAACTTTCTATGACTTTGTTTTGATCTCGTGATTTTGGATAGATGTCTATCTTTTATTTTATGAGACCTACACTTTTTCAACAGATTTCCAAATACAAAATGATTCGTGTGACCAAAGAATAATAAGCACCTCACTGTTTATGAAGAAAAACCTTCAGATATTTTAGAATGTACAAATATATCCTAGACATTTGACAATTACAAATGCAAATAAATACATTTCTAAATTTTATTTTATTGCAGATTCTTTATTATATTATTTATATTATCATAAATATTTGATGTATACTGTAAATATAATTATATTAGTAAATTAATTTATAATATTTTTAAAAGAGTCTCAGTGAAATAAATAACTTCCACCCTCTGTTTATTTTTTGGTGTATGAAGAACAATCCTTAATTTTGATGGACTCAAATGTCCCCTTTGCCCCATTGAAAGGTAAATTCTTCCTTATTTTGAGAAGACAAGGAAAATCTACATTTCTTCTGTTAACTTTACAGTCTTACTGTTAATGTCTAAGTATTTGATTGATGTGGGACTTTTCTCTGCATATGCTATGACATAGGGATCCAATATGACTTTTCTCTACATAGTGAGTCATTTCTCCCTACAACTATTGTGAAATACCCCATGATTTTCCCAGTGACTTGTAAGGCCCTCTCTTTCATCTACCAAGTTTCTCTGAATAGGTAAGTCTGTATCTGGATTCCTTTGCTGCTTTATAACCTCTAGCTTTTTCATTTTCTTATGCCACATTATTTTATTGCTGTGATTTTGTCATAGGTTTTTTTTTTTTTTAAGATTTATTTATTTGTTTATTTGACAGAGAGAAATCACAAGTAGTAGGAGAGGCAGGCAGAGAGAGAGAGAGGGAAGCAGGCTCCCTGCTGAGCAGAGAGCCTGATGCGGGACTCGATCCCAGGACCCTGAGATCATGACCTGAGCCGAAGGCAGCGGCTTAACCCACTGAGCCACCCAGGCGCCCTTGTCATAGGTTTTATACCATAGTAGGGTGCTTTTCTTCAATTCACTTTTGTGTTTACTTTTAAAAAGATTACCTTAGATACTTATAAACATATTATCATTTGAATTTTAAAGTTAATATTAAACTTACCCCCAAATCTGTGTGAATGGACTTGAATTTGAGCATTAATTTTGTGAAAGGTGCAATGAAAATTGATATCGCTGTAATATTGAGCTATCCTAATCAAGAATAAGATATTTTTAATATAATTTGTTTTCTATATTATTTAAATGGAGTGTCAACATTTTTTGTGTGGTCTCCATTTTTCTTGATATTCAACTTCCATATTTTACTTCTTAAATTACATTTCTCCTTGTATTTGATGGAAATAAAACAACTGAATTTGTAAAGTGGTCTGTCTGGTCACCTTGCTAAGGTCTACCTTACTTGTGAAAAAGTCAGAAAGTGTCCAGGACTGAAGAGTGAAAATTGGCTTTAAATAAAAACACAAGAAGCAGCTCAGCCATTAATCAGTACCAGAGGACAGACACAGATAAAGTCAGCTGCAAAGTTAACAACATTGTATCTCCCAAGGTCATGCTGCAGTTGTAAAATGCCACAAAAAATCCACTTTGAGTGATTACTGTTCTCTCGCATGATGCCCCAGATCTGCTTTACTCGTTTCAGTAATTACAGAAGATACCCAGTTGCTTAGCCACATTTACCTTAAGAAAGCACCAAATGGCTAGTTAATCCCCACTTCTTTAATTTCCTCCTTAAAAACAGCAGCTGATCCAGAACTGATTTTAGCTTCCCTTAGACTCTCCTCAGAATCCTTCAGAGGGAACACAAGCCTAACAGGTGAGATGAGTCCTTGCTCCTTCTTGTTTAACAGCATTCCAGCTTCTGGAATTTCTTCCCTGAATGCTGCCCCAACCCTTCCATCCCGACAAAGAGGATTTTTATCAGACTATAGGTTTTATAAATTGTATTAGTTTATCTGCGCTTTCTGTTGGGGTTTCTATGAAGATACTCACATATCTTCCAAAACATGATTTTTTTTTTTTTTTTTTTTTTTAGTTTCTTTTATACCTCATCAATTTTCTTTCCCAATTGCTTGGGCAAGGGCCTTAACATTACTATGTTGAACAAAAGCAAAGAAAGCAAACATCCTCAACTAGCTCCCTGTCTCATCAATTATGAGAAAGCTCATCTAGCTCATCAAACTCATCTGACTCCTTCTCTTAAAGGAGATGGAATCTGAGGTTATTATTTTTATTTTCCAGTTAAGCATGTCTGATAAAATTTTTTTGCAACTGGCCTTTATTAAGTTAAAGAATTCTGTCCCCATATTCCTTGAATATGTCGTTCATATTTTGTTTTTAATTGCATATAGGAATTAGCAACTTCTTTTTCTTTATCTACTAAGGTTCTCCTGTTATTTTTGAGCATTTTCTTTTCTTTTTTTTTATTATTATTTTTTTGTAATATAATTTTTATTTTTTATAAACATATATTTTTATCCCCAAGAGTACAGGTCTGTGAATCACCAGGTTTACACACTTCACAGCACTCACCAAAGCACATACCCTCCCCAATGTCCATAATCCCACACCCTTCTCCCAAGCCCCCTCCCCCCAGCAACCCTCAGTTTGTTTTGTGAGATTAAGAGTCACTTATGGTTTGTCTCCCTCCCAATCCCATCTTGTTTCATTTATTCTTCTCGTACCCACTTAAGCTCCCATGTTGCATCACCACTTCCTCATATCAAGGAGATCATATGATAGTTGTCTTTCTCTGCTTGACTTATTTCACTAAGCATGATATGCTCTAGTTCCATCCATGTTGTCGCAAATGGCAAGATTTCATTTCTTTTGATGGCTGCATAGTATTCCATTGTGTATATATACCACATCTTCTTGATCCATTCATCTGTTGATGGACATCTAGGTTCTTTCCATAGTTTGGCTATTGTGGACATTGCTGCTATAAACATTCGGGTGCACGTGCCCCTTTGGATCACTACGTTTGTATCTTTAGGGTAAATACCCAATAGTGCAATTGCTGGGTCATAGGGCAGTTCTATTTTCAACATTTTGAGGAACAATTTTTGAGCATTTTCTAATGATCACCATGGGCTAATCCAGATCTCATCATGATGTGCTATTATTTTTTTTTTTTATTTCTTTGTAATTTTAATTTGCATTTCCCTGGTGACTAATGATAATGAACATTTTAATGTGCGTTTTTGTCCATATCTTCTTTTTTGCGTATCTTTAAGTGGAGTAAAGAGTTAATTTACATTCTGGATTCAAAATTTAAATATATATTTTCCTAATCTGTAGCTTGCCTTTCAATTTTCTGTATAGTATCTTGAAGGAACAAAAGTTTTTAATTTTGATACACTCTATTAATATTTACCTATGGTTTCTGGTTTTTACTGTCTTATCCAAGAATTTTTTCTTATCTAAGAAATCTTAGTCTAATACAATTTCTCTCCCATTTTTACTTAAAAAAGACTTACCATTTTTGGTTTTACATTTAAGTCTATGATGCTTGTCGAATGAAGTTTTATTTGATATGAGGTAAAAATTAAAATTCATTATTTTCCTATAAAAATATTTAATTGTTTCAGCTTCTTTTATTGAAAAGTTTATTCTTTCCCCTTTGAATCATCCTGATAATTTTGTTCAAGAGTAACATTACATATGTGGGTCATTTTCTGGAATCTATTCTGTTCTATTGATTCATACAGACATCCTTTTGTCAATCCTGCACTGTTTAATTTTTTTATTTGAGTATAGTTGACACACAATGTTGCTTTATTTTTTTTAATTTTTAAAGATTTTATTTCTGAGAGAGAAAGAGGGAGCCCAAGCAGTGGGAGAGCCAGGGAGAGGGAAAAGTAGGATTCCAACTGAGCAAGGAACCCAATGTGGGACTCAATCCCAGGGCCCTGTGATGATTAACTGAGCCAAAGGGAGATGCTTAACTGACTTAGCCATCTGGAAATCCCACAATGTTGCTTTAGTTTCAGGTGTACAACACAGTGATTCAACTTCTCTTTGTGTTATGCTATGCTCACCATTAGTGTAGCTACCATCTGTCACCATACAAATTATTACAATGTAATTGACTATGTTATGCTATACCTTATATTCCCATGATTTATTCATTCCGTAATTAATCCTACACTGTTTTGATGTCTGTAGCTTGAAATTATGTCTTAAAGTCAGGTAGTATAAGTCCTTCAGGTTTGTTATTTTGTAAAATTATTGTGGGCTTTTTACATTTCCATGTAAATTTAAAAATCAGCTTTTTCCACAAAAAAAGTCTGTTGGGATTTTGATTGGTATCACATTGAATCCATAGGTTAATATGAGAAATTTTGACATGCTTATAATATTGACTCTTCTGATTAATAAACAGGGTATTTGCTTAAATGTTCTTTCTCTTATAGATGTCAATGATCAGATGTTGCAATTTTTCTTAAATTTCTCTTTCTTCATATTTCATTTTTTAAAAATTTTTCTAAGATTTTATTTATTTATTTGATAGAGAGAGGGAGGGAGAACACAGAAGGAGAGTAAGAGGGAGAAGAAAACTCCCCACTGAGCAGGAGCCTGACATGGCGCTCAATCCCAGAACCCCGATATCATGACATCAGCCGAAGACAGATACATAACTAATTGAGCCACCCAGGAGCCTCTCATGTTGTTATTTTTGCTGCTATTATAAATTGTATCAGTATTTTATTTCAATTTTTAGTTATTTGTGCTTGTGCATGAACATATGATTGATTATTATATATTGATCTTGTGTCTTGGAAACTTCATAAACTCAGTTAAGATACTAGATTTTTGGTAAATTCCTACAAGTTTTCTACTTACATGATCATGTGAATTACAAATATAGTTTTATTTATTCCTTGTCAATACTTGCCTTTTATTTCTTTTCATTACCTTAGTAATGTGGGGAGGACCTCTAGTATTATATAAAACAGAAATGGTGAAAGCAGACATCTTGCTTTGTTTGTGAATCAAGTGAAAACTCTCAACATTTTACTACTAATTATGATATTAGTTATCAATTTTTATAGATGCTTTTTATGAGGTTGAGGAAGTTCCCTTTCATTCTTAGTATGTTTTGGGGTTTTACTATGAGGGTTTATTAAACTTGCCAACATATTTTCTATATTTACTGAGATAATAAAAAATTTGTCTTTCAGTCTATTAATTTTGTGGATTATATAGATTGATTTTCTAATGTGGAACCAAATTTTCATTTCTGGGATAAAGCCAACTTAACCATGATGTATTATTTTGTTTCATTGATTTTTGGATTAGA
Source organism: Mustela nivalis (assembly GCF_964662115.1). Classification (NCBI taxonomy): domain Eukaryota; kingdom Metazoa; phylum Chordata; class Mammalia; order Carnivora; family Mustelidae; genus Mustela; species Mustela nivalis. The sequence goes on from NC_139021.1 coordinate 79,103,811, forward strand.
TTTGCTAAAATTTTGTTACTATCTTTTGAGACTAAATCTATGAAAAAGAATGTCTGTTTCTCCCCCTCCCTCCATTTCTATTCTGTTCATTTTTTTTTTTTTTTTTTATCTAGTTAATGCTGACCTTGTAAAAAGAGTGGTGAGCATTCTCTCTTCATCTATATTTGGGAAGAGTTCTTATGAGATTATTATTTCTTCCCTAAAGTTAGTAGAATTCCCCATTAAAGTCATCTCGATCTGGATTTTGTTTTTTTCTTTTTTACACTATGAATTCCGTTTAATGAATACATCAGATGAACAACAGCAGACTCATCTGACACTGAAGCTGCAGTTGGTGGCAGTCTGCCAGCCACAGTCCATCTGTCCTGCCTTAAATTTCCCCCTGAATCACCCTTCTTTCTCTCCCCCAACACAGCCACTGGCCTGTGAGGGCCACATCCATGCCTGCCTCTTGGCCTATAGGCAGGTGTGGGCTTCTCATTCCACAGTGGACCCTGGAAATCAGAGCCCCCTCCTGGCACGTTATGCTTCACAGTGCACCGTGTCCACCTCCATTGGGCCCAAGGCAAACATGACAATGACCGTTAATCGCTTCCTCTACCTCATGCCCTGGGCCTGAGGCAGAGAACCCCACTCCAACTCATTTCCAGATTAAAAGCAGGAGGTTCACTTTCATTTTTGAAATTGAGTTCCTCTGGACATACATGCCTACACTGACAACAGTTTTGTTTTCAGCACTTTAAAGTTGCATTACACTTTCAGCCTCCATGAGAACTCCCTTGTCATTCTTATATTTGTTTCTGTGTACATAATATAGTCTTCTCCGGCTGCATTTAAGTTTTTTCTTTAGCATAACTTGAGCTGTGGTTAGTATGATTTTATTGATATTTACTCTGCTTTGGGTTTGCTGAGTTTCGTGGATCTGAGGACTTAATTTGGAAAAATTTCAGCTATTATTTCTTGAATTTATTTTCTAGTTACTTCTGTTCCTCCTTCCAGTTTTCACTCAGTACCATGTTGGGCTGCTAAATATTATGTTACAGTTCTCTGAAGATTTTTGTATTCTTCACTTTCTGTTTTGTTTTTAGATTTTTATTGCTTTGTCTTTTAGTTCACATATCTTTCCTTTCATAGTGTCTGACCTGATGCAGTGTCTAATTTTAGATTTTTTAGTTTTCAACTTTAGAAGTTCTATTTTTATCTATTTTATATCTTTTTCCCCCTTCTCATTGTTTTCCTATTTTCCATTACCTTTATGATCATGTGGAACAAATTTATACTGCAGAAAATTCAATGTCCTTTTCTACTAATTCCATCACCTCCCTTGTTTCTGATTTTATTGGTAGATTTTAATCTGTTATGGATTGTATTATCCTGCTTCTTTGCTTCTGGTAATTTTTTATTATAGTTGAGATTATCTCACTCATGTTGGACATTTTAAAGAATATTTGGCTTTGTTCTGGCATGCAGTTAAATCCCCTGGGATCTGTATGAGTTTTCAAGGATCTCTTTTACATTTTGCTAGTGCTAGTCCAGAGCAACCATATCCCCTCCACAGCTCCCCCTCCCCACTGTTCAATTAATCTCACTATTAAGGCAAGACACTTAATGCATGAAAATTGTGTCTAATACTCCATCCTTATGAAGTCCCTCTACTATGGTTAGTAGCAGTGCAGATTACTCAAGATCTTCTGTAAAGCCCAGAAAGTTGTTCTGCTTTCTGGTAGCTCTTACATGGGATGCAGAGGAGTACTTAGTAGAAGTCCCAAAGATTCTTGTGCAGGCCTACAGAACTACTTCCATGTGCAGACTTCTCCTCTCAAGACCCTGTCCCACTCCATGGTTTGCTGAATGCCAGTCAGTTTCTGTCTCCTCGACACAGGAAGATCCTGGGCTCCGGGTTTCCTTTCTGTGTGCTGCAGCTGGGAAACCATCTCTAAGAGGTACTTAGTCAATCATGGAGCTCACCGCATTTTTCCCTTTCCTTGGAAATTACTGTCCTCTTCTGTCTTCATGGCTTTTGGCTGAATTTTGTCAGAAGAGCATTTCCCACAGTAGTTATTTCTTCATGGACAATAATGGAATTTGAAAGTTTTTTTTTTCTTTTTTCTTTCTTTTTTTTTAATTTTTTATTTTTTATAAACATATATTTTTATCCCCAGAGGTACAGGTCTGTGAATCACCAGGTTTACACACTTCACAGCACTCACCAAAGCACATACCCTCCCCAATGTCCATAATCCCACCCCCTTCTCCGAAACGCCCTCCCCTCAGCAACCTTCAGTTTGTTTTGTGAGATTAAGAGACACTTATGGTTTGTCTCCCTCCCAATCCCATCTTGTTTCATTTATTCTTCTCCTACCCACTTAAACCCCCATGTTGTATCACCACTTCCTCATATGAGGGAGATCATATGATAGTTGTCTTTCTCTGCTTGACTTATTTCGCTAAGCATGATACGCTCTAGTTCCATCCATGTTGTCGCAAATGGCAAGATTTCATTTCTTTTGATGGCTGCATAGTATTCCATTGTGTATATATACCACATCTTCTTGATCCATTCATCTGTTGATGGACATCTAGGTTCTTTCCATAGTTTGGCTATTGTGGACATTGCTGCTATAAACATTCGGGTGCACGTGCCCCTTTGGATCACTACGTTTGTATCTTTAGGGTAAATACCCAATAGTGCAATTGCTGGGTCATAGGGCAGTTCTATTTTCAACATTTTGAGGAACCTCCATGCTGTTTTCCAGAGTGGCTGCACCAGCTTGCATTCCCACCAACAGTGTAGGAGGGTTCCCCTTTTTCCGCATCCTCGCCAGCATCTGTCATTTCCTGACTTGTTGATTTTAGCCATTCTGACTGGTGTGAGGTGATATCTCATTGTGGTTTTGATTTATATTTCCCTGATGCTGAGTGATATGGAGCACTTTTTCAGGTGTCTGTTGGCCATCTGGACGTCTTCTTTGCAGAAATGTCTGTTCATGTCCTCTGCCCATTTCTTGATTGGATTATTTGTTCTCTGGGTGTTGAGTTTGCTAAGTTCTTTATAGATTCTGGAGACTAGTCCTTTATCTGATATGTCATTTGCAAATATCTTCTCCCATTCTGTCAGTTGTCTTTTTGTTTTGTTAACTGTTACCTTTGCTTGCAAAAGCTTTTGATCTTGATGAAATCCCAATAGTTCATTTTTGCTCTTGCTTCCCTTGCCTTTGGCGTTGTTCCTAGGAAGATGTTGCTGCGGCTGAGGTCGAAGAGGTTGCTGCCTGTGTTCTCCTCAAGGATTTTGGTGGATTCCTTTCGCACATTGAGGTCCTTCATCCATTTTGAGTCTATTTTTGTGTGTGGTGTAAGGAAATGGTCCAATTTCATTTTTCTGCATGTGGCTGTCCAATTTTCCCAGCACCATTTATTGAAGAGGCTGTCTTTTTTCCATTGGACATTCTTTCCTGCTTTGTCAAAGATTAGTTGACTGTAGAGTTGAGGGTCTATTTCTGGGCTCTCTATTCTGTTCCATTGATCTATGTGTCTGTTTTTGTTCCAGTACCATGCTGTCTTGATGATGACAGCTTTGTAATAGAGCTTGAAGTCCGGAATTGTGATGCCACCAACGTTGGCTTTCTTTTTCAATATCCCTTTGGCTATTCGAGGTCTTTTCTGGTTCCATATAAATTTTAGAATTATTTGTTCCATTTCTTTGAAAAAGATGGGTGGTACTTTGATAGGAATTGCATTAAATGTATAGATTGCTTTAGGTAGCATAGACATTTTCACAATATTTATTCTTCCAATCCAGGAGCATGGAACATTTTTCCATTTCTTTGTGTCTTCCTCAATTTCTTTCATGAGTACTTTATAGTTTTCTGAGTATAGATTCTGTGTCTCTTTGGTTAGGTTTATTCCTAGGTATCTCATGGTTTTGGGTGCAATTGTAAATGGGATTGACTCCTTAATTTCTCTTTCTTCTGTCTTTCTGTTGGTGTAGAGAAATGCAACTGATTTCTGTGCATTGATTTTATATCCTGACACTTTACTGAATTCCTGTATAAGTTCTAGCAGTTTTGGAGTGGAGTCTTTTGGGTTTTCCACATATAGTATTATATCATCTGCAAAGAGTGATAATTTAACTTCTTCTTTGCCGATTTGGATGCCTTTAATTTCCTTTTGTTGTCTGATTGCTGAGGCTAGGACCTCTAGTACTATGTTGAATAGCAGTGGTGATAATGGACATCCCTGCCGTGTTCCTGACCTTAGCGGAAAAGCTTTCAGTTTTTCTCCATTGAAAATGATATTTGCGGTGGGTTTTTCATAGATGACTTTGATAATATTGAGGTATGTGCCCTCTATCCCTACACTTTGAAGAGTTTTGATCAGGAAGGGATGCTGTACTTTGTCAAATGCTTTTTCAGCATCTATTGAGAGTATCATATGGTTCTTGTTCTTTCTTTTATTGATGTGTTGTATCACATTGACTGATTTGCGGATATTGAACCAACCTTGCATCCCCGGAATAAACCCCACTTGGTCGTGGTGAATAATCTTTTTAATGTACTGTTGAATCCTATTAGCTAGTATTTTGTTGAGTATTTTCGCATCTGTGTTCATCAAGGATATTGGTCTATAGCTCTCTTTTTTGATGTAGGTGTAGGGTTAGGTTGTGTACCTGAGACCTTTCTTGTTTCTTGAGAAAGGCTTGTACCGCTATATATTTTCCTCTCAGGACTGCCTTTGTTGTGTCCCACAGGTTTTGAACCGTTGTATTTTCATTATCATTTGTTTCCATGATTTTTTTCAATTCTTCTTTAATTTCCCGGTTGACCCATTCATTCTTTAGAAGGATGCTATTTAGTCTCCATGTATTTGGGTTCTTTTCAAACTTCGTTTTGTGGTTGAGTTCTAGCTTTAGAGCATTGTGGTCTGAAAATATGCAGGGAACGATCCCAATCTTTTGATACCGTTTGAGTCCTGATTTAGGACCGAGGATGTGATCTATTCTGGAGTATGTTCCATGTGCACTAGAGAAGAATGTGTATTCTGTAACTTTGGGATGAAATATTCTGAATATATCTGTGATGTCCATCTGGTCCAGTGTGTCATTTAAGGCCTTTATTTCCTTGATGATCTTTTGCTTGGATGATCTGTCCATTTCAGTGAGGGGAGTGTTAAAGTCCCCTACTATTATTGTATTATTGTTTATGTGTTTCTTTGATTTTGTTATTAATTGGTTTATATAGTTGGCTGCTCCCACGTTGGGGGCATAGATATTTAAAATTGTTAAATCTTCTTGTTGGACAGACCCTTTGCGTATGATATAGTGTCCTTCCTCATCTCTTATTATAGTCTTTGGCTTAAAATCTAATTGATCTGATATAAGGATTGCCACTCCTGCTTTCTTCTGATGTCCATTAGCATGGTAAATTCTTTTCCACCCCCTCACTTTAAATCTGGAGGTGTCTTCGGGCTTAAAATGAGTTTCTTGGAGGCAACATATAGATGGGTTTTGTTTTTTTATCCATTCTGATACCCTGTGTCTTTTGACAGGGGCATTTAGCCCATTAACCTTCAGGGTAACTATTGAGAAATATGAATTTAGTGCCATTGTATTGCCTGTAAGGTGACTGTTACTGTATATGGTCTCTGTTCCTTTCTGATCTACCACTTGTAGGCTCTCTCTTTGCTTAGAGGACCCCTTTCAATATTTCCTGTAGAGCTGGTTTGGTGTTTGCAAATTCTTTCAGTTTTTGTTTGTCCTGGAAGCTTTTAATCTCTCCTTCTATTTTCAATGATAGCCTAGCTGGATAAAGTGTTCTTGACTGCATGTTTTTCTTGTTTAGTGCTCTGGAAATATCATGCCAGCTCTTTCTGGCCTGCAAGGTCTCTGTGGATAAGTCAGCTGCCAATCTAATATTTTTACCATTGTATGTTACAGACTTCTTTTCCCGGCTGCTTTCAGGATTTTTCTCTTTGTCATTGAGACTTGTAAATTTTACTATTAGGTGATGGGGTGTGGGCCTATTCTTATGGATTTTGAGGGGCATTCTCTGAACCTCCTGAATTTTGATGCTCGTTCCCTTTGCCATATTGGGGAAATTCTCCCCAATAATTCTCTCCAGTATACCTTCTGCTCCCCTCTCTCTTTCTTCTTCTTCTGGAATCCCAATTATTCTAATGTTGTTTCGTCTTATGGTGTCACTTATCTCTCGAATTCTCCCCTCGTGGTCCAGTAGCTGTTTGTCTCTCTTTTGCTCAGCTTCTTTATTCTCTGTCATTTGGTCTTCTATATCACTAATTCTTTCTTCTGCCTCATTTATCCTAGCAGTGAGAGCCTCCATTTTTGATTGCACCTCATTAATAGCTTTTTTGATTTCAACTTGGTTAGATTAGTTCTTTTATTTCTCCAGAAAGGGCTTTTATATCTCTCGAGAGGGTTTCTCTAATATCTTCCATGCCTTTTTCGAGCCCGGCTAGAACCTTGAGAATTGTCATTCTGAACTCTAGATCTGACATATTACCAATGTCTGTATTGATTAGGTCCCTAGCCTTCGGTACTGCCTCTTGTTCTTTTTTATGTGTTGAATTTTTCTGTCTTGTCATTTTGTCCAGATAAGAGTATATGAAGGAGCAAGTAAAATACTAAAAGGGTGGAAACAACCCCAGGAAAACATGCTTTAACCAAATTAGAAGAGATCCCAAATTTGAGGGGGGAGAAAGGGGATAAAAAGAGTTTCAAAAAGGAAGAACAAAAAAAAAAAAAAAAGAAAAAAGAAAAAGAAAAGAAAAGAATTTAAAAAATAGAAAACAAATAAGAAAAATATAAAAAAGAAAAAATATATATATTAGATAAACTAGTTAAAAAACGTTAAAAAAGAAAAAGGTAACAGTTAAAAAAAGAAAATTTTACCCGAAGGCGAGAAAAAAAAAACAAAAAATGAAAAAGAAAAAAATTAAATTAACTGCAAGACTAAAAAAAATCACAGGGAAAAAGCCATGAGTTCCGTGCTTGGCTTTCTCCTCCTCTGGAATTCTGCTGCTCTCCTTGGTATTGAGACCGCACTCCTTGGTAGGTGAACTTGGCCTCAGCCTGATTTCTTGTTGATCTTCTGGGGGAGGGGCCTGTTGTAGTGATTCTCAAGTGTCTTTGCTCCAGGCGGAATTACACCGCCCTTAGCAGGGGCCGGGGTGAGTAATCCGCTCCGGTTTGCTTTCAGGAGCTTTTGTTCCCTGAGCGCTTTCCGTAGAGTTCCGGAGGACGGGAATACAAATGGCGGCCTCCTGGTCTCCAGCCTGGAGGAGCGGAGAGCCCAGGGCCCCACTCCTCAGTGCGCCCTCAGAGAACAGCGCCCAGTCACTCCCGTCTGCCTGACCTCCGGCCGTGCTCTGAGCTCACCAAGCCTGTGACCGGTTCAAGGTAACCCCGAGCTGCGAGCTTACTGTCGGCTCTGTCTCTGTAGCCGGCTTTCCCGTTCCAATACCCGCAAGCTCTGCGACCCTCAGACACCCCCAATCCTTCTGTGACCCTGCGGGACCTGAGGTCACGCTGATCCCGCATGGGCTTTGCTCCGGTTTAGCCTCTGGAGCGATGTCCCTCAGCGGAACAGACTTTTAAAAGTCCTGATTTTGTGCGTGGTTGCTCTGCTGCTTGCCGGGAGCCGGCCCCTCCCCCCGGGGTCTATCTTCCCGTCGCTTTGGATTCACTTCTCCGCCGGTCCTACCTTTCAGAAAGTGATTGTTTTTCAGTTTCCAGAATTGCTGTTCTTCTCTTCAATCTGCCGATGGATTTTCAGGTGTTTGCAATCTTTAGATAAGCTATCTAGCTGATCTCCGGCTAGCTGAACTAGTCTCAGCCTGCTACTTCTCCGCCATCTTGACTCCTCCCAAAAGTTTTTTTTTTTTTTTTTAACTTGTCTGTTTTTTTAATATACTGTCCTTGTTGGTTTTGAAATAATTTTCTTAGCCTCATTAAACAAGATGTCCAACTTTCCTTTTTTAAAACTGTATTCTATTAAATAACAGTGGTGAGAATGGACATCCCTATCTTGTTTCTGACTATAAAGAAAACCTCTGAGTTTTTTCACACTGAGGATGATATTAGCTGTAGGTTTTTCATATATGGCCTTTGTTATGTTGAGGTATATTCTTTCTAAACCTGCTTTGCTGAGGGTTTTTGTCATGAATGGAGGTTGTACTTTTTGTCAAGGACTTTTTCTGCATCTATTGAAAAATCATATGGTTCTTATCCTTTCTTTTGTTAATGTACTCTATCACATTGATTTATTTGCCAATATTGAGCCACACTTGCAATCTAGGGATAAGTCCCACTTGATTATGGTGAATGACTTTTTTGGATATATTGTTGGATTCAGTTTACTAGTATTTTATTAAGAATTCTTGCATCCATCTTCATCAAGGATATTGGTCTGTAGTTCTCTTTTTTAATGGAGTCTTTATCTGTGGTATCAGGGTAATGTTGGTCTCATTGAATGAATTTGGAAGTTTCCCTTCCTTTTCTGTTTTTTGGAATAGTTTGAGAAGAATAGGTATAAACTCTTAATTAATTAATTAATTTTTTAGAGAGAGAGAAAGTGCATGCATTTGTGTGCTCAAATGAGGGGCAGGGAGGGGCAGAGGGAGAGAGAGAATCTTAAGCAGTCTCCATTCCCAGTGTGAGCCTGACATGGAGCTCAATTCCATGACCTGAGCCAAATCAAGAGTCAGATACTGAACAGAATGAGCCACCCAGGCACTCTTGGTATTAACTCTTCTTTACATGTTTGATAGAGATGCCTCATTAGCACAGTAGGTAGCGCATCAGTCTCATAAATGTTTGGTAGAATTTGTGTATGAAGCCCTCCACCTTGGACTTTTGTTTGTTGGGAGCTTTTTGATTACTGATGCAATTTCTTTGCTGGTTTTTTTTATCTGTTCAAGTTTTCTATTTCTTCATATTTTTGTTCTGGTAGTTTATAGGTTTGTAGGAAGTTATCCATTTCTCCCATGTTGACCAATTTGTTGAGATATAGTTTTTCATAATATCCTCATAATTGCTTGTATTTCTGTGGTTTTTGGTTGTTATTTCTCCTCTCTCATTGTAATATCATTTATTTGAGTCCTTTCTATTGCCTTTTTGATAAGTCTGTCAAGATTTTTATTAATTTTATTAATTTTTTTTCAAAGAACCAGCTCCTGGTTTCATAGTATGGTGTTAGCACAAGAATAGACACATAGAACAATGGAACAGAATAGAAAACCTAGAAATGAATCCACACTATATGGTCAATTAATCTTTGACAAAGCAGAAAAGAATATCCAATGGGAAAAATACAGTCTCCTCAACAAATGGTGTTGGGAAAATGGGACAGCAACATGTAAAAGAATGAGACTGGACCACTTTCTTGCACTATACACAAAAATAAATTCAAAATGAATTAAAGACCTAAATGTGAAACTTGAAACCATAAAAATCCTAGTGGAGAACACAAGCAATAACCTTTTTGACATTGGCTGTTAACAACTTCTTTCTAGATACATATCCAGAGGTAAGGGAAACAAAAGCAAAAATAACCTGTTGGGATATCATCAAAATAAAATACTTCACAGTGAAGGAAATAGTGAACAAAACTACAAGTCCACCTACAGAATAGGAGAAAATATTTGCAAATGACAGATATGATAAAAGATTAGTACCCAAAATATATAAAGAACTATTCAAATTCAAAACCCAAAATCAAATAATTCATTTAAAAAAATGGGAGAAGACATGAAAAGACCTTTTTCCAGAGAAGACATACAGATGGTCAACATACACGTGAAGCACCACTCACCCTCTGGGAAATATAAATGAAACATCTCACACCTGTCAGAATGGCTAAAATCAACAGTACAAGAAACAACAGGTTTTGGTGAGGCAGTGGAGAAAGGGGAACCTTCTTGCATTGTTGGTGGGAATACAAACTGTTGCAGCCACTCTGGAAAATAATATGGAGTTTCCTCAAAAAGTTAAAAATAGAACTACCCTATGACCCAGCAGTTGCACTATTGTGTATTTACCACCAAAATACAAAAACATTAATTCAAAGGGATACATGCACCCTGATGTTTATAGCAGCGTTATCTACAACAGGTAAATTATGAAAAGAGCCCAAGTGTCCGTTGGCTGATGAATGGATAAAGATGTGGTTTACATATACAATGGAATATTATTCAGCCATAAAGTGAATGAAATCTTGCACCTCCATGGATGAAGCTAGAGAGTATTATGCTGAGTGAAATAAGTCAGTCAGAGAAAGACAAATATGAAATGATTTCACCCATATTGGAATTTAAGAAACAAAACATGTGAACAAAGGGGAAAAAAAGCAGGAGGCAAACCAAGAAACAAACACTTAACTACAGAGATCAAACTGATGGTTAAACCAGAAGGGAGGTGGGTGGGGGGATGGGTGAAATAAATGATGGGGACTCGGGGCTCACTTGGGATAAGCACTGGGTGATGAACCGAAGTGTCGAATTACTACATTGTACACCTGAAACTAGTATTACATTGTATGTCAACTAACTGGAATTTAAATAAAAACTTAAAACAAATAAAATGTATTCTGTAACAACTTGTATATGTCATCATTAACAACTGGTTAGAAGTTACTCTCAAGCTTTGTGGACCTGTTTTTTGTTTTTGCTTTTGTTTTTTCTTTAAGTCACTATTTTAATTTCTACCTAAAAAAAAATTTATATATTAGGTTTTATTTGTTTTTGTAATGATTTGACATGTTATTTTATTTCCAAGGTTATAATTTCTTGTCTAACTTTTCCAAATTTATTGATTATATATAGTTTTTAATTTTAACATCATGGTTGTATCTCTAGTTGCTTGTCTCTTCTTATTCTGAATTTTGTTTATTTGTACCTTCTTTTTGTTTTTCATTACCTCTTATCATTTCTATTTTATGTAGTTTTTCCCAAGGAACCATTAAAAAAAAAAGTCAGATCTATTATGTTTTACTGTGGTCATTTTTCTCTATTTCTTTGAGCCTGCTATTGTTTACATATTAGTCACTTCTTGCCTTCTTAATTTGAGTTTGCTGTCTTTTTTTCTAGCTCTTTCCCTCATCTCTCTTATTTTCTGATGAAAAAAATCTTAGTATTTGAAAATAAAGAAATGAAAGAAAAATTGGATGAATACGCAGCTCACACATGTGGTTTAAAGATCTGTGTAGAAATACCAAGCTTTCTGGAAATCCGAAAAATGACACACCATGCTATTTCTACCAGGTTGCCAAATATGAGAGAGTTGTGTAATTCCCTGTGTCAACCAGGTTTGGGCAGGGGAGAAAGGGAACTCATATATTATTCATGTTTTAACTCAGTAAAAGAATTTCAGACGGGATTCTGACAATGAAATTAAGATTCTGTATGCCATAAAATTCAGCAGTCCCATTCCTGGATATATTCTCTAGAGAAAATCCCCTAGCACATAAACTCCTTGAGGCCAGGGCTTTCAATTTCTTTTCTGTTCAGTGATATATCCTGCATGCCTAAGTAGTGCATGACACTTATTGGATGCTAAATACATATTTGTTGAATTAAATAAGTCCCACAGGAGTGTTACAAATGGATGTGTGAGAGAACATTCAGTGCAGCGTGATTTGTAGGAGCAAAGAAGCCTTCACTGAATTCAGTAGGAAGAGAATGTTATAAGCAGAATGGAATAATACCATTCGAGGGAACACTGCTGCAGTCAGTAGTAAGCGGACAATAATATGATTAGATCAATGTGGAGTGAAGAGTAAGCATCAAAACAAGATCAAAGCAATATATCAATTTAAAGTTAAAAAAAAAAAGACATGAAAGAGAACTTTTTATTCTGAAGGAGGCATATATTTTAAGGACATGAATTAAGGCAATTAGAATAGGTAGGAGAATGGAAATAAGGGGGAGAATAGGCAAGTAAAGTTAAAAAAATAAAAATAAAACAAGGACACAGAGGCGCCTTGCACTGACCCATCGTGGGATGCTGTAGTTCTGTCTGCATTATGCCTTGAAGTCTAAGAAAATAAAAAGGTGAGTACACGTGTCATTTTAACTTGTTTTGTCTTTTTAATGTACAATTCAATTTACTAATGACATAGTTTTTCAAGGAGGCTTCGGATTACAAATTGACTCCTTTGCTACATAAATTGATGCTAAACCCCACACCAGGTATCTCCTCGAGATTAATTTACAATTAACAATCTGGCTTGCCAGTTTGTGGCAGACAGACCACCTGTTTGTTTTGGTTATACAAATCCAGCATTGTAAACAACAGCGTCATTTCACAAAATAATTGAGGGACTGAGTAGCCATGGAAATAATACACAAGGAGAATATAAACTACACATTTTTATGTAACTTGTTAAGTCAGATTGGTATCTAGAAACCGACAGCTATTACCATCAGCAATTATCCCTTGGCCTATTAACACACATGCGAAACGACCGTGGATGAGGCATGTTTTGCAATAAACAGGTGTCTCTATCCCACAATCAGCACCTCTGTGGCGAGGCTGGGATGATGAATGTCATGCTTTCACAGAGAAACACCATCCGTCTATGTGAACATTTAGGCTCAATGGCCATCGAGGAAGAACCAAACTTCTTCTTCTTCTTCCTCTTTTCTTCAAGAGAAAACCACATTCTCAAATGGTCTTATTAGAAATGGGTAAAATGAATCGCAAAGGGAAAAACTGAAGTAGAAAACGCCAGCTGAATACTGCCACGTCCTCGATCTCGGGAAAGAGCCCAGCTGCTTGGAAGGAGAGCAGAGACACACAGAGAGGGAGTGAATGGGTCCTCTTGTGCTCCATCTCCTCGAGGGGCTTAAGAAAAGAGACCAGAATGTAAAGCACAGGGAGAAAAGGGAAGATTACAAAAGAGCCTTTATCTTAAAGGTCCTATTCAAAGATGTAATTTTCTTTTCAGGCAAGCACAACAGTTACAAGAAGTTGCTTTGTCTCTTTACCTATAAATTTCACATTGCCCATGTTGGCATTTTGGAGAGCAACATTTTAAAAGAAGGACCCCCACTTTCTGTTAGCAATAATGGGGGGAGAAGGAGTTTGGAAAATAACTGCACCATTTTCTGTTGTTTAGTCTAGGGATCTCGTTGGATTCCTATAATTTTTACTTTCTAATCATATGTATGTAGTAATTATATTCATGTAATTCTAAAAAGGACTTGAAGTGATTACTTCTTTGGTAATATGTAATATTTTGAAAAATATCTGCCTCTATCTCTAATACTTTAATATAACCTCAAATAAAAATACTAAACTCATAAGAATAAGTGGATATTAGAAATATTGTATAGTATAAGAACAAATTTTCCTAATAAAAGTTATAACAAAAAAAGATAAGCCCAGAAATCTCTATTTTTTTTAAAGATTTTTCCTTCCTTCCTTCCTTACCTTAGAGTGAGTGGGGGAGGGGCAGAGGGCCAGGGAGAAAGAATCTCACACTGAGTCTGAGCTGAGTGTGAAGCCCAACATGGGGCTCGATCCCATAACCCTGAAATCATGACCTGAGCCAAAATCAAGAGTCCTATGCTTAACTAACTGAGCCACACAGGCACACCCCAAGGAATCTCTATTGAAGGAAACTTCAATGGCAAATGCCTGAGAAATAAACCCAAATGTCTTAACGGCTTGCAGGAGTTAATGATTATTACAAGGGAGCCCTTGGCTTCCCCAGAGTTTGAATGGTGGCAGGACCCCAATTCTCTCTTTATGTAGATCTTGGTACTCTCCCCACAAAGCTGGCATGTTTCAAGCTCTTGCTCTTGGGTTGCAAAATAAGACATGTGCTTCTACTCTCCTCCTTCCAGTTTTGTGTTTTATAACAGCTTTTTAAGTTTCCAGAATTGACTCTAATTTGTTTTGATTTATAGTCCTGAGCCACTCACTGTTTCTACGGAACTGGAAGACATTGATTGCTTGGGTTTCATTTACCTGTTTCAGTCTTGGATGAGGACTGTTCAGGGTCACCCAAGCCCATTGTTTATCACAGGAGGTTTTTTCCCCAACAGCAGAATCAGTGGACTTTAAGAGAGTAAGTACTGGAGAGTAAAAATAACAGATGTCCATTACACTGGAGTAAAATTTCTAGAGTTTTAAATTTTTTATTCTGCTGCTTGGTAGAGTAAAAATTTTTTTTTTAAGTTGTCTTAGGTATTGTGACTCCATATAAATTTAGTCAATTTGTCAATGGCCATAAGAAACAATTTTTGTGCATTGGGTTGGGATAGACTGAAATTATAGACAAATAAAGAAAAATGAACATTTTTACAGTATTCTGTATACCCAACACTAACACATTATAGCTCTCTATTCATTTTAATTTTCTTTTATGTTTACTAAATAAAAATTTACAGGTATCTTTTCTAAAAAGTTCTAGTATATTTCCTGATAAACACTTTTTCTAGGAACTTAACAAGGAGGTATTTTTCTTTCAGATAACTGCTATAGCAAAAAATTATTAATTAAGTATTGATGTAGACACAAAGAAAAATACACATATCATTAATACACAGCTTGATGAATTTTTGCAAACTAAACCTACCCTTGTAACTAACAGTATCATATTAAGATACTGAATGTGATCATCCCTTTAGAAGCCATACTATGCTTCCTTCTGGTCAGTCTCTCATCTTTGATGAATAATCAGTATTCTTGTTTCTTATAGCATTGATCAGTTGTGTCTTTTCATAATTTATATAAATGAAACCATTCTGAATATATCCTTATGTGTCTGCCTTCTTTTACTCAGTATTATATAGGTGAGTTTTATCCATATTGTTTTACATAGCTGTAGAGATTTCAATCTATATCCTCACTAGTATAAATAGTCCACTTTAGGAATATATGACATATCTATCAATTCTACCATTGATAGGTATTTGGGTATTACATTTTTGAGCTATTGTGTATACTGTTGTGTTGAGTATTTTAATCAATGAATTTTGGAGAATATTTGTGTGCTTTTATCTTGGGTATGTAGCAGAAGTGAAATTGCTGGGTCATAGAAAATATGTATGTCTGGCTTTTGTAAACATTGCCAATTTTCCAGAATGCTTGTGCAAGTTTGCGCCATCATGCACAGCAATGTAGGAGGATTCCATTCATTTCACATCCTGGATGATGACTGGCATTTTCCGTCTGGTCATTGTGTGGTGGTATCTCATTGTGGCCATAATTTGCATTCACTTGGTGTCTAATAAACTTGAGTCTTTTTTTCATATTCTACTGCCACGTTGATAGTCTCTTTGTGAAATGTCTGTTCAAATCTTCTTTTGTCATTTAAAAAATGGCTTTGTCTACCTTTTCGCTGGTACTTTGGAATTTCTTTCTTTATTATTTTATTATTTTTATCTTTATTTCTTTATTTTCTTTATATGAGTCATTGGATATTTTATCTAGGTTCTATGTTGCTTTTCCACTCTCTTAATGTCTTTGATGAACTAAAGTTCTTAATTTTGAGAGTTCAGTTAAACATCTTTTCTTTTATCATTACTGCTTTTTGAGTTCTGTTGAAGAATATATTGCTTATTCCAAGATCATATTCTCTTCTATATATTCCTATGAAAACTTTGTTTTACCTTTCACATTTAGATCTTTCATCCATTTGGAATTTATTTTATTTTATTTTATCCAGGGTGAAGTAGGGGGTCAGGATTCATTTTTTTCTGAATGAATATCCAATCCATCTGGCACCATTTAGGAATAAGACCATACTTTCTCTTATTACACTGTGTGTCATGTTTGTTTAAAAAAAAAAAAAAAAACAGTGGCTAAATATAAGGCGGTCTGTTTCTAGACTCTATTCTTTGCCAGGGATTCCTTTGTCTATCTTGGGTTGATACCACAATGTCTTAAATAATGTAACTTCAAAATGGATTTTGGTATCCGGTAATGTCAGTCCACCAGCTTTGTTCTCAAAGATGCCTTGCCCATTCTCAGATTTTGTGTTGCAAAAACTTATCCATTGTCCTGTGGATTTTAAAACTAGCTGGTCAGTCATAAGTATTGCTGAAATAATGACAGGAATTGCCTCTACTCTGTTGTTTAATTTGGGGAGAAATAACATCTCTTTACAATATTGAGGCTCTCAATCCAAAAATTTGGTATATCCCTCAATTTATTTAGGTCCTTTAATTGTCTAATTGTCTCTGAACAGTATTTTATAAAGTATAGTAAAAAGTACAGTATATAGTACAGTAAGGATATACATATCCTTTGTTAGATTTTTCAAAGATTTTTTATGTTTCTGGATGCTACTATAAGTGGTTAATTTTTCTTTTTTTGGTGGCTACTATATAGAAATACAATTAATATTTTTACATTGATCTTGTATCCAGTGACTTACTATACCTAATAATCCTATTGGTTTGTCTATAGATTCTTTTTTTTTTTCTAGGTAAACAAACATGACTTCTGTGGATAATGGCCTTTCACTTCTTCCTTTACACTTTATACCTGTTTTGTTTTTTATTTCACTGGCTAGTGCTTCCCGTACAACACTGTACAGAAGTTGTGAGTAAGCATCCTTGTCTCACTTGAGGGATGAAAGTTTCAATATTTCACCATTGAATATGATCTTTGTTATAGAGTTTTAAATATATTATTTATTAATATTAAGAACATTCTTTTTCATTACCATCTTGCTAAGACATTTTTTCATAAATGGATGTTAAATTTTATGATATACTTTTTCTACATAATTTGAGATGATCATATGCAATTTCTCTCTTGTTTTAATGTAGGACATGACATTGTTTTCTAATATTGAGCCATACTTACACTTTTGAAATAGATATTAATTAGATGAAACATATTGGATTTTGTCTATATCACTGGGTTCTTTTTTCTTATACCTGATTAAATATGTTTGCATCTCTTAGTCAAGAAACTTGTTTGTAATTTTCCTTTCTTTTAATGTTCTGGTTAAATTTTGGAACCAAGTTTTTTTGTTCTGCAAGTTATGAAGTGTCCCTCTTTTGCTGTTCACTGAGAGTTTAAGACATGTTGTTTCTTCCTTAAATTCCTGTAATAAATCAACTGGGAAAGGCTAAGTAGTCTTCAATTTTTTTCTTTATATTGATGAGGATGTTAATTACAGATTAAATTTCTTTTATATGTGTAGGATTATTTACATTTTCTATTTCATCAATCATCTTAGTCATTTTTTAGTAAAAAGTTCATCTATTCCTTACAAATGATCAGCTTTTTTGGTATTCTTATGTATTCTTATTTTGTTTAATGTCTGGCAATTCTATATATAGTGTCTACTTAAAATTTATGATATTGGTGATTTGTCTCATTCTTACTATGGGTTTTATTAGTTATTCTTTTTATTAACAACCCCACAGTTTTTGGCTTTGTTATTATTTTTACTGTTTATTCTCTTATTTTGTCTATTCTATAAATTTATGTTTTTATACTTATTATTTCTTTATCTTTATTTCCTCAGGTTTGATTATTTTTCTAGCATCTCAACATTGAAATTTGATTGTTTTTTATCTTCCCTTTTAATATCTATCAAACATATAAATATATAAAAAAAGAATAAATAAATAAATAACCAGGATGTCTTGGAAGTATTGCACTTCATAATTGCATTTCATTGCATAATTCCATAAATTTTGATATGTGGTACTTTTATCATTATTTATTTTAAAATATTATCTAATTTCCATTTTGACTTCTTCTTCAACCTATTTTTTTTTAGAACTATATCTTTAATTTCCAGACATGTCAAGTGTTTCTACTCATCTTTTGTTATTGATTTCTAGCTTAATTCCAATCTGATCAAAGATATAATCTAAAATGTATTAATCTCAAATCTGTTGAGGCTTTCTTTTTTCCCTAGTTTCTGGTATCCTTTGATAAATGGGGAAAATGTGAATTATGTTATTATTAGGTACAGTGTTCCATCTAGATTACTTAGGTCAAATTTGCAAAATGTGTGTTGTTGTTTTTTTGATGTGTCTGCAGATTTAGGATTGTGATGTCTTCCTGTTAGGATGACTCAAAATATTTCTTTATTTCATCATCTCTAATGATGTTTCTTATCTTCAAATCTATATTGTTTGATAATAATTGTCAAAACTCTGAAGGCTCTGAGATTTTGAACTTCTTGCAAGCTAAGAAGTTAGGCTTCCATAGTTTAATGGACGTTGGTAGAAGACAAAAGGTTCATGACTTAGAGGTATAGGACATTCACTTACAACAGTAACAGTAACCAGAGCATCAGAGTTTATTGGGCTGTTCCCCTGAACCCCAATTCCCATAGAGTATTGAAGTCTGCTGCATATCATTTCATTTTAGCTTCTCCAAATCACCAGGGCACCCTGCCTAGGCATTTCAGAGAAGTCTGTGAATCAAGGGCTCTAATGAATCAGTGGTTTTATTTCAGGAAGTAAAGGAGGGAGAAAATTTGTCTGACAGGGATAGCTGCATTTAATCTATTTGGACTTCACCCAAGTTCTTAAAAATGTGAATTGACAGTTTTAGTAGGTTCTGAAAAATTCACATGGATGATAGACCTCTTTTACTTCACTGTATTCAATTTTCTATGAGTCTCCTAGTTTTAGTCCTGCCTCACACAGTTTCTCTTACCTCCAATCCTGAGCCTTTTGGGGGATTATGCTACATCAGTTAGCTTACTTCTTTCTCATTAGCACTATCCTCTTGAGACACCTGATGTTCATATTTTAAGTTCTCTAAAATCTCTTTCTGCTTTATACCTTTGAAAATGTGTTAATGTTTTACCCACTGTTCTCTTGGTTTGTATACCTATTTTCTTTTTCTTTTTTGAGGGATTTTATGGGAAGATAAATAATATTAATTCATCATATACAACTTAAATTCTCCATTCCATTATTTTAAATTTTCCTATTTTATTTGGGTTTTAATATGTTTCTTGTAATTATCAATTTAACTGGA
This sequence comes from Mustela nivalis, assembly GCF_964662115.1. Taxonomy (NCBI): domain Eukaryota; kingdom Metazoa; phylum Chordata; class Mammalia; order Carnivora; family Mustelidae; genus Mustela; species Mustela nivalis. The sequence continues at coordinate 79,122,784 of NC_139021.1, forward strand.
TATAACTCCAGAATGAGTGTCTCTATAATCCAGATTAGTTTAAACCATTCACATTATATATTATTCACATTTATTGTCACTGATGATAGTTTTAAAATATTGGGTGATTTTATATTTTATATTTAAGTTTGCACTTGAGGTTCTTTGCTTCTGATAGGCTCCACTTGGATAGTCATCTATGAGAGGGTTGGGAACTACTTGAAGGTTGTAGTCCATTTTGTTTTAGAGGAGGGAGATAGGATACGCAGCTCGTCACTGCAACTCATCACTGCCTTGTTTCATTGCCCCAAACTCTTACAATAAATATTCCTGTTGATGTTAAGATAGCCCATACCCTTCTGCTGAGCCCTGGATTTAGGGAATGGGATAGACAACTTTTGCTTTCTGGTTTCTCTCACTTTGTTATTCCAGTTGCATATCCTTCTCATGTCTCTGGATGTCCTTTTCTCAGGGGTTCTGCCACTATGGTCATGCTGAAATTTCCTGCAACCTTCTGGGTCATTACAGCTCAATAGCCTAGAAGTGCTCAATTTGCAGGCCATACTATGAAGCATACCTGTGCAATCATTTTGTTTTTCAATCTCTTCTGGATTCCTCACACTCTGAACCACTAATAGTATTCATTTCACTTTGAGCAATGTTACATACGTATTATTTATGGGATTTGGTGTGTGAGGGGTAAGACTGCTGATATTGGATATGATCAGTCTGCCTTCCTAAAACTAGATTTCTGAAGCCCCGCCATATTAAGATACTTGATGGCACAGTTATTTGCTAATGAAAATTAGACTTTTCTGCTAAATTCTGTATTTTATATTGACTAGTATGGTTTGAGCTCACTGTTCCAAAAGCTATTAAGGATTCAATTAAAATTCTCTCATATAGTATGAATATTATATAACACTATAAATCACTTGGCTTCTTTATGGTAACATGGCTGTCTTTCCCTTTAAGAACATAGAGCACATCTTTAATTTCTAGGTTAGATTATACTGATGGCTGAAATCTAATGTTACCTGTAATTAGTTACTCGTTTTTGTTTTTTTTTTCAGTCTACAGAATCTTAAAATTCTTATTCCTGATCAAAGTACATTTTTGAGAATGGTTTGGGAGATTGTTCTGATTTATGTTCTACTCTGAGCTATTTTGGAAGATAATCTGATAATCCACTTCCCTGCTAATAAATTTAGGTCCTTTATTATAGTCATTAGTGGACTCAACTCTTCCATTTCCCTAACTTGTCTACTTTATGGAAAAATAAATCAATTCACTTTTTTAAGTTTTTCCATTAAAGAGTACTCTTATAAAATTCCTTCTGATTATCTTCTTTCTCAATTCTTGGTCTCTGGAGGGTTTGAAAGGCTAGCAATGGAGATTAGTGTGTGCAAAGACTAGAAACACATGCATCTCATATCTAACATTGACTGGAGTGTTGACAGTTTGTGGTAGATGCAGTTATATTAAATTTAGTCAGGTATAGATATGCCTTGAGTTGTAGAAGACCCAGCTGTATTTAATTTAAATTTAACCTACAGAAGAGTAAAGAATTTCTAATACAATGACTGTTTTAAAACAAGGTTTAGAAGAGGCACCATTACGTTTGCCTCTCAGGCAACTATGGGGGAAAAAGCAAAAGAAAGTGCAAGAAAATGGAGAAAAAGAGTGAAGTATAGGAAGCGAAATATTCTTACAAATCAGCTTCAGAATGGCGATGCTCTTAAATTACAAATTAAAGTGATCTAAATCAAGAACTTAAATTTGGAGACACAGGTTGTATCTCTATATAGCTACATATAAATAAATACTCTACATAGGTAATCACATAATCACATTATATACACCCAAATGTTTTTGTACCAACAAAGGTAGAAAAATATGTTTCTTCATATGACCAGAGAAGCACTTGCTGTTGAGAAAGGAAATGAGGAATGAAGTATTGGTGGACCAGGTTTGAAATACATAGTGAAACCATTCCCTCTACTTTTTTCCACCAGGGCATTTACCTGGTGGACTTTCTGCATTCTCCTGTCAAATCCTTCCTTGGACACCATGTCGATATTTTTGTAGTTGATATGTGGATAACGTATGGGGTCACAAATATGTAAATTAAAAATGTAGATAGACTTTTTTTTTTTTTTTCCCCTTCATGATAGTCTGGAGAATCCCTTCCCTTTCTAGCCTACTGTTAATGTAACACCTTGGGGTCTCATTCAGATAAGGTTAGTTACGTTAAATGACTAATTCCAGGCAGCTGTCTTGAAGAAGATGCAAAGACAGTGCGTGGTTGGTCAGTAAGGGAATCTGATGCACATTTGTCAGGCCCCATACCTCCATAACAGAATTATTAAGTTGCATTTGCCTTAGTTTCAATGTTTTCTTCATCTTTCCTCCCACAATTCTTAGTCATATAAAGCAAACAAAATACTATTTTGGAAAGATGCATATTTTTCTCTGCCCATCACATTCTTTCTCAGACACATAGAAAGGCCTAATTCTGACAACTAGTTAGGTTTCAAATGGGAATTTATCTACATTTACACCTCACTGAAATGTTATGATTAAATAATTTTATTTTTAAATACATTAACAATATGAAATAAGGATTAGATGTGGATACATTTGGGACAATCCACCATCAATCCAAATGGGAAAAGGTCTAGCTGCCTCCAGTGTTCTGACTTCTAATTTATTTTAACTTATTCTGGCTCATTTACAACACTTCTATCTTTCCTGAAGCATCTTCTTGGCCATGCTTAGTCTCAACACCCTTTTTATTTCCATTTGTCCTCTTTCCTACAATCAGATGTTTAGGAAGCAACCAAGGTTTCTAAGATTATAGAGATATTAGACCCCTAAGTTGTCTCTAAGGCATATATTCTGGATATATTGATTTCTGTAGGATTTTTAGTATTTTAATGTTTTAAAGATTTTTTTATATAATGATATCTGAAGACAAATACACATATATTTTGAAAAATTTGAAAAAGACTTTTTAACAGAATAATGTTATATGATTTCAGTGTCTCTGTTAGCCTTATTGTCACCATCCTGCTTGTGCCCAAGGAAGACCATACATACACATAGACACACACAGACACACACAGATATAGAATACATATAAATACAGATAAATAAATATAAATATATATATATGATCCGATATAAAACTGGAAGTTGTTCAGGGACTTGAACAGAGAGTGTGGTGGGGGGAGTCAACCAACATATGACACACATAAAATGCAAAACACAAATTCACAAAACACAACATGCATTGTAGTAAATACTGTGCTCACATTTTGAGTGAATTTCTTGAACAGATACTCTTTTTGTATACCCCAATTAAATATGATTACAGTAGGAAATAGACAATGAAACATTGTTTGGTCAACCATACTTTTAAAATTCTTTCACTACTGTACTTTGGCTGCATTATTAAATTAATTTGCTCGTAAAATAGCTAACTAATGGTTAAAAATTATTTCATTGCTAAAACAATAACAATTATTGTAGTGACCTACATGATTGTCCTTTACTAAAACACAAAAGAAATAAGATGATAGAAAATAAGCCTCAGACACATGTAATTGAATTCCCTGATATTAAACCTAACTTAGGTAATGAATGTTTGGCAGTGAAACATAATCCACTACTTTAATGTTTTTACAACAGATCATATTGATTTTGTCATTTTGTATATTAAAGTATATAAGATATATAAGCACTAGTGAATTTTATTAATTTTTGTTTATATATATTGAAGTTGCATCTGAAAACATATTTTTAAAAATAATTTATTCCTTTGAGAGAGAGAGAGTGTGCAAGCGTGGGGAGAGAGGCAGAGGGAGAGGATCTTCAAGCAGACTCCCTGCTGAGTGCAGAGCAGGATCTTAGCACTCTGAGATCATGACCTGAGCCAAAACCAAGAGTCCCACGCTAAATCGACTATTCCACCCGGGAGCCCTGAAAAACAGATATTTTAAGTTAATACAGGATATGTCATAACTGATTTTATTCAAAAGGGAGCAATATATTATACAAGCTACTTAAGTGCTCTGTAGGTTTTTGCTCCAACATAAAGAGTAAGACTTGTCTTAAGAAATGATAATTGTGCAGGTTCAGTGGTGGACAGACCATAAAGAATGAGAAGTGGGAGAAAGAAGCTTTATTTTCTAACTCTAAAATCTGTGCCTACCATCATGGAAATCATGGAATTTGTTCTGTATCCATGGTTATAAGTTGATGTTGTGTGGAATGTCATATGATTCTTACAGAAGAGTTTCAGAAAACTATGCATAACAAGTAAAAATTAACCAAAGCCCCTCTTTTGGTACTATCAGACATAATTGTGCAGTCTTCACTAATAGCTCTTGAAGTCAAGGACAACATCTCTTTCTAATTTCCGAGATATTTCTTTTGTGGTTTTAGTCATATGTAGGGACCCAGGTGGCATAATGGAACTAAAGTGACCTTAGGTAAAAAAGAATAATGATTTATTTGGGGAGAAAAGTTAACTCACAAACAAAAGTGAAAATGCTTCCCAAGGATCCTTTATATTTAGGTAGAAAATAAAAGCCTACTATTTAATTTTTTTTAAACCAGAAATCAAATTTTTTGTTTCTAGTGAGTAAAAGATCCATTTTTTGAAAAATGTATTTGGGGAGTTTTCCAAATTATATCAAATAGTAGTCTAGATAAATTTTCAAAATAAATGAAAAATAATATATATATGTATCCAATTTTTGTTATAGCTTAGATTTTTAATGGATAATAGCTATGTCAAAATTATATCATGATTAGCGAAATAAGTCAAGCAGAGAAAGACAACTATCATATGATCTCCCTGATATGAGGAAGTGGTGATGTAACATGGGGGTTTAAGTGGGTAGGAGAAGAATAAATGAAACAAGATGGGATTGGGAGGGAGACAAACCATAAGTGACTCTTAATCTCACAAAACAAACTGAGGGTTGCTGGGGGGAGGGGGTTTGGGAGAAGGGGGTGGTATTATGGACATTGGGGAGGGTATGTGCTTTGGTGAGTGCTGTAAACCTGGTGATTCACAGACCTGTACCCCTGGGGATAAAAATATATGTTTATAAAAAATAAAAAATTAATAAAATAAAAAAAATTATATTACAGAAGGCAATACAATTTTAGCAAAGAGAGTTTATAATCCTGTTTTAGTCATTGAGAAGTAATTTAATATACTGAAATTTCCTTTCTGAAATAAAATTTCAGTAACAATCCAAACTTGGTATAAATCGCTTAAAAAAAAAATCTGCTGAGTCTTTTGTTTGATGAAAGCTGACTTTACTTGAGTCAAACATCACTTGAGCTCAGAGGTTTTCCATTTGTTATTCTGAAAAATTATTGGACATAGGTGATGCTAGAGTTTCAGGGAGAATTTGTAACTTTTTCTAGAACCCTTCTTTATCACCAAATAACAAACACATTAGATTACTTTGAAAACAAATTATTTTTTTTTAAAGAATTGAACTTTAATTCATATTCCCACAAAAGAAGAAATTACTTCTCTTGAAAAGAAGTCTCTTGGGAATGTAGTTCCATAGCAAAAGAGTTCAAGGTGGCAGGTCTGATTCATTTTAAAATTGGTGAAAATCATTGATGCCTCAGAACTCAGTAACTGCTACTGGTGATAGGTAAAGCAGGCATTTCAGATTAGGAAAGAGAAGAAATCAGGTAGAATTGGGGTTGTATGAAAAAAAGAAGTAGGAGGGAAAAAAACTTCATAATGAGTTTGGGATCTGTGGTTTCTCTGTAACTTGCTCAGTTAGAACTGAACATTGGTGGTTAGTGATAGATTAAGAATTGATCAAATTGTTCTTGATTAAAAAGAATGGGGGCATTTTCAGAAGAGTCCAGCCTTTCAGAAAGAAGCTCACATCACCAATCACAAAGGATTTGAGAGCTATCAACAACAGTGTTTCTTTAATTACAGTGGTGAGAAAGAGATGAAAGTGACACACCATTTCTGCACATCATAGGTGGGGATTAATCTCATAACTTTGGCTATTCAACTTAAATAATGTTTTACTCAACGTAACTTTTTCAGAGACTTGCAGGTCACCAAAACCTTGCATTTAAATGAATTATTTTATTTGGTAAAATCAAGAACAATGCATACTAAAGTACTGATTTTTCTCATTCTTATAGAAAAGTAGAAAAATCAATTTCTTCATAAATATCATAGTAAAACACCCACCTGGATTCTTACTCCCTTCCATTGTCAAATATGTAAAAGACAATCACACCTATAATAGTTGAAACACAAAGTGAAATTACATTGGAAGTCTTAAAGAATAAGATTCTCCCCAATATTCATGTATCTTCAAGAGTTGTAGATGCAAGTTTTTCGTTTTCTTGTTGTGTGGAATCTCGTATGATTTTTACAGAAGAGTTTCAGAAAACTATAGCTAACAAGTAAAAATTAGTCAGTTTTGGTACTAAGTCAGACATAGTTGTACAGTTTTCACTATAACTCTTGAAGTCAAGGACATCTATTTCTAATTTCAGAAATATTCCTTTCAGAACATTCTCTGCAGCCTTCCAGATAAGTCAATCTCGTTACATTCCTTGTACATAAAGTGTTAAAAATTCTTCTGAAACCTTTAAATTAAATCAGGTATGCACTGAAGCACGTAGCAGAACCTATTGCAAAATAGAAATTCAACAAATGAATAATGCTCAGTAAATATATTTTTATAAATTTGTATAGTTTTATGTACATTTATGTGAATATACAGTTTGATGATTACCTCCGTATGTCCAAATAACATGCCTATCTTGCTTATGTGACTTTCTGAATTTTCCAATATTTAGCATTGTTTAGGAGCTTTCCATTCCATTATAGGAAAAATGTAAATTTTGCTTTCTTTCATCTGTGATCCTATCATAGAAATTTTTCCCATTATCTATTCTCTGTGTCTTTTTATCTGTGTGTATACAGACATACATACACATATAATGACATATAATAAATATGTAGTAGATGACATATAAAAATATATAGAGTACCAATTAAATTAATATTTCATTTAATAGTCATATTAATTAATTAATCAATTGACAGAGAGACAGTGAGAGAGGGAACACAAGCAAGGAGAGAGAGAGAGAGGGAGAAGCAGGCTCCCTGCTGAGCAGGGAGCCCGATTTGGCACTTGATCCCAGGACCCTGGGATCATGACCTGAGCCATGGCAGATGCTTAACACCTGAGCCATCCAGGTGCCCTTAATAGTCATTTTTAAATTAAATAGATATTTCATTTTATATTTTTGTTATATATAAAATAATAGCATTGCTTCAATATTACGTTAATTTTCTGAGCATGATTCATTCAATCCTAATCTAACTGTTGCCTAACTCTCTTCTCCTATGCTCAGATACATCATGTAGTTTTATAAATCTCTTCTAGGACTTCCTATTTATGGACTGGGTTCTCACTTCTCTTGTTAGCTATTTTGTTGTATTATCACCATTATCCTGGATGTATTATTTTACTCCTTTTTAAAAAATTTTGTTTATTTGACAGAGAGAGAGTACTAACAAAGAGATTGTCAGGCAGATGGAGAAGGAGGACCAGGCTCCCCACTCAGCAGGGAGCCCTGTGTGGGGCTCAATTCTAGAACCCTGGGATCATGATAAGCCAAAGGCAGATGCTTTACTGACTGAGTCACCCACATGCCCCTATATTGTTTTACTCTTGTATTAAATCCCTTGCTTCCTAATGCTCTCTTCCTTCATCTTGACTTATCATTACCTTTCATTTTCCTTATCCTTTTCTACTTTTCTATAAGAATGAGAAAAATCAAAGTAATTTGTGTTTGTGTATGGTCATGCAAGTCTGAAAATGGTTTTATTTAACTTTCAAAGGACTAAAAGTTTGACTTGGTATAGAAGTCTAGATTAAAACTTATTTCACTCAGAATTTTTAAGAAGTTTATGTAGTTTCCAATGTTACTATGGAGATAATGGAGGCCATAACAATTCCTATTATTTTTTTATGTGGCCTGGTATTTTTAATGAAAAGTTATAGGAATGTTCCTTGTTCCTAGTGTTCTGAAGTTCATAATGCCATGTCTTAGTGTAAGTTTATTTCCATCTATTGAGGTGGAAACACAGCTAGCTGCACATGGTGCAAATTTTTAATCTAGAAACTGATGTTCTTTGATTTGGAAAACATTTGTTGAAATTTTCCCCTTCAAATTTTTTGTTTTCACTTACTGGAATTCATTCTTTGGGTGTTAGAATTTTAGGACTGGATTGCAAATCTAATTTTATTTTATATTACATTATTTTTATTATTATTTGGATTTTAAAAGTGTTTTTGATTTATAGGAAAATCATGAAGGTAGTGCAGAGATTCCTTCATACCCCACACCCAGATTATTCTAATATTAACATTTATATTAATAAATTAATAGCGAAGAGTAAATTTGCTACAATTAATAGAAAAATATTGACACATTATTTTTAGCTACAGTCCATCTTTTATTCAGATTTCCCGGTTTTTACCTAGAATCTTATCCAGGATAACACATTATATTTAGTGATCATGTCTCCACAGTCTCCTTTTGCTTATGATAATTTTCTTAGGCTGAAATCTTAGTCCCTAATTATGAAATTCCTAGAAGAAAACATAAGAAAAAATGTACTCTGCATGGGTCTTGACAATGATTTTTTGGATATGATACCTAAAGCAGAAGTAACAAAATAAAAAATGACTGGGACTACATCAAATTAAAAAGCTTCTGCACAGTGAAAGAAGTCTCAACAAAGTGACAAGACAACCTATAGATTAGGGAAAAAAATTGTTAACTATATATTTGAAAAGGGATTAATATCCAAAATATACAAAGAACTCATACAAGTAAATCAACAGCAAAAATCCAAATAATTTAATTTTTACAATGGGCAAAGGACTTGAATAGACATTTGTCCAACGAAGATTTATGAATTACCAGTAGATACATGAAAATATGTTCAATATCACAGGTCATGAGGGAAATGCAAATCAAAACCACAGTGAGATATCACCTTATGCTTGTTATAAAAAAAAGACAAGAGGTAACAAATGCTAGCATGGATACAGAGAAAAGGGAACACTTGGGTACTGTTGGCGGAATTGTAAATTGGTAAAACAACTATGGAAAACAGTATGGAAGATCCTTAAAAAATAAAATAAATAAAATTACCATAGGATCCAGCAATTCCACTTCTACGAATATACCTACAGGAAATGATGACTAACTTAAAAAAATATCTGCACCTTAATGTTCAAAGCACCATTATTTACAATAGCCAAGACATGGAATCAATGTAAGTCTCTGTTGGTGAATGAATGGATTAAGAAACTGTGGTTTATATATGCAGTGAAATATTATTCAGGCATTAAAAAATGAAGAAATCCTACCATTTGTGACAACATGGTTGGATCTAGAGGGGATGATTCTGAGTGAAATAAGTCAGACATCGAAAGATAAAAATTGCACAATCTCATATATAAAATCTAAAAAAAAAAAATCTCATAGAAAGTGATCAGCTTATGGCGATCGTAAGTATGAGGGGTAATGGATGAAAGTGGCTAAAAGGTACAAGATTCCAGTTATAAGATAAATAGGAGCCAGGGTGTAATGCACAACATGATGACTATAGTTACCACTGCTGCATGATACATTGGAAAGTTGTTAAGAGTAAATCGGAAGAGTTCTTATTATAGGGAGAAATTCTTAAAAATTTGTCTCATAGATTTTTTTACTGTATGTATAAATGATGTTTGATGTTAATTAAACTTCTTGTGGTGATCATTTCACAATATATAAAAATAAAATCTTTTTTTTAAATCTTTTTTAAAAATCTTTTTATTTGACACAGAGAGAGACAGTGACAGAGGGAATACAAGCAGGGGAAGTGGGGGGGGGGAGAGCAGGCTTCCCACTGAGCAGAGAACCTGATGAGGGGCTTGATCCCAGAATCCTGGGATCATGCCCTGAGCCAAAGGCAGATGCTTAAGGACTGAGCCACGCAGGCACCTCTATAAGTCAAACCTTTATGCTGTACACCTGAAATTCATCCAGTGATATATGTCAATTACATCTCAATAAAACTGGAAAAAAATTATCTGGAATTTTTCTCTCTGTGAAATTTGTCTTTTCTCCCCTCTTCATTCATTTATTCAGTCATTTTTTTTTTTTTAATTTCAGTGTGGACCCATATATTTATCTTATACTTTGTGTTATAATCCAATACTACTTTATTTTTTTATTTCTCAAATTAGTGTATCTTTGAACATTTTATATGATTCTATTTTATCCTATTTACCTGTTCTTATTAGTCCTGATTTCAACTGAGGGAATCTGCTCCTAGGCTGGTCCTCTGGTCAGCTGTGATTCTTTGAATTTTCCTTTTTCTCCAATTTTAACTGTGCCAGTTTTCCATAACTTCAGTGCTCACATGGATCTAAGAATTGTTGATTTTCAGTTTCTCAGGGAAACTTTTCAGTTTTTCTTGTTGTGAGTGTAGGATTTATGCCTTCCCAAGCTCTTTGCATTTTGGATTAGATATTGGAAGTTGACTGTGGTTTGTTATACATGCTATCTCTATTCTTTTACTGGAATTTTGGAAGAGGCAAAAGAGAATGCATATCAGTTCATTATGTTATTTGACAGTCTGTTTTCATCTTTTATACTTACTTTCATCCCATTCTTATTTTTCTTCTTCCTTCCTTCCATCCTCTTTCAAATCTCTGTTACTAACAAAAATAGTCTTTGAATAGAAAATAATGGCACATATAAAACGTACCAGTCCAGCCCTCGGCAGATAGCTTCTCAACATAATCAGAAACAAAGTAAAAAAACCAACTTTGGCAGATTTTGATCGATATACTATTTTTGTAACATATTTGTTATTCATAAATGATAATTTTAATAAGCAATTAAATTATAACATTATTTCACTCAATCGTGAATGCTTTTATTGAGAAAATCTCTGCTAAGTTCCAGAGATGCAAATATTAATGCCATAGTTCGATGATACTTAGAATCTTGGAAGGAAGACATATCCTACGCAAAGATAATGAGATGGTGCTGTGAAGGGAATGTAAGTAGTGCTAAGAATATGGAAATGTTCCATTCCTGCCATCATTCAATGGGGAGAAAGTTGCGGAGGTGGATCCATGCGAACTAGGTATTGGAGGGTAAAGATAAGCTCACCAAATAGACAGACAGAACAAGACCATCTTTCAAGAAGGAAAAGAAAATCTGTTTAGGATCAAAGGAGTGAAAGAACATAACGTATAGGTAGAAAGGTCATTTATCGGTAGAAGATTTAGTTGGGAGGCATCCTGGGATCAGGTTACAAATTTTTCTTTGGAATGCTGTGGAGTTTGAAATTTATCATATTAACCACAGAAAAGTCAAGCATGGTCAGTTTTATTGTTGTTTATCTTATTTTTGATTAGAATGGCAAATATGGATGTGGTATAGTAACTGGAAGGGGAAGGGAGCCACAGAGAGGATAAAGAAAGCCAGGACACCTGTTAGCAACTATTCATAATCCTAGGGCAAAACTATGAGGACCTGAATTAAGGCAACATTTTTAAGTGTGGTATTAGAACCATAGGAGAAGGGGCTAGAAGCAGACTTGAGATTTAATTTGATATAGAGTCAATAAAGTTTGGTGATGAATTCAGTGCAGTTGATAAGACAGAAATAAAGGAATCTCTGAAATTTCTGGTTAGAATGACTAAGAGAATGGCAAGGTCATTAATCAAGACTGAACTAAAGGAGGAAGAAGGTTTATGCAGTTGGGTTGGCAGAAAACTAGTCAAGTTTAGAATATGATAATTATTAAAAGATGAATGAATAAATGATAATTTAAAAAAGTTTTGAAGCGCAGAAGACCATCAAAATAAATATTTTTTTCCTCCACTATTTCTTGAGGATCCATAACTCCAGATTTGAAGGTTTCCTCTAAACCTATTAAATAAAATGTTTTGTGTTTTACTCTCCATCATCTGGGATTCTATCTTCTCTGGAATACTACCTATTAAAGAACATGAGTCTTAACCTCATTTAGAGTCATTTCTCCCTGAACCTGGCAGAAGATCTGGCATGAGTAGATGATCTACAGATATTTGACTGACCTGAGATTATAATATAACTTTAAAACATTTTTCTTCTCCATGAGCACAGCTATTATATTATATTAGCAGAAGATGGTGACAGACAATGTGGGACATTCTAGGAAATTGGTTAATGTCAACTAAGGTTGTGAACTTTATTTATTTTTTTATTGAAGTATAGTTAATCCACTGTGTTGTATTAGTTTCAGATGTACAATATGATGACTCAACAATTCGTACAGTGCTTTTCAAGATAAGCACGGTCTTGATCCCCTTTTCTATTCCACCGACTCCCCATCTAACTCCCCTCTGGCAACCACCAGTTTGTTCTCTATATTTAAGAGACTAACTGAATGATAGTCATTAAGAAGGGCACTTGAGATGAGCACTGGGTGTTACATGTAAGTGATGAATCACTAAATTCTATTCTTCAAAACAATACTTCAATAACTATTTGTTAACTAACTGGAGTTTAAATAAAAACTTAAAGAAGAGTCCATTTTTAAAGTCAAACACCATATGATTCCACTACTATGTGGAATTTAAGAAACAAAACAAATGGAAAACAAAGAATAAAGAAGACAAAAAGACTTAAATGCAGAGATTGAAACACTAAGTATATGAAATTTTCAATGTTACCTAATCAGACGAGAGTTTGCTTTTGCTGCAAATTACAGGCAGGTCGCAGTGAAGGGGGTATAGGCCCAAAGTTCCCAAATTTGGGTATCACTGGAATTTCAGGCAGATTGCCAGGAAGTTCATCTTTCTGGGTTCTAGGTCACAAGTGATGAGATTCTGATCTCTCGGGGACCGTGCAGTTCGTAATTTCATAATTAGCCCAGTGTTGATACAGAATTTGCATTAGTTTGCTTGGTTTGGTAATGTGCTCTGATTTTCTGGTCATGTATGACCAATGATGGCTAAAATACAATTCAACAGTTTTCTCTTTTGTATGACTTTTCATTTTTTAGTCTGTTAATTTCTTCATACTTCTCCAAGAAAGGAACAAAACATTCTGGATTTATCAAGTTGATGTAATCGTCTTCTTTTATTGGTTATCTATTAGGACCAGGGTTTGGGGGAAGAATCTGAATTTGTGGTGGGTGGACAGGGATCTAATTTCTCAGCCTAAGTACTAATTTTGGAACAGAATTATCAGCAAAGTTCATTTGGTACTAAGTCAAAGGAGTTACTGACCCAGAGCTTTCTGAAATTTCCCTTCATAGCAGCCAAAATGGATGGCAGTTTGGGGTATTCCTTATCATCTCAGCTTCTTGAAATAATATGATCTTCCAAGGATTGGAAGCAAAGGATGTCCCAGAAACTGGGTGTTTGGCTGCACACCTAATAGGCTTAAATCTTAGTTTTTGTTACGTATTAGTACACTCAGATGGAATAAAAAGAACACTATTAGGAAACACAGAAAAATGGGTGTAATTTTGATGAAAAGTATTTTAGGACCAGGATATAATGATTATAGATATACATTTACTGCAAGTCATCTATCATATACATGAAGATGATACTTCTGGCCTGGAACTTTCAGAACAAATATTTCGTATAGGGTACTGACCTGTATTTATAGGCTAAAATAGTGTAATAGGGAATGAAAATAATTTTTTCCTCTAGGTTTTTTCTTTTCTTTTCTTTTTGGTTGGGTTTTGGCCTTGTGCTAGTTACTATCCAAATGATGAAAGTACCCCAAACAATTATCCTCACATCTTAAGATATTAGATTATGCCTAAATTGTCTTCATTACATCCTACTGAGTTAGCTCACTTACTAAATGTTGACTATAAAACTAGCATCTTCAGGAATATGACATGAAAAGTAGGAGGATTTATTCATGTGAAAAGTGCTTTTCCATTTGTAGTAAACATAAGCTATGGTCAATTAATCTGAAACTCTGATATTACTTTTGATATTATTCATAAATGATATCACATTATTATTTTCATACATATTAATGAATAAAAAGGTGACTGTTTAGAACTATTTAGTCAGTAACATACTAAAACTCTTGGGGTTTGAAATTATCCTTGATAAAGTTGAGAAAAATTAGAAGATTAAACTCTTAACCAATGAGCTGATTGCCTATTTCTTGGACAAAGATAAATACTTATAGTCCATCATTTCATAATAAATTTATTTTAAATCATTTCACAAAAATGTCCAAATCAGCATAAATATTCTCTCACACTGAATGAAGAATTCTATTAAACAGATTCAAATATTTTCTTTGTGTTTACCTTAGGATTGGCTACCAATAGAATTTATGTAAATGATGAAAATTGTAGTCTAAAGCTTTCATCCAGTAAACCATACTCCCCCCTCCCCAAACCTGGTAAAAATATATGGTATTAAATTTGTTAAAAGTTGTCACTGAAGATATGGAGATTAGATTTTATGCCATAGTCAAGACCATGAATGTACACTTGTTTATAATATCATATTACCTCATTACATAAATCCTTAGCATCACTGCCTAACAGTTAAAATCCTTGGAGAGAAAGACACATTTAAGAGTGAATAAAATATTATAACTATAAATACTCACTTTTTGCATAGATGGCTTAAGCTAAATATTGTCTTTTCTGGAATTGTTCTAATAAATTGATTTTAACATTAGAATCTACGTGTAAACTTGGCATATAGAAATAAAATCTTATGGCTGTGATTATTTTTCTCGTCACTCTATGTTATAAATTTCTAAAATGGAAACCCCAGGACTTATACAAGAAAAACGAGTTGCTAGAAATATGACCACAGGAAAAATGTTAGTAGCTTCGGTTTATGTTGTTTTCCCTAGAGGTAATACTTATTTGATAATGAAAATACATTAGAAAACCTATAATGTCTTCAGAGGTAGGTAAAAGTAACATCATTATATTGCTGAATAGAGCTATTTAAGTTTTCACATGTAACTTATTTCAAATATGTATTTTCAGTTTTTACCTACTTTAAACATCACTTTTTAAAAAAATCACAAAACCAAAATCAATGTAGTTGAACATTACTTGCGATATGTTAAAGAGCCAAATTAATTATTACTATCATATTAAGTTAAATTATTCACTGTTGTTTATTCATACAAAATGTTGAAATTACCATATAAAAAATATTGGATGTTCTTCTCATTCTCTTCCCTCTTATCTATTTTTCACCCATCAGTTACTAAAAATATAAACAAATTTAAATATTAATAAAAATTTAAAACATGTATTTCTTTCACAAAGCAGGTCTTTAATAAATACTTTAAGTGAATGAATGAATAATTAAAAATGATAATAGTCCCAAGAAGATATTTTTTATATTACTAGTGGTATTTTGATTTTTTTAAAATATAAATAATCAAGATACTATTATAGGTTAATATAAAGTAAAATTAACGCTATACTATAATATGTAACTCTCAGGTTCCCTCCCTAACCTGAGGAAGAGTGTAAAACATAAGTATTGAAAGTTGAGGGGAGGGTTATCTGTAATACTTAGTTTCATGATGCAAAACTGGCCAAACATTTGTTAAGAAGAGACTAAATTGGACAATGTACAAGATTTCGAAGCTAATTGGTTAATCTGTATGCTGTTAAAGCCCTTATTCAACTTTATGTGTCATTGAATCCTTGTTTCCTTTCCATCCCTATAGATTTACTAGTAGAAAAGTCCTATTTCTCTGGCCTCGCTTTCACCTGTTCTATGGAAATCTACCAAGACTTCCTATACTTAAATTGTCTCCTATTCCAACTTACCTTGGAAAGCCTTCCATTGGTGCTGATGGCCAAAGAAGCTGTTGTATTCGGAGACCTTCTAAGGATACCACGATGACACTTACTGTGATCTATCAACATTTTCTCAAGACTATAGGTACTGTATGATAAGGATTCTTATGTCTGTATCAAACATAGGGATGTTAAGTGTTGCTTGGGTGGTTCAGTCAGTTAAGCATCTGCCTTTGGCTCAGGCTGTGATCTCAGGATCTTGGGACCAAGTACCACATTGGGCTTCTTGCTCAGTGGGGAATCTGCTTCTCCTTATCCCTCTGCCTACCGTTCTCCCTGCTTGTGCTCTCTTTCTCTCTCAGATAAATAAATAAGACCTTTAAAAGAAACACAGGGGTTAGATATTTTTAATTGATGAGGGTATTCATGTTACTGCAGATTCTTATCAATATCTCTTCAAGACAGTTTGTTACATATGACATCAAATATCCTGCCTTCTGCAGGAAAGTGGTACTTCTGATCATTGCAATATGATGCCTTCTCTTATTGTTCCTGGTAGGTTTTGGTAAAATAATTATTTTTCAGTTTTTTTCTTGCCTGTTCATTAAATTCCCTTGCTTTATCACTCAGGTGTGAATCCTTTCAAGCTTGATCTGAGAGCAATACAGAACAGACATTATGCCATTTATCAGAATCACTGAATTTTTCTTCTTGAAATAACTTGATTTTCCTGGGTCTGTCTTCCTCTAAGACTCACTCCTATTCAGGCAGCACCTCAATCTCTCATGTAAATAGAGCCCCAGCTGACCCACAGGATGGGCTCTCCAAACATCCCATCATGTCTTCAGTCCTAGAGTGAATAGAGATGACACTCAATGTAAGAACATCTACTATGTATAAAATGCTCTCCAAAACCCAAATCAAATTAGGAAATCTTTTATTGCCATTTCTTCCTTTCATTATTAGCAATTATCATACCACTCTAACTATAAAAGCATCATTCACTAAAAACACAATTATAATTTTAAGTAATGTCTAATTAGTAATGTAGTTTAATACTGTAGTTTTGCTCACTTTCATTCATAATTAATCCTATTACAGTTCCCTTCTTCTGCCCAAAAAGCTGTTATGGCTAAAAACAAATATGGGCTAATATCTGTATCAGGAAAGACTGATTAAAACTACTTAATTAGATTTTGGTGAGTCCTTATGTTATCAATTCAAGTTTTTTGAGCTAAAACTTCTCTGTCTTTATTCTAACCATACATCTTCTCAGTATTTGAAAACCTAGCTATTAAATTCACATATGAGTTTCATTTTCACGTAGATAATGGATTCAGTTAATATTTCCACCTATGGTCATGCTGGATATGTGCTACTTACCCCTCCAGACTAACTCTCATCTTCCCACCCCTACGTGGCTTGCAGGCTGAAATATATGATTATATTGAAGAGATGCCTTAGGCAAGGTCCTTGAGTTGGGTTCAGCTAATTAAACTAATTTCACTGGGAGAAAACCAGGAGGAAGGAGCAGAGTGAAGTCAGGGCAATTTATTCCTCTGGCTGGCTACCCGAGTGATTGTTTCCTGCAGGCTATGTCTCTAGACTGAAGGGACCACTTGTCTCAAGATAGTCTTACATATATGTTTCTCTAGGTTCTAGTACCACCTCTCCTCTTGTCCTTTTTTTGTGGGTGGTGACAACTTTTCTTTATCTACCCCGGGTGACTGTACTGTCCTCGGTAGTTTCTCTGTACTCCAAAATATTCTGTAAATAGTCCCTTTGTAAATGAACTCTTCTTGAATTTTCCTTGATTGAAGGCACAGATTTTCTTGATTGGTACATACACTAAGCTAAGGCATAGGGTCTTAATGTTAATACCAGATTATTAAACTTATATTAGAATATTAATCCTTTAATTGATAAACGCAGCCTTGATGCACACATTAGTCTCTGTGGGGTTCTTAATCTCCCAATGTACACTCAACACTTCCTTTATTCTGGAAGGAAATAAGGGGGTCATTGGAAAAGAAATATGGTTAGGAATTTGGTTTCTGCAAACTGATTATGGTTTTCTGGTCAGTCACAATCTTGTAAGGATACTTAATGCCCCTATTTGATTAGTGACTATATAATGAGAAAATTCAAATTTAGATAACCATTAATATTTAAGACTTTTTAAAAGACATTGTTTTTTAAAAAAAGAAATTTCAATTAGCAATGTCTTCACTCCTTATGAGTTTCTTGCTCCTTCTCCTGTTGCTGTGATAGAAATTTGGGTTTGAACATCATTCTGTGCTCCTCTGTCTTTCTCATTCCAGAAATCTAATTGACTATAAAATCTTAGGGATTCCATCTCCTGCTCTGGAACTTACTCTCCAATTCCTCTGCTAGAAACCTAGTTTAGGCAATGTTCATCCAGAATAAAATCTAAAATTGCAAATCTGATCACCTAACTCTTCTTAATACCATCAATAACTTCTCTGCCCCTAAGATAAAATCCAAATGTCATTACTTGGATTGTAAGAACATCAATGATTTAGTTATACCTATACCTGAGCTCCATTTCTCAAAACTTACATGTTAAGTTCCAACCATACTGAATTTCTTTCAATTTTCCATTCTGTCTTGCTATGTTTTCTCCTTAATGTGGTCCTTGTCATTTATCTGCAAATATATTCCCATGCTTGACCCCAGTCATTTAAGTTCCCCTTGAAAAATCCTGAAACATCTTGCCATGTTGGGAAGAATTTAGTTGCAAGTCACTGAATTCCTTATCTAATAGTGGCCTACACCATAGGGGTATTTATTGTTTGCTAGAACATCCAGAGGTATACCATTCCTGTTTCAGAGTCTACCTCAGCCAAGAAACATGGCTCTTTCTATCATACTGTGTTTTCATATCACCACACTGTCTTCCATTCTTATATTTGTAGCTATCTATTCACATGTTACATACTCTCTAGTTCCTAACATCAGACAGTGAACAGTCACACTCAGAAGCAGGAAGGACAGTGTGGGAAAGAGAATACTCTCTGTTCACCTCACGTACCTTTCTAGTATCAGGGAGAAAAACTTTTCCTGAGTATTCAGCTGACTTTCTCTTGTGGCTTATTCACCAGACTGTGATATTTTGCTCATCTTTAACCTATCACTTGCATAAGATTGCTGGAATTGGCTCATGATTGCTGGAATTGACTCATATTAGTCATGATTCACCCTGTTAGGCCCAAGTAAATGTGGAAATCTTTAATAAGGAAGAAGGTGATGTCTGCTGAGCTGACTTTATCTCTGCAGCCTTCCTCCTGCTGCTGCAAGATCCCTCTTCATGCTTCCCACCCTATATTCCAGTTACACAGACCTTTTTTAGTTTCTGGAATGTTCCATGTGCTCTTGGCATCCATGCACTTCTGTATCCAATGCCTACAACAGTCTTTCCCTTTGCCTGACCAATGTCTATTAATCTTTTAGGTCTCCGCAGTGACATCATTTGCTTGGTCATTACATTGTCTGTGCACAATCAAGTAAAGGGACCCTCCTTGTAACCAGTAATTCTTCCAATCACAAATCTTGCTAGACTGCACTGCCTATATACAATATTCTGATGTAATTGATAAGTCCCCCCCTTTGCTACCTGCATTGAGCCATTGATCCCCTTCTTGTTTTGTCAATGAGTTAGTCTCAAGAAAGGAAAGTTATGGCAGAGAAAAGTCTTTTGAGTTCGAGAGCTAGGGACCAGGGAAATTCAGAAGACAGAGATTTGGAGTTAAGTCTTCCATAGTTAACAATTCTGTTCAGAAATTAGTCCTGGAGCACCTGGGTGGCTCAGTGGGTTAAGCCTCTGCCTTCAGCTCGGGTCATGATCCCAGAGTCCTGGGATGGAGCCCTGCATCGGGCTCTCTGCTCAGCAGGGAGCCTGCTTCCCCCATCCTCTTCTGCCTGCCTCTCTGCCTACTTGTGATTTTTGTCAAATAAATAAATACAATCTTAAAAAAAAAAATGAGTCCTTGTGTGGGGTCAGAGGAGATTTGCAGAGGAAGTCAAAGAGGGTATGCACCGAGATGTGTTCCTGCAAATGGAGTTATGAACATGGCCGCAGAAGGGATGGCAGGGACTTCACATGTGTCTAAGAGAAGAGAGAGCCTGCCTGGAAGAACTGGGAAAGCTGGAAAGGCCTCACTTTCCCCACCTGAAGGTTTGGGAGTAAAGATGTAGAAATTCCTGTGTGATGCACCGAGGCAGAGGGACCAGAGCGTCCTCACAGAGTAAGAGGTTTGAGTGATCTTTGAGTGTCAGAAGTCAGCATGGTAAGGATGAAGAGGCTCAGATGGCTCCATGAAGTGACTCTTCATTCCAAGAGACATGGGAACAACATGGCGACACTGGGTACTGGAGGGGGATAGCGAAAAGGGAGAGAGCCTGACAGGACTTTATGGCTATGTTGTGCAGAGGGAATGGCCTGGGCCAGAGCAGCTTGGTAATTCCTGGCCACCACATGAACTCCTTAGAACACACACACTCCCAGGAAAAGCAAGGAGAGCAGTGTAGGTAGTTGGTGCTAAACTGATTAAATTTCTATTAGCTAATATAATGGATACTTTAAAAAGACATTAAATTATTATGGGAAAAATGATGTTCCTGCTTATTGCAATTCCTTCTTTCCATATTTGAGCCCTTGCTAAGTTGTGGGGTCTTTGGGCATAAGCCTCTTGTGATTGCAGCTGCTAAACTTGAACCGGGCATGGGGCAGACAGATGCTTGCAAAGTATCATGGGAATCCATGCAATCCAAGATGGCATAGTAGTGGAGAGTGTAATTTGTAATGTTCTACACAGGTAAGGAGGAGTGGATGAAAATAAATACCACAGTGGGTTAAATTTCCATTTAATTTAGAAACAACACTCATATTCTTATTCTTATAACTAATGTTAAATCAAAATACCTTACAAGAAAAAAGTCACTTAAACATCAAGCATGTTTGTGCATTTCTAGGTAATTCAAACTTCAGAAAGTATGCAAAAATTCTTCAGAAACCTGAGATATGTGTGTAATGATGGGGTTGCACCCTTAAGATTAGCTTTTATGCAGATATATACCCATATATAGTTCAAACATATATGTAGTATTGGAGGTGAGGCAATAACACTACATGCTCAAGAAATATAATAATTTGAGCAGAAGATTAAACTCTGGATGAAATACCACCATGTTTCCAATAAAAATTGAGCAAATTTCACAGTTTGAAAGGGGTCAAATATTACAGAAAACCAGTAACCTAATAACCAAAAGCATGTAAGATTCCAATAAAATAATTCCTTACTATATTCATTATGTACCTAGCTCTGTGGATACTTTCTCTTTACTTCTCAGGGAGGAAAATAAAAATGACAACTTCCTGCTCAAAGTATTCAGAAATAAAGAATAACCCACCGGCTTGGAACAAACTTGTTTCCAATGTGAAAACATTATATATTTATATTGTTCTTCACAAAATGAAGAAAGATAACTCAGAAATAGAGGAGGAAAGCAAACAAGTAAAAAGAGAGGAAGTAATCACACAACATATTACAACTTCCCATACGATGTTAGATTATTGTAGGAGAGCCAGCTGGCGAAATTATTGGTCTTTCACTGTTTTCACTGCTAGTTTCAAATTTGGTTTCAGCCTCTAGGGAAATGAGTTTGAATGTCTCATCTCATTCCTAGAAGCAACAAATCTCAGGGAAAAAAAAATATCAGTTCAGTTCTCGGAAGAAATTTTCACACCCCATGGAGCAGCGAAAGGCCTGCCTTGCGTTTAGCGCTTGGCCCTCATCTTCTGTCTGGGTCTGGCGGGGCCTAGGTCTGTGTCTGTGTGAGTCTCGCTCAAAGAACTAATTAGCTCCTTGGAGCCTCTGCCTCTCCATGTGGATTCATGGGAGTTTTTTTTTCCTTCAGCTGTGCTGGCATATGCCAGTCCGGGGGTGTACTTTCTCCCAAGGAATGGCTTCCCTCAGAGAGAATGAGTGATGTTTGGCAAAATATGTTTGGGTGTGGGCGATAGGAAAGAAGGCTGGTGAAGGGCGAAGCAGAGCGGGCCCTCCTCGCCTGTCTCTGCTGCCCTTCAGGTCTTCCCCAAGTGTTAAATGCAGAAAAGGGAATTTAATAGCGGGAGGTGACCAGTTCTTCCCGCCATGTGTCTAGCCATATTTGAATTGGTTCATAACTGTTACTTCATTTAAATTTATACAGAACATCCACATGCAATAAGGTACTACTGTTCCCCCTGCTTTGTTTTTCAGCTAAGAGAAAAAGTGATTTTCCCAGGAAATGAATGCAGAGTCAAATCAGAACTGGCGTGCTCACTCCTGGCCCAAACATCTCTCCTGATACCATGCCATACTAACAATCTATTGTTATTTACCTGGATTCCTCAAAGAAGCCAAATATATGTAAGAAGAGTTAAAAGCCAAAACTATATTGCCTATTACAATATGTTACAGTAATGCCCTATGAGCCTTAATGTTAATAAAAAGAGTGAGATCACAAGGTGTCTGAGTGTATTTGGAATTTGCTTGTGCAGGCTCTGGTGGTAAGCATGGGGTCAGAAGGAGGGGCACTGCTCAGCTGGGATCTTGGGCATACCTGAGGACAGCTGTACTTTTAATTCTTAGACAACCAAACCAAAGAAACTGATGTTTCTTTTCTTCAATTATGTGATTGAATGGTGTTTGAACATTGGCTCTCAAAGCCTGGACTGTGGTCAACTGTTGAATCAACAAGAAGCATAGTGGAATACATTTTTGTGAAAAGAACAAAATAGTTCACATAAATTTGCGAAGTATTAGCTGAGCTTGGAAATGAATAAAATATGGAAACATTTCATCAAGGCAGTCCTATCTGAATCCTGTCACCTTGCACAACATCCTTTTGTGGCCTATAAATTATTGTTCCATCGTAAAAAGGAAATGACTCTGGGTATAATGATCTGGTCCCCGCCCCCCAGTAATGAGTAGATTAGTCTGATACAACAGGAAAGTCTGTTTTCTATTCTTTCTCTGGCACGAGGCTATAAACAAGTACTCCAGGACAACTTACAAAGAATTTAGCAAAAGTTTTGTGCTTTAGAATGTGTAACATTTCTGAGACATTCCATCCCACTGAACTTTTGCAGAGTGGCAGAAGTAGCATATTTTAGACCTAAAGCATATTTAAACAGCATAGGTCTGCTTGGTCAGTCCTGTTCTGGAGTCATCCCCAGAGACTTGCTTCCTCCTGTGTCTGATTAAGCAGTGGCAAGAAGGTTGTGAAAGATGTGAGAGGAGCCGCTGTCCCCTGGAAGCTCCTCACTCCCCATTAGCTCTGAGCCAAACTATCTTTCACATTATCGCAATGACTCTTTGGTGGGATTAAAGGCCTTGAGGGTCATCCATGGAAGAAAGCATTTCTGATCATCTGTTCGCAAATAGAGAAATAATGTAATACTCAGGGCACATGCATTTTCAATTTCTATTATCTTTGCTAATGACTCTTATCATTCTCTCAGCCTAACCAGAGTTGTAGCAGGCTGTAAGGTGATGGGCCAATGGAAGCCCCATCCTGCTGGAGGATAACAGACACACAAATGAAACCATAATGTCAAGGATGAATAATGAGGCACAAAGGCTATGATTAACTCTGCTGAGCATGGAGTCTCTAGCCAACTTGATGGGAGAGTCCACCCTCAGGGAAGGTCTTTCAGCAACAAGGAAACCGCTCTCTGAAGAGAACCACTTCAGTTTGTTCTGAAGACTCTCACATTTGCTGGAAAGACTCCAACATCAGAGGGGAAGAAGCTTCCTTATAGAAGTTGCTTTAGCTGAGCTATGGGTGTGTCTTAGCTTGGACTGCTGTAATAAAATATGGTAGCCTGAGTGGCTAAACAGCGGCATTTATTTCTCACAGTTCTGGAGGCTGGGAAGTCCAAGGTCCAGGTGCCAACTGAGCTACTGCCAGCTCTGTGCTCACATGACTTCTTTGTGAATAGATGGAAAGGGAGTGAGGATGACTGTCTCTTCTCATCACCTCATTTAAACATGAGTATCTACCAAACGCCCCATTTCTAAATTCCATCACACTGGGGTGAGGGCTCCAACATATGGATCTTATGAAGACACAAGTCAGTCCACTTACAAGTGTAGGGCGGTTTGTCTCATGGAAGGGCCCTCTCTGCCACAGGTGTTTCCTTTTAGATACGGTCCTTCCACTTTCCACTGACAGAGTATACTTCACTTAATTGGACGCTGGGATTCTGGATACCTCCAAAAAATGAGAGTTTTATAAAAGATTTCTAAGTTGATGTTACTAACTCTCCTTCTGAAGAGTTTGGGACTATTTCATGCTTATCAGTGGGGGAAAACTGTACTAACCCCACTGCATTCCATTTCATAGAATGAGAGTTGAACACAGGCACTGAAAGGTCTTTAAAATTTCACATGACAATTTGATAACTTGATAAGGACCGATTTTGTGATGACGACAGATGGCTTCACACCCTGAGAGGTATGCTATCATTTTATTTGCAAATATTAGACACATACTTGTCAACAGGGCAGAATGAATCACATTACTCATTATTTGGGTTTTCATCAAATCACAGTGAGCAGGAAAAAAAAATCAAACATTATTATAGACTTTAAAACACTACAAACATCACATACCATAAACATTTGCTAAGTAACACAGCTACCCAGGCCTAGGCTTTATGACTATCTGTGTAGTATACTTATTTTATTCCATTCCTTGGCTTTAAAATCTTGTAATGTGGGGCACCTGTGTGTCTAAGTTGGTTGAGCATCTGACTCTTGATTTCTGCCCAGGTCACTATCACAGGGTCCTGAGATGGAGCCTCATATCTGGCTCCATGCTCAGTGGGGAGTCTGCTCAGGATTCTCCCTCCCCTAGGCTCACATTCTCTCTCTTTCTCTCTAAAATAAATAAATCTTGAAAATAAGAAATAATAAAACTTTGTAATGTATTAGAACTGGAAAGGAACAACGTCTTCCAAATTTGAGTCCTGGTTTTGCCATACTACAAATGACCCTCTGACCTAGGAGCTGGGCTGTTCATGGGAACCTACTAGGAGAGGGCAAGTTGGTGGGTAGCATCCAGATGCTTCCCCTTCAGATCCACCTCAGTGTTTATGCTGAGGCCTCATTTGCTGCAGGCTACTTGCAGTCAATGAATAAGCACAGTGGGAATCCTAGATTTGGCCATTTCATCCCAATGGAGGACTCCTCAGAGTAGCCATCTTTGTTCTGGGTCTCTCCATCAACCTGGCCAAAAATGTCTTGGGGCTACCCTTGCAGTTTGTAACTCTTCTTCCCTAATCCTTCTTTTCGCTTCATAGATGTCAGACTCACATTACTACTTGAAGGCTCTGCCCATCTGCTCCTGATCCCTCTGGCCTTTGTCTTTCACAAGTTTTCCCCTAAGTGAGTTTCTGCACATCTAATTCTGTCTTGAGCTGTGCTTCTCAGAGGAAATGAGGCACTCCCCCAGGTCCCATTGGCTCAGGCTTTTGTTGACTTTGCTTCACATCACTCTGGGTTGGTTTGACTATTTGTCTCTCAGGGATTTTTGGGAACAAGGATGTGGATAATGTCTTAGGCAGCTCTGACTGTTACAAGAAAATACCACAGACTGGGTGGTTCAAACATCAGAAACCTATTTACTCAAAGTTCCAGAGGCTGAGATGAAGATCAAAATGCCAGAAGAACTGGTTTCTGGTGAGACCTTACTTCTTAGGTCACAGACAATGCTTTATCACTTGGGTCCTCACCTGGCCTTTTCCCATGCCTGCATGTGGAGAAGGAGAGAGCTTTTGTAGCTCTAACTCCTCTTATAAGGACAGCAGTCCTATAGGATTAGAATTTCACTCTCATGACCTCATTTAACCTTAATTATTCTCTTAAAGGCCCCATCTCCAAATACAGTCACCTTGGGGATTAGGCCTCATCACATGAATTTTGAGGGGACAAAATTCGATACATAACAAGTAGGTAACACACAATAGAGGTTCTCATCTTAACTGATTGTAATCAACCACATGGTCTTGGAAAGAGTGTTTTAACTCTCTTGGCCCCAGTGAAATAATAGGATTGAATTGGATAACAAGACTATGAGCACTAAGGGGAAATGCCCTTGTAGAACTCAAGTTCCCAAAAAGGAAACTAGCGTGGTTGCATTATTTTCTCCTTTTAGGAGAATGAACAGCATGAGCTACTGCTCAAATGAACAAGGTTCTTACAGCTTTGAAAGTCCACCTCCTTCTTGTCACAGTGGAAGAGTATGAATTCCATTCTGAACAGAGCATTTTTGTTCCTTGAATTCTCTCCAATGTATTGCCTTGCACAGTTGTTGTTGTTATTGTGTGATGAGCTAGTAAAAGCTAGTTGTGTGTGTGTGTTTTTAAATAAAAAGGTTTGCCTATTCAATCTTATGAAACAATGTTAATTGGTTAAGATTTGCTCACAGGGGAAGAGATGTTAAAAATTAGTGCGAGCATCATATTTACCTGGCTACTAAGGCCATGCTTTTGTAGAGAACATGGACAGCAAAATATGAGTTTAGAGTGAAGTATGTACTCTATAAGTGGTTACCAAATGAATAAAAACTGAATGGTGTGTGAAATACAGTGAGAGCTATTATAGTTCAGATGAAAACCAGAAGAGACTCAGGACCTTAGATGTAGGAGTAACTGCCACAATGTTTAATACATACACATTGATTGCTCTTCAATTTTTAATTATGATTAGATGATGTCTTTATTGTCAGTTTAATTCCATGCCTTTGTCTAGATTTATTAACTCCATGATTACTAAAAAAAATAATAAGCAATTAGAAAATTGCTTTTGTGGTCCAAATGGTCTACTTCGCCATTCGCCATCTTGTTCCTCATCCTTGTAAACAATCCTCAGAATATAAAAATCTCAATAAAGGATCCCATTAATTAATGTAACATGCGAGTAATTACATTCTTTCTGATTCTAGCAATATATATTCTATGTGTCCTGAGAATTAGAGAATTTAATAGCCAGAAACAGTAGCTTGAAATGAGAAGTGAAAATAAAATGTTCTTTTTCTCAGATCTGAATCTTTTTCTTATTATGATTTCAATTGCTTTATATTAAGACAGAAAGCAAGGCTGGGTAATAGGGAATAGGTAATAGTTTCCAACACAATTGAATACACTGTTAAGGGTGGTCTCCATTTCCTTTCATGTGGGAGACCAATCACGGAAAACTGGTTAGGTAAAGACAGACTTAGAAAGCACATTTTTTTACCTTAAAATGACATTTGAAGGCAGCTAATGATTCAGATAGAGGAAAATCCTTAGGAGCCAATGGTGAATCACTCCAAATGCCCCCCCCCAACCCTTTTCATTGGAAGCACCGTGGAAAGCTTTCCCTAGTAGGAATAATGCCAAGAGAAAGAGAGTAAATGAATCTATTTCTAATGTGCTTTGGTATTGTAAACATACATGCATTATATTCAAACACTCAGGATAACTTACTTAATGCACAAGCCAATTAGATCATCTCCAATCACATGTGGAAAGAGCTCAGGATAATCTAATCAGCTCAGGGATGCTCCATTTATTTCTGTGTTTCTGATGCCTTTATAATATTACAAACTGATCTGTAAACATGATCTCCAGTGAGGAGTGCTCCTGCTCTTAGAAACAGAAGTTCAGCAGAATTCAGTTTGGGGCAATGGCGATCTTGTCATGGTTCTCAAATTTGGAATTAAAAAAAAAAAGATCACTTTATTGAAGTATGTCTGACATACAAAAGACTAGACATAATGTATAAAACTTGCTGAGTTTGGAGAAAAGTATACAACTGTGAAACCATCATCACAATCTAGGCTACTGATATATCCACCACATCCAAAATTTTCTTCCATCCTCTTTATTTGTTGTTATTATTATTATTTTATGATGAGAACACTTAACTTCAGATCTATCCTCTTAGCAAATTTTTAACTATGCAGTACAGTACTGCTAAATAACTTCTATACTGTCTAGTAGTTCTCTAGAATTCATTCATGCTTTAAAATTTAAATTCAGTTGCCCAACATTTAGTCCATCATTAGTTTTGGATGTAGCATTCAATGATTTATCAGTTGCATATAACACCCAGTGCTCATGATATCATGTGCTCTCCTTATCTAGAATTTATTCATATAATATAGCTGAAACTTTCAACCCTTTGCCTTATACCTGCCTGTTACTTCTCCCTCCAGCTTCTGGCAACCACCATTCCACTCTCTGCTTCTATGAGTTTGACAGTTTTAGGTTCCTTATTCAATAGCATCATCGTATTATTTGTCCTTCTGTGTCTAGTTTATTTCACTTAGCATAATGTCCTTCAGATTCATCCACGTTGTCACAAATTGCAGGATTTCCTTCTCCTTTAAGGCTGAATAATGTTCCATTGTATTTGCATACACGTTTTCTTAATCCATTTATCCATTGGTAGACATTTATGTTTTCCTCCTCTTGGCTCCTGTGAATAATGCTGTAGTGAACATGGAATGCAGCTATCTCTTTAAAGTTCTAATTCTTTTGGATTTTATACCTAGAAATTGAATTGCTGGGTCATATGGTAGTTCTATTTTTAACTTTTTGAGGAAACTTCATACTGTTTCCCAGACCACCTGCACCAACATACATTCCCATAAACAGTGTACAAAGATTCTTTCTTTTCCACATCCTTGCCAACGCTTGCAATCTTTTTTTTTTTTTTTCTTGATAATAGCCATCCTTACCTGTGTGAGGTGTTACTTCATTGTGGTTTTGATTTGCAATTCCCTGACAACAGAAGAAAAAAATTGGCAAGTGAGATTAGATTAAATTAAAAAGCTCCTACAGAAGGAAGGAAAGAGTGAAATGAAAAGGCAACCTACAGAATAGGAGAAAATATTTGGAAGCCATATATTTGATGAAGGGTTAATATCCAAAATACATAAGGAACTCCAACAATTGAATAGCAAACAAATAACTAATTCATTAAAAAACCCAAAGATGGATTAAGAAACTGAGATGTTTCTCCAGAGAAGACATACAAATGGTCAACAGGTACAGGGGAAAGTACTCAACATCAGTAATCATCAGGGAAATGGGATTTAAATAAAACAAAAAACCATGAAACAAAACAAAGCTTCTCCAAATAAGAATACTGTTTCTCCCTAGAAAGTGTAACATTAATTTATTATTTAACTAAAAATGTGGGCTTTGCTTTTCATATTGCACTGAAATTTTCTGACCATTTGATATTTTGGGGGGGGAAACAAAAAGTTAGAGGTTCCATAAGTTCAGCCAACAGTGGTAGTTATTTTGTCCAGATCCCCTGGCTCTCTAGATGTTGTGAAACCTTCTCTCTAGAAAGGGTTAGGGGAAACCTCCCCTTCAGAGTACTTTCATCTGTACTACAGTACAGATGCCAGGATGTGTAGCTCTCAGGAGGTCTTCCTCAAGCTCCTGGGTCCCTTTGTTTGCAAGGACAGAATTGAGATTAAGCACAATCTCTTAGGAGAGGACCACTCTTTTGACTCTTTGTCAATGCTACTTTTGCTTTCACTTTCTTCCCACCACTATCAACCCTTTCTGTGGTCTTGGGAAAACAAAACAAAACAACAACAACAAAAACCACCACACTAGACATTTTTTAAAAAGTTCACATGGAGAATATGGTTTTCAAGATCATGTTCTTTTCATCCCCAGGCCATGATGCTTTAATTAGATAGGATAAGGAGTTGCACAGAACTTTTGGTTGGGCTAAGAATAAGCTAGGGCTTTCAATTTCTAGTTCCATAAATCTGGCCTTTTTAGTTTGCTTTACATTTAAGGGAAGAAAATCATCATTTAGACTTGTGGTCATCTGTTTTTGCAATATATTATATATGACAAAATAATTATTTTAGTATTTGTTAAGAAATTAAGCTTTACAGAAAATAAGAATAACATTCTTATTTTGGGTGCAGGACTAAATTTCTTTTTAAAAATTCTTTTTGGCTAAATTACAGAATTTTGAAAGGCAGATATGGAAGTAACTGGTTTTCTAGGCAGGTACATGGACCAGAGGCATTTTCAAGGTCTAGTACACCATGGCAGTGAAGAGCGAGGATTCACATCTACATTATAGAGTCCATAATGACATTGAGGATTTGCTTACATTTATTAATTCTGGAGAGTAATAATATCTGAAATGAAATAGTGCATTATTTATTAAACCCACAATCTCTCTCTAGTAAAGATCTGAAGTGAGAAATTTAAAAATTTCATGGCTAAAAACAGGGATTGTTACTTTAAAAAAATGTTAAAGATATAAACCCCTATAAAAGGCATCCATTGTTGGGGCAGTAATGAATAAATTTGTGTTGTTTAGGACAGTAAACTGTTATTATATAGAAAGCTTATAAAATGTTTGCCCCACATTATATTCAAAACATTTCAGGAACAAAGAGATGTCACAAAGATGTTTCCTCATATATGCCAGCTAATAGATAAAATATGGTTTCAAAGTTGAAGAAACTTTGTAGTTATATAACAATAATAATATTATGAATTAACACAATCATCATTTGTCTTCAAAGTGACTCATCAAAGTTCAATGGGGGCAAAAGCTGGTTCAGGACAAGGACACACTCCTTCATATCTATATGAAAATTGTCATAAAGTCAACAGAAAATAAATATTAAAAATACTTTATGAAAGAGGGAATCTAATTTGAAGAGTAGCAATAACTAGAGTACTAGCAAAATAAGTTTCCTTACATGTTTTCTTACTGTTCTTTTCCACACAACATTGATCCAATCCCACATATAATCACTAAAAGATAAAATCAAAGTAATCATAGGATAAAAGAGATGGAAGTGACCTCAGCAGTTATTAATAGAAGATCTCACATGATGTTACATCTCTTTTATTACATTTTATTACATACAAAATATTTCATTCATTCCTTTGCAAATAAAACAATAACCATTAACTATAAACATACGGCAGAAGTTAGCACTAGGTCTAAGCCCTGAGGATCAAAGATGAATAAGTCTTACAAGAAGTCTTGGGCAAATGGAAAAGACATACATACATATACATGTTCACCATGTAATGACATTTATTCCCGACTCCCATAAAAGGAAAAAAAAAAAAAGAAAGAAAAGAAAAAGAAAACAGAGGGAGGGAGAGAGAGAGAGAGAGAGAAGGGGGAAGGAGAGGCGATATAGTACCATTGACTGGAAGGTAAGGTGATTGGGATTAGGGTGTAGTAAGACTGAAAAGGAGGACAGACCAATATCTGTCATGAACATAGGTGCAAAAGTCCTCAACAAATTACTAGTAAATTGAATGCATAGGAAATAAGAAAATAATTATATACATTTTGACCAAGGGGCATTTATCCAAGATATGCAAAGTTGTGGCAATATTTGAAAATCGATTAATGTAATCCACCACATCAGCAGACTGAAAAAGAAAACAAAAATGAAGGCAGACATTTGAGAGATATTTAGAAGGAAAGACTGGAAAACCTTGGTAGCCACTAGGGTGTGGAGAATGAGAAATCAAGGATGATATCAAGACTTCTATTTTGGATGAAGGCTTCAGGACAGTTCTTTCCAAGAGAAAAATACAGTAGTAGGAAATATTTGTATTGGGCAGGGGTTAGAAATGGTTGATAAGTTGATAATGAATTTAGTTTAAACTCCTGCTCTAGAAGCATATACCAAAATTCACCTCCTTTTTGGACTCAGTCTTCATAAGACATCTTAGAAAAAGTTAAATAGATCAAAGATCCTTCCCAACCCTTGTCACCCTTCTCTATTCTCCTCTTTATGAGAAGTGAAAAAGAACTATAAGTTTTAGTCAAAATGTTGTTCATAAACCACATATATTTATAACACCAATCATTTAACATTTTGTAATTTTTATTTTTATTTTTTAAAGAGGTATTTATTCATTTCAGAGAGAGAGAGAGTGGGGATGGGGCAGAGGGAGGAGGAGAGAGAGAATTTTAAGCAGACTCCCCACTGCGTGTGGAGCTGGACTTGGGGCTTCATCTCACTACACTGAGATCATGACCGAGCTGAAATCAAGAGTCATCCACTTAACTGACTGAACCACCTAGGTGCCCCAATATTTTCTAAATTAAAAAAAAAAAAAAGAATCTGATCTCTCGTCACTGTCTTCTGCATACTTGGAAAAAAATGGAAAGTTAATTTTGTAAAAAAAAATTGTCTTCAAACTTCTTTTGTGGTAAATCTATAACAAAATTGACCATTTCAACCATTTTAAGTGTATAATTGAGTTGCATTAAGTACATTCACAAAGTTTTCATAGCAGTCACTACTATCAGGGCACCTGGGTGGCTCAGTCAGTTAAGCATCTGCTTTTGGTTCAGGTCATGATCTTGGGTTTGTGGAATCGAGTCCTGCATGGGGCTCTCTGCTCAGTGAGGAATCTGCTTCTTCCAACCCCTCTCCCTCTGTGCTCTCCCTCTCTTTCTCTCAAATAAATAAATAAAATCTTTAAAAAAAGAAAATCACTGCTATCCATTTCCAGAACTTTCACTCTCTCAAACAGAAACTCTCTGCAACCCAATGTTAACATATTCTATACTTAAATGTTGTATACATGTATTTCTGTGTGTAGTAGGTAGCCTATAATGTGGTCCTAGATGAGCCATTTGGCAATCACGTCTTTGTGAGATTCCCGTTAGCCCTGAGCATGGGTTGGACCTGGTGATGCACTACTGATGAATATGACAAAACTGGCAGGATGTCCCTTTGAGATCATGATACAAAAAGACTGCTCCTTCCATGCTGAGCACCCTTTCTCATTTTGTCACTCATTCACTCTAAGGCAAGCCAGCTGCCATGATGTGAGCAGCCCTAAAATTTTAAAAGCTCTTGTGGCAAAGCGAGGAGCTGAGATTCTGCGTCTGGCAGGCCATGAAGAACTGAAGCCTACCAAGTCAGTGTGAGGGAGTTTAGAAGCAGAACTTTCAGATCATGTCAGTTCTTGAGAAGACTGCAGCTCCCACCCACAGCTTGAGAGCCTGTGCTGGAAGATCTGAACCAGAAGCACCCAGCTGGGCTGCACTTGCTTTCCTCACCCACAGAAACCTTGATAAATAAAGGCTTGCTACTTTCAAGCCACTAAGTTTGGGGGTAATTTGTTATATATAGCAGGAGATAACAAAATACACTGTGCTAATAGGGTAATTTTACATTGCAAAAAAACACAGCAAATCAAGAAAGATAATGAGATAAAAAGGAAACACCATTTAGTAATAATTTTACTTTAATAACATTTTCGTTCTAATTAAAATATTCAGTAATGCAATTGAATATAATCATTTTTTAAAAAAAATCTCAAATTCACATTTTGCAATATGTGGTTCTAAATTCAATTTATTTTGATATTGGATTTTAACTACTATCATGGATGAAAAAATAGTTTCAAAACAAATTAAAATAGAAGAATATTATTGTTTGTACTTAGCAAACCATGAAATTTATTTTTCAGTATCATAAGGTTTTTCTTTCAAGTTCCTTAACCTTTTTCCATTTTTCTTGATAACAGTTTTTGATATAAAAATCTAATGTTCTTTATTTTGGTTTTTTAAAATAAGCTATGAATTTTTTGCCCAAATTTCTTAGAAGTGTACTGAATATTTATAGTTCCTACATATTGTATTTAATAATAAATAACATAATGATGGAATTGCTCCAACTATTGATTTGAAAACATTCTTCCATAACATTTGTTTCATTTTTCACATTCATTATAAAAATAATTTCCCATATTTTGAGGGGCCCAATTAAAGATGTTTATTTTTAAATTTGTTTATTTGCTATTTAACATCTGGATATCACCACCAACTAAATCAGCAGAATTAGAATATGTGTGTGTGTGTGTGTGTGTGTGTGTGTGTGCAACTTTAACAATTTTTAACACTTTTGCTATGATAGAACTGGAGAAAAATCTTTATTTGTTTTGAAAGGTGTTAATGGGCATCCAAGTGTCATAATAAAGTATTTTAAAGATTTTCTTGTATTTTAAAAGACTGGGTTTTATTAAATTAAGGGCATTGATCCTCCCATCGCACTTTATCCCTCCCTTTGTTGCAATGATGTGTCTGTGAGCAATGCTGTGAGTAATTTCACATCTGGTGCCATCTCTGTGAACTTATTTTAGAAACCTTTAAATAATATTACTATTTTTATTTTTGTCAGAGCAGTTCTTCTATCAGTGGCTACATTTACACATTTTTTTTTCTCCTTCAAATATTGTTTCACCTTCTCCAGGACCTCTTTTCTTTAGTGACTTAAAGTAATTACTTCTATAGGCATTTTCGTTTAGCACAGATTCTAGACAATAAC
Organism: Mustela nivalis; assembly: GCF_964662115.1. Taxonomy (NCBI): domain Eukaryota; kingdom Metazoa; phylum Chordata; class Mammalia; order Carnivora; family Mustelidae; genus Mustela; species Mustela nivalis. The sequence goes on from NC_139021.1 coordinate 79,157,048, forward strand.
ACAATATATGTTAGAAACATCTGTGCCTTTATTAAGCTGTACAACACACTTTTCAGACTACATCCTTTTTTTTATATTTTTTTTTTACAAACATTTAGAAATGTACTATATATATATCCAATAGTGTTTACTGACTAAAGTATGTGTTTAGTTTTTCCCATATTTTCTATTTAGTGTTACAAATACTTCTACCTTGGCAGAAAGAACAATTGTTTCCCCCAATGGAATGCATCTTTCTTTCCACAGTCATTATTTACTTTAAAACTGCAACAGTTTTCAAATATTTGTTATTAAGTTTAGTGAAATTCTGTGAGATATTGGGCCAAGGTTTACATTCCTTAAACATCACCTGAAACAACATAATCATTGTTTTCATGATCTGGATACAAAGTTTTAAATTTCTTATGCATAATGGGTTCCTCTTATTATCAGCTAATATCACAATGGAAAACTTATGGTGAATATCATACTTATCAATAGTGGCTATAAATCCATATTTAAAGCACTTTTTTGGGGTAACTTTGTAATTTGGGGTAAATTTTTTCATTTAGTTAGAATATAAATAGATATACTTGTGTGTGTGTATAAAAGCAATTTTATAATGTGTCTGACAGAATTCACACTATGATCAAAGTGTCAACTCCACCACTTTCTTGTGTTTTCTTGTGTTGGCATTATTCCCATCTTCCTCTAGGCTGATAATTGGAGGTTGATGCTCAATGACCATCCCGCTTTCTGTTGGACTTTCCTTTGTGCTGCAGATCTGGAAAGCTTTCCTAGACTCCTTAGCAAGCAGGATTCTCTATATGGTTTAAGTTCTGCCAACAAAATGCCCTTCAGAAGAGTTGGGAGGTGGAAGGTTGCTCCAAGTCATTCCATCTTTTCCAGGTGGTGGTGGCTGCATGGGCTTTGGCAGTTGAGAGTGGTGACATCAGCCAAATGTCATCCTCGTAACCACCATCATCTTTGCAGAGCCATAGGCAGTGGTGACTGTGACCTTGGTCACAGTTTTCTACATTTCCTAATCTTTGGATGGCAGCAGCACTACGTAATTTTCTGCATTGACACCTGAGGACTAGTGGTGGTTTCCTTGATTTTGCTCTCAGAAAGCCAGCCCTTCCAATGGTCTTATAATCACTTTGCTCTACAAATGAAGTCCATTTTTTAAAAAAGATATTTATTTGATAGAGAGAGAGAGAGAGAGAGAGAGATCACATGTAGGCAGAGAGAGAGAGAGGAGGAAGCAGGCTCCCCACTGAGCAGAGAGCCCGATGTGGGGCTCGATCCCAGGACCCCAAGACCAGACCCGGGCAGAAGGCAGAGGCCTAACCCACTGAGCCACCCAGGTGCCACCAAATGAAGTCCATTTAATACTTGAACACTGTAATGCTTGGAATATTTAGTGTGACTTTTATTTTCCTAACTCAACCTGGGATTATTTAAAGCCATTTGTCCATTTTGACAGATTTTATTTCATTAAAACTGGACAAACCCAGGCTCACAAAAATGGCAAGGCATTACAAAATGCTTATAAAATACTTACTAAAAGACACACTAAAATGCTCTCCTTAAGATTTCTTATAATGCAGGAGCTTAAGTGCTTCCTTACCTTTTTAGACAAAGTCTGAATAAAAGTTTTATTATTTTCTCACCATATCCAGTAGATTATCTCATATTCTGGAGGATGAGTACATTTCACCTTAAAAATCACTGCTTTAGGTAATTAGGAAAATAATTTAAATTTTCTAGACTTTCTAACTTCTTATTGTTCTTTAGCCAAAATAATAGGATAAAAGCAATAAGGCTTCCACTCTGCCCTTCCCTTTGAATTTCCTTTTTTAAAAAAACACAACACAACACAACACAACACAACAATTCCTACCAAAATTTCCCCTCCCTTATTTAAAGCATCCCTCAGACTCCTGAATCCAGACATAGGATCCTAATAGGATCAGTGATCCTAGGTCTTTGTTCAGAACAATGAACAGAAAACTTTTTACTTCTAATTATAAAAATCACATTAGCTAGCTCGCCTTTACTCATTGTTTAAAGACAATTTTCAGTGTATAAGGCAATGCATTTTGTGAAGTAAATGCTATGGACAGAATGTTTGTGTACTCCCCAAATTCACATATTAAAGCCCCAATCCCACAGCTGATGATATTTGGGGATGTTTGTTTGGGAGTGAAATTAGGTTTAGATGAGGTCACGAGGTCACGTAAGCATTCAGCCAGGTGGTGGCTGTCTACAAACCCCGAGGAGAGGTCTTGCCAGACCCTGACCACACTGGCATTCGGATTGTGGACTTCCAGCCTCCAGAACTCAAAGAAAATAAATCTCTGCTGTTTAAGCCACCCGGTCTGTGCTATATTCTTATGATAGCCTGAGCAGACTAAGACAGTGAGAAATCCATAGAACCTAAGATATGGTTCCTGGCTTCAGTGAATTTAAAATAACTAGCAACACAAACAATGCAAGGTAGAATCACAAACAATCCAAGGCAGAATAGTCTGCAATTATTATAGATACTTAGAAAAAGGAGATCATTTTGCTAAGCCAGAGCAAAAAGGCATTGCAAGATAAAATCTTACTTTTAATATATTGTGCTATCATCCAACAGATGACAAGGAGGCATAAAGCTTAAATTTATTCCACAAGTTAGGGCTTTTCCCTGTAAAATCCATACCCCTCTCTTATTTTTTATTTCTCTTTCTTTTTCATTCTCATTTTTCTTCTGACCCTTTTGTACTCACCAACACATTTCAGCATGCCTCTGAGATGTGACTGATACTGTGATGGAAAAAAGATCCACGAAGAACAACTGTGCTTACTTTTTATTTTAATGATGAATCTGGAAAGCTTCCCAGATGAAACATTTATTACACTAAATGTATTCTGCTGAGGAGGAAATTGACCAGAGAAGTATCGGGCAACTACATGTATTTACAGTACGCTGACCTCTCTTCTCCCCATTTCTGTGAAACATCTGTGAGTGATCTTGCCAACATTTTTGGCCTATGACCGGTGTTTGAAATCAGACATTTGAATTTCAGATATGTGCATTTATATTTATGTAGCCAATGAGCCATCCTCACAAGACATTTTGAAATAAAAATGCCAGTTGCCTTGTTTAATGGAAATTGACAGAAAGTTAAAGTTTTGTTTATTTGTTTGGGTGGCTTTTTCTTTTCTTTTCTTTTTTTTTTTGGTTGTATATTTAAATCCTATTTTTTAATGCAAAGGCCTGAAGTTCTATAAGAATAATGGGAGCAGTGCATTCCTTACTTATCATTCACGCAGAAGAGAATGTACTCATTGTACTCTTAGGCATTAGCAGACAATTCTTGGGCATTTCTCCGGAGACTCTAGGTTAGTAGTTGGATTAGGAGAAAAGACAGTTTCATCAGCACATGAAGGGTTTTTTGGTCTGGGAAGAATGAGAGAGAAATTAATGCTGGGGAGGTAAGTTCCTTTGGAAGGGAAGATTCTGAGATAATATATGAGTGAATATGATTTGCCACTAACTTTACATGGAGTCTTCAAGTCCTGGAGCCCCTTGAATCAATCAGGGAGGTAAACTGATTGCACCTTAATCTACCATACAATGCTCTTGAGGCCAGGTCCATTTTCCATAGAACTAGGTTACTTTCTTTTCTCTCTCTCTCTCTTTGGCTGAATGGAAAAAATCATGTTATATACTGGTCAAACAAACAAACCAACTGGTCAATCAAATTAAGCTTTCAGTGGCCAAAAGGAAAAAAAAAAATGCATAACCGCCAATAACTTCCTATGATTACTGACTATCAAGTTGGACGGTGTTGTGGTTCCTCCCAAGGCAAAATAATGTGCTTTGAGGATCCCCAGGTTGGTGTCAGACATACCTGGAACTCAGTCCTGATGTCACATTTAGTAACAGGGGGGTCTTGTGTGCAACGTAACTTTTGTAAGCCTCAATCTCTCTATCCAAAAGTGGATAGGGCCAGCCTCATCCAGTTACCGCAAAGACAAATTGATGTAATCAAAGAGCTTGTTCAGGTGTGTGACACATAAAATGTGATAGTATGCTTGTTTTTTCTCATGATACTTTTACATTTGGAGTCTTCTTGAATTCTAAACATCACCCTTTCTAGAATACCTGGGTAGTAGGATTATAACCAGCGAGCGTCAGTAGATGGATTTTATGGTGTAGTTTCATTTTCTTTAAACCTCTATTTCTATTCAAACTGTCCACTGGAAAGTGTTCACAAGCATTTGGCAGAGCTGACCCACTTTTGAGAAGAGGAGGGACTGTGATACTCATAATTGCAGAAAGAGAATCCCACTGTATTCAATAATGGGATACATTATAATATATTATATATAATATAATATATATAATATATAATGGGATAGATTATAATAATGGGATACAATAATGGGATACATAATAATGGGAAGGAAAATATGGGGAGGCACACACATTTTCTTTGAGTATATATGCATAGAGTAATTGCATAGAGTGACTAGTACTTGAGTGAGCAGAGATGTAATGGTATGAGCCTATGTTCCTCATGCAGGTATATGCATGTTTATTGTCATTGTGTAAAAATTGTCTGCGGAGTCAGCTGTGTCTACAATCAGCATTACAGTGAAAGCCTATGAGGCTTTTCTGGCAAAGCATTTTTCAAAACTCCAATTTTTTGACAGGTGATGTAATCCTTTGGTTAGCAATATTCACTATTTCATGACCTTCTTTTACACAGGGCCTCAGAGCAACAACTGGGAATTGTGTTAAATATCACCAATGAAATACCTCATCTCTCTTAAGTGTCTGAAGTAAGGAACAACATTGAAGTTCTATTCTGCACCTTAGTTGAAATGTAATGATCTGGACTTACGGTATGTTAAAAACTTGTCATTGAATAGATTCCGCAGTAGGCAGGGTATATTGTATGTCACAGGACATTAAAATGATCATTCAACCAAAAGAAAATAATAAACTGGCTAGACCATAAATCTCAGGCACCCTCAGTGACTATTAAAAATCTGCCAAAATTCACTGTCTAATGATGTGGTTCCAATCAACCCAATTTATCAACCTTATGGGCTGATTAAAACTCTATTACTCCATTAAGATTAACTCCTCACTTCTGGGAAATAGAATTTTGCGAAGTAAATCACCAAATTGAGAGCCTGGGATCTGGTAACTGCGCATTGCTAATAGAAATGATTCTTAAAACTTTCACCTGATTTAGGAACATGAGCGTCAGTTTCTACGTTCCCACATTCAGAATATCCTGTTATATATCTTCTGTAGTTTGGAAAGCATGCATTTCTCTTGAAACCAATCCTTACTATATTTTCCATTTTCAGAAAAGATACAATTCAGTCCAGAAGCACCACACGAAACCCCTCTCACGGTGTCTGTAATCTTTGAGCTCCCTCAGGTATATAATCAGGAGGTGTCTACTTACACAGTGGGGGGAGGGAGATCCATTAATCACAAAAAAGCATTCTTTATGTAGAAAAAGGGTTTCACTCCACACTTTTCCACATAAAGACGTGACATTCAAGCAGAAATGGATGGAATTTGTTTTTATGAATAGGGTCCTTGCTGACTAATTCTTTTCTGGGGAGGGTAATGGGCAAATGCTATCCAGATGCATTCCTCTGGAACTGTTCCCAGTTTGGGAAAGTGAAAACTACTGTACTTGTAGTATAATACAGGGCAGTCAGAGAAACATGGTATCTCCATGAATAGTGCAGTACTGTTCCCTTCCCCTTGTATGGTGTCGTGAAGCCAAAGCTGTTACAGGGGTCTTCTATGGCACTCTGAGGATGAGATTCACCCCACAACCTTTACTCCTTTCGTAACTCACTTTCTAGCAGCAGCAAAATGGGATCAAAATGACATCAGAATTTAAATCCAGTCAGAACCAAAACCAAAAAGGAGTGTTCCAGCATCTACTTATGTGTTTTCTTAATTCAACTTAGGCAAGGAAGAAAAATTACCCCTCCACCCTCCTAGAAACTGTTTTTCACTTTTCACAAATTCTAGCCCAATTCTTCCCCCTCTTGGTCTTCTCTTCTGCCTGGGTCCCAATCCTTTGCTTACCTATTGAATTGGATGCAGCCTATATCTCTCTTCACACTTCTCATCTCACTGTATCACTTCTACGTGGCCATCTTTTTCATACCTACAATTCCAACTGACCCTTTATTTTGTTTTTTCTTTTAAAGATTTACTTATTTTAGAGTGAGAGAGAGAAAGAGTGCATAAGCCAGGGGAGGGGCAGAGAGAGAAAAAAAGCGAAGCAGACACCCTGCTGAATGCTGAATGGAAACCCTCTGAGGCAGGGCTCAATCCCAGGATCCTGAGATCGTGACCTGATCTGAAATCAAGAGTTGGTTGCACTTGTCCAAGGTTATTAGTCAGCTTTGGTGTCCATAACAAGATGTCACAAGCTAGTGGCTTAAACAACTAAAATTTACTTCCTCAAAGTTCTGAAGGCTAGAAGTCCAAGATCAAGGTGGGAGAAAATGATTGCTGGTGAGGCCTCTCTGCTGGCTTGCAGATGGCCACTTTCTACATTTTCTCTGCATGAGCAGCACGGGCGAGAGAACTCTAGTGTTTCTTCCTCTTCTTGTAAAGACATCAGTCTTATTGCATTAGGACCCCATCCTTTGGAGTTCATTTAACTTTAATTAATTCCTTAAAGGCCTTATTTGCAAAGCAGTCACATTTGAGGTGCTGGAGGTTAGGGTTTGAATGCTGGGGAGGTTTACACATCGAGGCTATAACACCTAGTAAAATTTTTAGATTAAAGACAAAAATTTAAATAACAATGTATATCACAGTTCTATTGGTAAAAGTATACAAATTAACATATTTTGACAGTTTCCCCAAATTATATTTCTAGCTGCATTCTCTAGCCTGAGGCCCAGGCCTATTTTTTTTCCCCCCCAGGCCTAGCTATTTAATTGGATATCTTCTCATTAACGTTCCTTGTGCACTTCAGGTTCCCCCTTCTCTCCATTTCTTCTAGCCCATCTGTCTCCTCTATACTACCTAGTTCTTCCTGAACCTGCTGACTGATTCTCTCACCCAGAGCAGAAACCTATGGAAATCCTGCAGAAACCCTAGTCCTTAGAGCCCGTGTCTGATGAAACATCCAGCATTGCCACTTTTCCATTCAAAATACCCGTTACACTCTGCACTTCTTCACCTGCAGTTAGCTCTAAGTGAAGATTGCTGACTTTATGCCTAAAAAATCAAGTTTTTAAAAAATCATACACATTCACTAAAAAAAAAAAGTTAAAATAACTTTAAAAAGTACAAAAAGAATTTTTAAAAAATTACTATCCATAGATAATTGCTACCTTTAGTATTTGGGGGGGGAATATTTCTTTTTCTCTTTTTAAAGATTTAATTAATTAATTAATGTATTTGAGAGAGGGTGAGTGAGGGGGAAGGACAGACGGGGAAGGATTGTGCTGCTCTGGCTGTGGAGCCTGATGCCAGGGCTCCATCTCATGACCCTGAGATCATGACCAAGAGTCTGATGTTGAACCGACTGAGCCCCAGGTGCCCCAGGGGACAATATTTCTAAATAAAACTTTCTGTATGCATATTATGTATACTTCATAATATAGGTGGTACCTTATATTTCATAATATACTATTAAAAAAGTACTTTATAATTAGAGTGTATATTAAGAATGGAATATAAATTATATACTTTATAACAAATGGAATGGGTATGATGCTCTATACTATATGTAAAGTCCAAGTAGTACTATATAGAACAGATGACATATATAGTATTACAAAAGAGTATATACCATATAGATACACCAGAGTGTAATATACTATAATATGATAAAATCCAATATATAAGGTACTCTATGATAATATAAAGGTGTTGTATAACTGTTTTATAATTTAGTATTAAGTAACGGGTGACTCCTTATAGGTCTCCCTCTCTCCCATATGTCTCTTATTAATCCAGAATCCATTTCATGGACAGTACGGGCAGAACTCAGAAAAAACTCCCTTAGAATTAAACACAGAGTGTAAGCCCTTTAGCATGGCTCATAATTCAATAACAGAAGGATAAATAGATGGTTAATTATGGCCTTTTACAATCTTCTTTTTTGGTCTTCCAGATTTGTTTCTTTTGCTTCTTTTTCATTCTGTGTTGCAGTATCACTAAACTACTGGTTATTTAATTAACACATTAAACCACTTCAGTTCAGAGATCTGGGTTGTTGTTGTTGTTGTTGTTTTTTTTAACACTAACTAGAATGTTCTTTTCCTTTGTATCAAACTAGCAACTTCATATTTGTTCAACATTCTGCTTAGATCTTTGCTCCCTCTGTGACCAACCCAAACACATTCATGGTCCTTAACTTCTACTCCAAATTCATTTATCCTACATTGAGGAGTATTTTCTGTTATCAAAATTGTCTTGATGATATGATTACTTTAGTGCTTTATCTCTATTCCTTCTCTTTTTCTATTCTATATAGCCTCTCTTTATTCCCTGAAGCGGAGAGAGTATCTAACTTCAGCAAAGACAATCAAATGTTTGCTGAATTATCATTAAATTGATTTCTAAATAATTGGAGAAGATTTTAAGTCATTCTTCAAGCATTCCAAATATATATGATTGTGATGAAACTTTTACGAGATTTCTGTAACATAGAAGATTAACAAATACTAAAAGATTATGCATTATCTCACCTTTGTTAAACACAATAAATTCATAAATTCTAAATATACATTTGTTCTGTGACTAAAAAATATCCTTAAGATGAGTGTAATGTTGTATACTTCCATTCTGACGATAATTTCCTAACAATACGGTGCATTTCTTAGACCTAGGATTTTGCAGAGGTATTAAAATTTTATAACACAAAAACCTTTCCCTTGAAGCTTGATGGTGTTTCAAATATCACTCCTCATTCATTTAGCTACTATCCATATTTAAATATAAAAACCCTCTTGTGAGGTTCACTGTAAAAATTTCAGTTATCAAAAGCCCTAATGAGAAGTTTTGATATTTAAGAGAGGTTAGAGAACATTAAGGCACCTCATCACCATATAAATAATCTGACAAAAAAATACAATTAAACTATGACTATTCCCTAAATGTTATTTATCCTTATGTTTAGAATTTATAGTAGGGTCTTACTGAAGTAAGTGGATAACATGAAGTCTTGTAAGGGCTTCTTTTCACTCTAGAGGATCTGACACCAGAACAAAACAGAACGCTCATTACTTGGGGTAATAATTTGAAAGGTGGATAGAATACCCTTTGTTCATATTCAGATCATGGAATTTCAGAAATTCAGATTCAGGAAGAGACTTACTTCATTCCAGTGTTTATACCAAAGTCTTAACAAATCACAGTATATTGAAAGGAGAGAAAAAAAAAATCTAAAATGGGCCATATGCCATCTCTCCACAGGAAAAGCATAGAATTTTTTTCAAAGATAGAAAAACCACTTGATATAAAACCAAACTCCTGAGAAGGACTGAGTAATTAAACCAGTAGGAAAAAAGAGGAATAATCTACAGTATTTTCTGGGAGTCAAATATGAGTCAAGTTTGTTTTGAAATTTGTCTATTTAAATGAAATTATAAAACCAAGATGGATGAAAACACAAGAACAAAATGTTTTGTTCTTTGGGTATTCCACTAAGCATAGTTTTGCAATACGGGATTAATTAAAATCAAAGTTAGAAGACATGAACAGACACTTCCCCAAAGAAGACATACAAGTGGCTCACAGACACATGAATAAATGTTCATCATCATTAGCTGTCAGGGAGATTCAAATCAAAATCACATTGAGATAGCACCTTACACCAGTTAGAATGGCCCAAATCAACAAGACAGTAAACAACAAGTGTTGGAGAGGATCTGGAGAAAGGGGAGCCCTCTTAAACTGTTGGTGAGAATGCAAGTTGGTATGGAGACTTAAGAAATTAAAAATAGAGCTTTCCTATGACTCTGCAATTGCACTACTGGGTATTTACCCCAAAGATATAGATGTAGTGAAAAAAAGAGCCATCTGTACCCTACTATTCATAGCAGCAATGGTCACAGTTGCCAAACTGTGGAAGGGACCAACATGCTCTTCAATGGACAAATGGATAAAGAAAATATGGCCCATATATACAATAAAATATTATGCCTTCATCAGAAAGGATGAATATCCAACTTTTGTATCAACATGGATGGGACAGGAAGAGTTTATGCTTAGTGGAATAAGTCAAGCAGAGAAAGTCAATTATCATATGGTTTCACTTACTTTTGGAGTATAAGGAATAACATGGAGGACATTGGGAGATGGAGAGGAGAAATGAGTTGGGGGAAATCTCTCACTCTGAGAGACAAACTGAGGGTTTTGGAGGGGGTGGGAGTTGGGGTGAGCCTGGTGGTGGGTATTGTGGAGGGCATGTATTGTATGGAGCACTGGGTGTGGTGCACAAGCAATGAATTTTGGAACTCTGAAATAAAATAAAATTCAAAAAATAAAAAAGAAATCAAAGTAACATAAGGATATTTATATACCTAAATATAGATGTATATCTAAAATAAAAAAAATTTAAGTAACGCTAGTGAATAATTTGAATATGATAAAATAGTTTGGGACTTTTTTTGTTGACTGATTAGCCAATATATAATGAAGATAATTATATTATCAGAAACACACAAAAAGAAGCAAAGACCGTCTATATTGATGCCAAATTTGAGAAGTATAGCATATTTTAAGAATAGTAAACAAAAACAATGCTTTTCCCTGAAAGAGTGAGGAGAGACATCCCAGTTCTACATATTGGGTTTTGAACTCCTATATTCTAACTATGATAAAAACAGAAACAAAAAATGATCAACAATTCAATGCATATATTGGGAAAATCCCCGTGAGATATTAATGTTGATTGAAGAGAAGGCAATGCAGCATACAATGCCAGAGGGTCTGAACCACTTCTCATATAAATTATTTGTGGCTTCAGAACTCCTTGATTCCTACATCTCATTAGACCATCCCACTTGGTCATAGATCACTGGTGTACATTCTACCTTAGCACATGATGTGTCCAGGAATATTTCATAATGTGAAGTTCATTTGTGCCATAGCCATGGGTTCAGTTCTTGTTAAGTCTTAAAAAGAAGTGAGGAGATATTTCTCCAATGAAGAAAAGAACATAACCTGCAGAAGACGCAGCTTTATTCCAAACTGATTGTGCTATCATTCCTATTAAAGCTCCATACAGCGTCACTATTTGTCACTCACACTTCAAGTATTTGAGAGCCAAGTGGTGAAATAATTGGCCTGGACTTGCTCCTGATACTTATCTTTCTGTGGGTCCCACTCAAAACTAGCAGCCTTAGACTATTACTTCTTAAATGAATCAGAGCAACACACTTGAAACTGATATATTTCCTCTAAACTCTGAAGTTATCTCTTCTTAATGATAGGCATTGTAGGATACAACAGTCTTTTTCTACAGAAAGAATACCCCAGGAAAAAAAGAAAGAGAGAGAAAGAAAGAAAGAAAGAAAGAAAGAAAGAAAGAAAGAAAGAAAGAAAGAAAGAGAGAGAGAAAGAAAGAAAGAAAGAGAGAGATTAAAAAGAAAGCGAATACCCCAGCAGTCTAGTGCTTCCAGTGGTAGACCCCTCAAGTTTCATGGTTGATTTCTCACCATCTGGGACAATCATGTTTGACAAAGGCATCTGTGGTACTTAATGTTTTCTTCTTTCTGCTTATCATGTCAAGTCAGTATGATGTTAACAGTGTGGTAGACCAATGTGGTGTTTCCTGGTATGCCGAGGAAATGAACATCTCCATAGTCTAAATTATGGCAGAGAGTGGAAGATTTGGCATAACACTGAGGCAAGGCAGAGAAAGTATATTGTTGCCTCTGCCAGATAAAAGCCAACAGCTTTTGGTAGTATTTTCAGAAAGGCAGTAAGTATATAACGGAAAAAACACACTACTCATGGAATGAAGTTGACTCTACCTCTTACAGGTGAAACATGCTGGACCAGAGAAGGTTGTAGAAATCCCTTATCCCATAGCTATGAAAAGAACATGAAATTAAATGTGACTTCTGTCTGAGAGATAGCATGTAGAGTCACAGCCATATAAATACGTGCAAACATATTCTTAACACAAAGATGAACTGAGATTATGAGGAGCTTCTGTGTGAAACAGAAGATAAAACATTAAAAAAATCAAAAAAAAAAAAACAAGTCAAAGGGGCTAATGTTGGGGCGCCTGGGTGGCTCAGTGGGGTAAAGCCTCTGCCTTCGGCTCAGGTCATGATCCCGGGGTCCTGGGATCGAGCCCCGCATGGTGCTCTCTGCTCTGCGGGGAGCCTGCTAACTCCTCTCTCTCTCTCTGCCTGCCTCTCTGCCTACTTGTGATCTCTGTCTCTCAAATAAATAAATAAAATCTTTTAAAAAGGGGGGTGGCTAATGTAAAAGGAATAGGAAAATGTATAGTAAGGCTTTTATATGCTCTTTGTAGCTTTGATATGCTTATTTATAAGGTCTTGGACAAAGCATATACTTCTGCATAGTTAATTAAAACATGTATTCTGAAATACAGTTTAATATTTTAGAGGCAAGTTCAAAATGGTATTTTTAAATAAGATTTATCTACTCATTTGAGAGAGAGTGAGAGAGAGCATGTGTGTGTGAGCAGTGAGAAGGGTAAAAGGAGAAGGAGATAATCATCAAGCAGACTCCCTGCCATGTGCAGAGCCCTACAGAGGGTTCATCCCAGGACCCCGAGATCATGACTTGAGCCAAAATCAAGAGACAGATGCTTAACTGAATAAGCCACCCAAGTGCCTCAAAATGGAATTTTTTGAAAAATAATATTTACCCTCTTTTCCTTTACCTTTTGACACCCAAAATGCTAATTTGAAAGATGAATAGATGGTGTTGGTTAGGGAGTTTTTCTTTTAATAAACACTGTTACTTAAATTCTTGAATTCTTATGTGTCTGTAGTGATTGTAATGAGTACCAAGGTGTGTGTGTGTATGTTGGATCACATCCATTTATGAGACATACACACTTAAATAAACATACCTGTATGTGCCATGTACTTATATGTACAGTCTATGTATTTTAAATCAATTCACGTTCTCTCCCAAAATGCAATATGTTACTTACCCCTCTTCTAGCCTTCAAATTCAAGTATACAGTCATCGAGCTACTATTATAAAAAGAGCAAAATTAATTACAAAGGTGAAAAATTAGAGAACATCCTTTCATTCAGTTTTTCTTTGGCTTCACACCAAAGATATGCATAATGAAACTAATTGCACACTTTTCAAATAAAATATACAATACTCTATTCTTTATTTATTAATATCAATATCTAGCCCATTCAGTGAACTGATCAAAAAGGTTTAAAAAAATGTTGCATATGAGAGGGAAACTGGGTGAGTGTAGAGGCTGAAGAATAACTAGTACTGAACCTATCAATCTGCAGTAGACTTAAAAATTATTCTTCTCCTACTATTTGCTATACTCCAAAATCTTCAGCCCTTTTTTGTTCAGCCATCTTTCCTCTGCTATCCTATTAAAAAGGACTTCTGGAAGATAGAATTGACTGTCTACCTCACTCTCTTCCAGAACTCTCCAGGAGGAGTGCTATGATGTCTTCATATTTGGAGCATCAACATCTCAAGTCCCTCCAACTTAAGGATTGGCTATATATTCTCAGAAAAAGTGTTGGTTATCAAGTAGGCACCATCACCACAGCCTTCAGCACTGACAGTTTATTCCCACTTGAATACGAAATTTGTCTTTGTGTTCAGAAGTACTGCTATTATTCCTGGTCCAGGGCACAGGTGGAATACAGAAATCAGTGAATCAATTGTGGCCTTAGGACCAGAAGGACATGATTATTTCAAATCACGAGAAATATTATCACAAGTTACTTGGTGAGCATTAGCAATACTAAAAGTTTCACATACACACACAAAAAAACCTACCTTAAATTTTTACTGGTCATTGGTAATTGGAGCAATCCTAATTTATTTAGTAATTTCTCTCTGCATGTTTGTGTTAGGTAAACAGTAAGCTAAGGGTACATCTAAGATTAGCAATCCATGTCCATAAGAAATATCCAGGACACTGCTTGCTTCTCAGAGTCACATTTTCTCTCTAGGACTTCTAGAAGTTTGTTCATCTTTATGCCCATCAAATCTTTGGCTTCTTAACTGAAACTTTTAATCCCATGGAAATGTTCCCGGTGCAACTATGACTGCATCATTTAAGAACTTAGAGGTGTATGTGGTGGATGATTACGTTGTGGACATCTGGCTATGAAATAAGGGCAGAAACTATTAACTTATATGATTCACAGAATTTCTATCAGATAGTAACATGAAATTCAGATAAATATATTAGATGATAATGGCTCTATAATCTATCACCGACTTCCTGATTTATCTTATTCCCTACTGTTTAGTTAGTAAAGTAAATTTGCCATTGATCCATGGCCAAGAAAGGTGAAGTAGACTGGGATGGGATTGGAAATTCTAGTTTTTTTAATTGGACATTGAAAAATATTTTAATATGCAGTTTTCAAGTCAGAAATTGGTAGTTTATAATTTAGGATTATTCTAAAATATAAGGCAAATATGTAATTCTAAATACAAGATTATTGGACCTTGACAGCATATAGATTACAATGTAGAATCTCTTTTCTCGTTTCTATATGAATTCCCCTGCAAGGACCATAACTGGTTTTGCTTGGCTCACACATCCCATCTCAATCCATAACTGAAGACTATTAAATATACCCACTTCCCTGTTGGGGGGAAGTGGTGTCTTTTGATTGACAACCTTCTCCCCACTAACCCCCAGCTTGTAAAGGCAGTTACCACAAAGCAGGTAGTGAGTATCTGCTATGACTCTCAAGAGGCATAGCAAAATGGTGCTGTGCTAGAATCTACAAGAGATAGTGAAATAAGCCAAGAAAGTCAATCATCATATGATTTCACTTACTTGTGGAGGATAAGAAATACCATGGAAGATATTAGGAGAAGGAAAGGAAAAGTGAATTAAGGGAAATCGGAGGGGGAGACAAACCATGAGAGACTGTGGATTCTGAGAAACAAACTTAGGGTATCAGAAGCTGGGAGACAGGTATTAAGGAAGGCATGTATTGCATGGAGCACTGGGTGTGGTGCATGACTATAAATCTCAGGACACTGGAAAAATAAAAGTAAATTAAAAAAATAAATAAAAGAGATATAGCTAGTGAGAAGTTTCCCATAGTAAATATGATCAAATTTTAAGAAAAGCAACATCATGGGTTTAATTCGTACTTTCTCCCTTTTCTGGAAAATGATATAGAATGGAATTCTATGCCCTGAAGTGAGTAGAGACCAAAATCCTGGTTTGGAGGTAGGGTGTACTAGACTTCAGCATGGATTGGTTTGAGGATTGTCAAGAGAAACCCTAATTTTTCTAGAATATACCTACAGTAAGATGTCCTTTGATTTAGGGGTGGATGTTAAACCCTGTTTTATAGATTAAAATCATTTAGATGACCAACACTTATATTT
Source organism: Mustela nivalis (assembly GCF_964662115.1). Taxonomy (NCBI): domain Eukaryota; kingdom Metazoa; phylum Chordata; class Mammalia; order Carnivora; family Mustelidae; genus Mustela; species Mustela nivalis. The sequence goes on from NC_139021.1 coordinate 79,172,628, forward strand.
TTCTGGCATTTTAGTGGGTTTGAGGAGAAAGAGAAGATTTATTTGAATAGTCTTCAACTACAAGAGTTTACTTCTACCAGTTATACCAGTTACACTCTTATTGAAAGGAGATTTAAGGTACAAAATTTATACACTTTAAGAATCATATTTATTAAACTACAGTAAGTATCAGTCCGTATCTGAAAATATAAAGTGCTTTTATATTTAAAAGGGAGATATATTTTGATCTAGAGCTCTCACATATTTTGCCTATCATATTGCTTATAAGTTTTGTGTTATACAATTCTAACTTTCCTCTGTAGTGAGCACATCTAAGAAGCAATGATCAGAACCCACAGGTAATCTATTCTTTCACTATGATCTGCATTAAAAATGTAATTTCAACACTTTATGGATATATCAGTTTTTTTGAGACTAATTGTTCTAGTGAATTAAACCACAAAGACATTTATTATATGGGTTAGATGACAATATTATTTTCTAGAATCAGAATCAATTTTTAATCTATGTAGTTTTCCTAAGCAAAAGCAAATGAAAAAAAAAAAAAAGTTATGTTCCCAACCTAGGAATAGTTGGTAAGGAAAAATAAACAAATTGATTTATTCTGTGTACTCTATTTGTGACTTTTACTTAATTCAGTATACTCAGTATGCATCAGAGATGCTAATTTTGTGTTTTAGAATTGTATTCATTGGTAAATTAATATAGATAAACATAGAAATAAGAATATATATCTATAAAATTTAATTTGTCCCTCTTCTTTTTTTGCTAAAATGTAACATTTCCAATGTATTCACATCCATGATGACAACCTACCCTAAAGGATAAAGAGAAAGTGGGTTGTAACTTTAGAAGAAACAGAAGTTTTTCATCAACATAAAATTATATAAAATTTCTCAGAAATTCAAGTTGCTTAGAATTAGTAAAAATGTGGATTTAGTCATTTTTAAGAAAGGTAAATGTTTCCTTAGAAAAGTTATTGATCTTTCTCATCTAAGAACATAGTAGGTATTCAGTAAAATGAATAGCATTCTAAAGAATCTAATTTCAAGGGAAATTTAGTTCAAGAGATTTGATCTTTTCCATGAACTCTTTTCAGTTCCTTTTCTGGATTCAAAGAAAAATGTTTTAGGCATCTGTCCCCATACTTTTACAAAAGAAATAGTCACTTCAGATTACAACTTAGGTAAATTTATTTTACTTCTCTCTAAAATATTGGAGTGCTAACTACAATTTAAAAGATAAGATACTTCTAGTGAATTGATACTATCAATCATTGGTTGTACCAATTTATACTTCCTTCAGTAGTGCTTGAGAATTTTCATTGTTCTTTTGTTCCACTCCTTGTTACATTTTATGAAAATGGTGACAGATTTTTTAAAAGTTATGAAACTAAGGGTGAAATAATGTCTTGTTTTTTAATTTGCATTTTCCTGATTTTTAGTGTAGTCAAACATCTTTTCATGTATCGATCTAATTTAAATTTGAAATACTTTTGTTCTGATTCTTTAGATATGCAGGGATAATTACACACACACACACACACACACACACACATATAAATATACATATAACATAGCTGAATATTGACTTTATGTGCTATATAAAAGTTTTAAGTATTTTCCCTACTATATCATAAATTTTTAATATTATTTAACATGTTTTATGTTGTTCAGAATTTTTTTAACTTTAATATAGTCAAATTCATCTATTCTTTGTGGATTGTGCTTTTTTCTTATGTATGAAGTCTTTTCCTACCCCCAAATTCTTTGAATTAGATGAATGTGTACAGTTTGCTTCTCAAGGCAATAGTCTTACTATTTTTTTCTGCTTCACCTATTACTGTTTGACAAGTGTTTAATAAAATATCCCGAATGACAGTGAATTTGTTGATTTCTCCTTATCATTTTTTAATTTCATATATTTCAAGGCTATGTTGTAAAACATGTAAAATTCTTATTTGTGTATTTGATAGATTATTTTGTTATTTCCTCCTTTATGTCATTATTCTTGCCTCAATTTCTATATTATTTGAAATTATCTGATTAGTATTGACCTATCTTCTCCATTTTTAAAATTTTGTGTTACCAGTTTATGTTTCACATAGTCTTAGATTCAAAAATATTTATTTGACAATCTTTACATTTTTACAGGTAAATTTAAATTTTCTCGATATTCATTGGGATTGCTCTTATATTTTGAAGTATTGCTATCATAGCTTTCTGAGTAAGCTGTTAATCATTTTTCTATTCTTTCCTGCTTTGTGTTCAGTGTATTTCCTTTATCCTTCTCCTACATTAATTTGGAAGTTAAATTTTGGTCCATATTTTTCTATTATAAACTTTATAATAAAGTCTGTCTTCATAAGTTGCACAACAAATATATTAGCATAATTACCCAAGGTACCCACTCTCTTTCTCCCATCTTGTTAGGGTTTTTGGCATATAATTTTAGCATTACCATTTTCTCACAATACAGAAGAGGTTTCTAGTTGACAGTTAAATAATTCCACAAATGTTACACAGTATTTCCCCTTACCAACTTTTTCGTTTTCCACAGTTTTTAACCTGAAATAAACTATGGTCCAAAAGGAGATGATCCTCCTTCTGACATATTGTGAGATGGTCCAAAGTAGCCTAACATTATGTCACAGTGCCTATGTCATTGTCATTCCTTGCTTTATCTCATCACACAGGTATTTTGTCATCTCACACCATCACGAGAAGGAGGGTGAGTACAGTATAAATATTTTGAAAGAGAGACAGAGAACATTCATATACGTTTTTTTAAATTTTTAATTTTTAATTTTTTATAAACATATAATCTATTTTTTCCCCAGGGGTACAGGTCTGTGAATCGCCAGGTTTACACACTTCACAGCACTCACCAAAGCACATACCCCTCCCCAATGTCCATAACCCCAACCCCCTTTTCCCAAACCCCTCCCCCCAGCAAACCTCAGTTTGTTTTGTGAGATTAAGAGTCACTTATGGTTTGTCTCCCTCCCAATTCCATCTTGTTTCATTGATTCTTCTTCTACCCACTTAAGCCCCCATGTTGCATCACCACTTCCTCATATCAGGGAGATCATATGATAGTTGTCTTTCTCCGCCTGACTTATTTCGCTAAGCATGATATGCTCTAGTTCCATCCATGTTGTCGCAAATGGCAAGATTTCATTTCTTTTGATGGCTACATAGTATTCCATTGTGTATATATACCACTTCTTCTGTACCCATTCATCTGTTGATGGACATCTAGGTTCTTTCCATAGTTTGGCTATTGTGGACATTGCTGCTATAAACATTCAGGTGCATGTGCCCCTTTGGATTACAACGTTTGTATCTTTAGGGTAAATACCCATTAATGCAATTGCTGGGTCATAGGGCAGTTCTATTTTCAACATTTTGAGGAACCTCCATGCTGTTTTCCAGAGTGGTTGCACCAGCTTGCATTCCCACCAACAGTGTAGGAGGATTCCCCTTTCTCCGCATCCTCGCCAGCATCTGTCATTTCCTGACTTGTTGATTTTAGCCATTCTGACTGGTGTGAGGTGATATCTCATTGTGGTTTTGATTTGTATTTCCCTGATGCCGAGAGATATGGAGCACTTTTTCATGTGTCTGTTGGCCATCTGGATGTCTTCTTTGCAGAAATGTCTGTTCATGTCCTCTGCACATTTCTTGATTGGATTATTTGTTCTTTGGGTGTCAAGTTTGCTAAGTTCTTTATAGATTTTGGACACTAGCCCTTTATCTGATATGTCATTTGCAAATATCTTCTCCCATTCTGTCAGTTGTCTTTTGATTTTGTTAACTGTTTCCTTTGCTGTGCAAAAGCTTTTGATCTTGATAAAATCCCAATAGTTTATTTTTGCCCTTGCTTCCCTTGCCTTTGGCGATGTTCCTAGGAAGATGTTGCTGTGGCTAAGGTCGAAGAGGTTGCTGCCTGTGTTCTCCTCAAGGATTTTGATGGATTCCTTTCTCACATTGAGGTCCTTCATCCATTTTGAGTCTATTTTTGTGTGTGGTGTAAGGAAATGGTACAATTTCATTTTTCTGCATGTGGCTGTCCAATTTTCCCAGCACCATTTATTGAAGAGGCTGTCTTTTTCCATTGGACATTCTTTCCTGCTTTGTCGAAGATTAGTTGACCATAGAGTTGAGGGTCTATTTCTGGGCTCTCTCTTCTATTCCATTGATCTATGTGTCTGTTTTGGTGCCAGTACCATGCTGTTTTAATGATGACAGCTTTGTAATAGAGCTTGAAGTCCGGAATTGTGATGCCACCAACTTTGGTTTTCTTTTTCAATATTCCTTTGGCTATTCGAGGTCTTTTCTGGTTCCATATAAATTTTACAATTATTTGTTCCATTTATTTGAAAAAGATGGGTGGTACTTTGATAGGAATTGCATTAAATGTGTAGATTGCTTTAGGTAGCATAGACATTTTCACAATATTTATTCTTTCGAACCAAGAGCATGGAACATTTTTCCATTTCTTTGTGTCTTCCTCAATTTCTTTCATGAGTACTTTATAGTTTTCTGAGTATAGATTCTGTGTCTCTTTGGTTAGGTTTATTCCTAGGTATCTTATGGTTTTGGATGCAATTGTAAATGGGATTGACTCCTTAATTTCACTTTCTTCTGTCTTGCTGTTGGTGTAGAGAAATGCAACTGATTTCTGTGCATTGATTTTATATCCTGACACTTTACTGAATTCCTGTACAAGTGCTAGCAGTTTTGGAGTGGAGTCTTTTGGGTTTTCCACATATAGTATCATATCATCTGTGAAGAGTGATAGTTTGACTTCTTCTTTGTCAATTTGGATGCCTTTAATTTCCTTTTGTTGTCTGATTGCTGAGGCTAGGACCTCTAGTACTATGTTGAATAGCAGTGGTGATAATGGACATCCCTGCCGTGTTCCTGACCTTAGCGGAAAAGCTTTCAGTTTTTCTCCATTGAGAATGATATTTGCGGTGGGTTTTTCATAGATGGCTTTGATGATATTGAAGTATGTGCCCTCTATCCCTATACTTTGAAGAGTTTTGATCAGGAAGGGATGCTGTACTTTGTTAAATGCTTTTTCAGCATCTATTGAGAGTATCATATGGTTCTTGTTCTTTCTTTTATTAATGTATTGTATCACATTGATTGATTTGCGGATGTTGAACCAACCTTGCAGCCCTGGAATAAATCCCACTTGGCGTGGTGAATAATCCTTTTAATGTACTGTTGAATCCTATTGACTAGTATTTTGGTGAGAATTTTCGCATCTGTGTTCATCAAGGATATTGGTCTAAAGCTCTCTTTTTTGATGGGATCCTTGTCTGGTTTTGGGATCAAGGTGATGCTGGCCTCATAAAATGAGTTTGGAAGTTTTCCTTCCATTTCTATTTTTTTTTTAACAGTTTCAGGAGAATAGGAATTAGTTCTTCTTTAAATGTTTGGTAGAATTCCCCTGGGAAGCCCTCTGGTCCTGGACTTTTGTTTGTTTGGAGATTTTTAATGACTGTTTCAATATCCTTACTGGTTATGGGTCTGTTCAGGCTTTCTATTTCTTCCTATTTCAGTTGTGGTAGTTTATAGGTTTCTAGGAATGCATCCATTTCTTCCAGATTGTCAAATTTGTTGGTGTAGAGTTGCTCATAGTATGTTCTTATAATTGTTTGTATTTCGGGGCGCCTGGGTGGCTCAGTGAGTTAAGCCGCTGCCTTCAGCTCAAGTCATGATCTCAGGTTCCTGGGATCAATTCACTCATCGGGCTCTCTGCTCAGCAGGGAGCCTGCTTCCTCCCCTCTCTCTCTGCCTGCCTCTCTGCCTACTTGTGATCTCTCTCTGTCAAATAAATAAATAAAATCTTTAAAAAAATAATTGTTTTTATTTCTTTAGTGTTAGTTGTGATTTCTCCTCTTTCATTCATGATTTTATTTACTTGGGTCCTTTCTCTTTTCTTTTTGATAAGTCTGGCCAAGGGTTTATCAATTTTATTAATTCTTTCAAAGGACCAGCTCCTAGTTTCGTTGATTTGTTCTATTGGTTTTTTTTGTTGTTGTTGTTTGTTTCTATTTCATTGATTTCAGCTCTGATCTTTATGGTTTCTCTTCTCCTGCTGGGTTTTGGGTTTCTTTCTTGTTCTTTCTCCAGCTCCTTTAGGAGTAGGGTTAGGTTGTGTACCTGAGACCTTTCTTGTTTCTTGAGAAAGGCTTATACCACTATATATTTTCCTCTCAGGACTGCCTTTGTTGTGTCCCACAGATTTTGAACCGTTGTATTTTCATTATCATTTGTTTCCATGATTTTTTTCAATTCTTCTTTAGTTTCCTGGTTGACCCATTCATTCTTTAGAAGGATGCTGTTTCGTCTCCGTGTATTTGGGTTCTTTCCACACTTCCTCTTGTGGTTGAGTTCTAGCTTCAGAGCATTGTGGTCTGAAAATATGCAGGGAATGATCCCAATCTTTTGATACCGGTTGAGTCCTGATTTAGAACCCAGGATGTGATCTATTCTGGAGAATGTTCCATGTGCATTAGAGAAGAATGTGTATTCTGTTGCTTTGGGATGAAATGTTCTGAATATATCTGTGATGTCCACTGGTCCAGTGTATTATTTAAGGCTTTTATTTCCTTGTTGATCTTTTGCTTGGATGATCTGTCCATTTCAGTGAGGGGAGTGTTAAAGTCCCTTACTATTATTGTATTATTGTTGATGTGTTTCTTTGACTTTGTTATTAATTGGTTTATATAGTTGGCCGCTCCCACGTTGGGGGCATAGACATTTAAAATTGTTAGATCTTCTTGTTGGACAGACCCTTTGAGTATGATATAGTGTCCTTCCTCATCTCTTATTATATTCTTTGGCTTAAAATCTAATTGATGTGATATAAGGATTGCCACTCCTGCTTTCTTCTGATGTCCATTAGCATGGTAAATTCTTTCCACCCCCTCACTTTAAATCTGGAGGTGTCTTCGGGCTTAAAATGAGTTTCTTGGAGGCAACATATAGATGGGTTTTGTTTTTTTATCCATTCTGATACGCTGTGTCTTTTGATTGGGGAATTTAGCCCATTAACATTCAGGGTAACTATTGAGAGATATGAATTTAGTGCCTTTGTATTGCCTGTAAGGTGACTGTTACTGTATATGGTCTCTGTTCCTTTCTGATCTACCACTTGTAGGCTCTCTCTTTGCTTAGAGGACCCCTTTTAATATTTCCTGTAGAGCCGGTTTGGTGTTTGCAAATTCTTTCAGTTTTTGTTTGTCCTGGAAGCTTTTAATCTCTCCTTCTATTTTCAATGATAGCTTAGCTGGATATAGTATTCTTTTTTTTCTTTTTTAAAGATTTTATTTATTTGACAGAGAGAAATCACAAGTAGATGGAGAGGCAGGCAGAGAGAGAGAGAGATGGAAGCAGGCTCTCTGCTGAGCAGAGAGCCCGATGCGGGACTCGATCCCAGGACTCTGATATCATGACCTGAGCCGAAGGCAGCGGCTTAACCCACTGAGCCACCCAGGCGCCCTGGATATAGTATTCTTGGCTGCTTGTTTTTCTCGCTTAGTGCTCTGAAAATATCATGCCAGCTCTTTCTGGCCTGCCAGGTCTCTGTGGATAAGTCTGCTGCCAATCTAATATTTTTACCATTGTATGTTTCTGACCTCTTTTCCCGGGCTGCTTTCAGGATTTTCTCTTTGTCACTGAGACTTGTAAATTTTACTATTAGGTGACGGAGTATGGGCCTATTCTTATTGATTTTGAGGGGCATTCTCTGAACCTCCTGGATTTTGATGCTTGTTCCCTTTGCCATATAGGGGAAATTCTCACCAATAATTCTCTCCAGTATTCCTTCTGCTCCTCTCTCTCTTTCTTCTTCTTCTGGAATCCCAATTATTCTAATGTTGTTTCGTCTTATGGTGTCACTTATCTCTTGAATTCTCCCCTCGTGGTCCAGTAGCTGTTTGTGCTTCTTTTGCTCAGCTTCTTTATTCTCTGTCATTTGGTCTTCTATATCACTAATTCTTTCTTCTGCCTCATTTATCCTAGCAGTGAGAGCCTCCATTTTTGACTGCACCTCATTAATAGCTTTTTTAAATTTCAACTTGGTTAGATTTTAGTTCTTTTATTTCTCCAGAACGGGCGTTTATATCTCCCTAGAGGATTTCTCTAATATCTTCCATGCCTTTTTTGAGCTCGGCTAGAACCTTGAGAATTGTCATTCTGAACTCTAGATCGACATATTACCAATGTCTGTATTGATTAGGTCCCTAGCCTTCGGTACTGCCTCTTGTTCTTTTTTTGTGGTGTATTTTTCTATCTTGTCATTTTGTCCAGATAAGAGTATATGAAGGAGCAAGTATAATACTAAAAGGGTGGCAACACCCCCAGGAAAATATGCTTTAATCAAATCAGAAGAGATCCCAAATCGTGAGGGGGGAGAAAGTGGATAAAAAGAGGTTCAGAAAGAAAGAAAAAAAAAGAAAAAAAGAAAAGAAAAGAATTTAAAAAAGAAAACGAATGAAGAAAATTATAAAAAATAAAATTATATATATATTAGATAAGCTAGTTAAAAAACGTTAAAGAAAGGGTAAAAGTTAAAAAAATTTTAGCAGAAGAAGAGAAAAAAATGAAAAAGAAAAAAATATTAAATTAACTGCAAGACTAAAGAATCATAGGGAGAAAGCCATGAGTTCTGTGCTTTGCTGTCTCCTTCTCTGGAATTCTGCTGCTCTCCTTGGTATTGAGACTGCACTCCTTGGTAGGTGAACTTGGTCTTGGCTGGATTTCTTGTTGATCTTCTGGGGAGGGGCCTGTTGTAGTGATTCTCAAGTGTCTTTGCCCCAGGCGGAATTGCACCACCGTTACCAGGGGCCGGGCTGAGTAATCTGATCGGGTTTGCTTTCAGAAGGTTTTGTTCCCTGAGCGCTTTCCATAGAGTTCTGGAGGACAGGAATACAAATGGCGGCCTCCTGGTCTCTTGCCTAGAGAGCCCGGGGCCCCACTCCTCAGTGCGCCTCAGAGAACAGCACCCAGTAACTCCCGTCTGCCTCACCTCCGGCCACGCCGAGCTCACCGAGCTTGCGACCAGTTCAAGGTAACCCTGAGCTGTGAGCTTTTTGTGGGCTCTGTTTCTGTAGCCGGCTTTCCTGTTCCAATACCCACAAGCTCTGAGACACTTAGACACCCCCGATTCTTCTGTGACCCTGCGGGACCTGAAGGCACACTAACCCCGCGTCGCCCTGGTTTAGCCTCTGGAGTGATGTCCCTCACCAGAACAGACTTTTAAAAGTCCTGGTTTTGTGCTCCCTTGCTCCGCCACTTGCCGGGAGCCGCCCCCTTCCCCCGGGGTCTATCTTCCCATAGCTTTGGATTTACTTCTCCGCCAGTCCTACCTTTCATAAAGTGGCTGTTTTTCTGTTTCTAAAATTGCTGTTCTTCTCTTCAATCTGCTGATGGATTTGCAGGTGTTTGCAATCTTTAGATAGGCTATCTAGCTGATCTCCTGCTAGCTGATGAAGTCTCAGCCTGCTACTTCTTTACTATCTTGACTCCTCCCCCTCATATACTTTTATTATATTGTTATAGTCGTTCTCTTTCATTATTAGTTACTGTTATTCTCTTGCTGTGCCTAATATGTAAATTAAACTTGGTCATAGATGAGTATGTATAAGAAGAAAAGCACATGTATAGAGTTGAGTACTATCTGCAGTTTCGGGTCTTAAAAGTATCTTCCATGGATAATTTTCAGCTCTCTTTGAAAATTTCATTAAAAATAATTATTTGTTTATTATGATAATTTCATGTAACACAAAACTCACTCTTTGAAAATGTATAATTTGGTGACTCTTGTTACATTTACAAAGTTGTATGGCCGTTACCATTATCTAATTATACAGCATTTTATCACCTAAAAAGTAACCTCATATTCATTAACATGGATTGTTCATTCTCCTTACTTCCAGTCTGTGGCAAAACCTAATCTACTTTCTGTTTCTGTGAACTTGATGACATGGGATATTATATATAAATTAAGTCACTCAGTGTGTGAAATTTTGTATTTGTCTTATTTCACTTAGGGTAATGTTCTTAACATTTTTACATGTTGTAATCATATTCCATTGTATAGATATACCACACTTCATTTATCCAATTTAAATTACTTACATTTTTTTGGTTCTTGTGAATAATGTTGCTATGAACATATGTATATAAAGGCTTTTTGTAAACATGTTTTCAATTTCCAAGGTATATATATGGAAATGAAATTCCTAGATCATAAAGTAATTCCTAGATCATAAATTTGAGGTCTTGCCAAACTGGTTTCCCAAGTGTTTGTACTATTTTATATTACCATTAGGAATTATAAGGGTTTAGAATTTTCTACATCCTCACCAACAATTGTCATTGCCATCTTCTCTATTATAGATATCCTAATACCTATGTAGCAATATCACTGATACGTTTTGATTTGCATTTCTCTGATAATGACATTAAATATCTTTTTATGTACTTACTGGCTCTTTGCACATGATTTTTGGAATAACATTTATTCCAATACTTGCTAATTTTTAAATTAATTATTTTCTTTTTACTTTTGAATTTTAAGAGTTCCTTACATATTCTGGATAGTAGTCCTCTATCAGATATATGGTTTTCAAATATTTCTTCTATTATGTTGGTTGTCTTTTAACTTTCATGATAATCTCCTTTGAAGTATATTTAAATTTTTCTAATTTTTTCTATTTTTTTTTTTTCTCTTGTTCTTGCTTCTGGTATCTATACCTTTCCTAAGAAAACATTGCTTAATCCAAAGTTGTGAATGTTTTTGCTTCTGTTTTAAGATTTTCTTTTATTTAGTTTTGCTTTTTATATTTAGTTTTTTGAGACATGCTGAGTTAATTTTTTGTGTATGATATGAGGTAGTGGTCCAGTTTTAGTTTTTTGGGTGGGATATCTTATCCAATTGTTTGAGGACCACTTGTTGAAGAGACTTCCTTTTCTCCATTAAATTTTCTTGACACTCTTTTAAAAATTGACAATAAGTGCAAAAATTTATTTCTGGATGCTCAGTTCTAATCCACTGTTTTATAAATCATCCTTATCATTATGCCAGTACCAATGTATTGATTGAGTATTGTCTTCATTACTATAGTAATGTAGTGATATAAACCCTCTAAAACTGTTCTTTTTTTTTTTTTTTTTTTTGCTATTTGTTTGTTTAACAAGATTGTTTTGGCTATCCTGTGTTCCTTGTGGTACCATGTAAATTTTAGGATCACTTTGTAGATTTCTTTCTTTCTTTTTTTTTTTTAAAGATTTTATTTATTTACTTGACAGAGAGCACACAAGCAGGGGGAGCTATAGGCAGAGGAAGAGGGAGAAACAGGCTCCTTGTGAATCAAGTAGCTCGATGCAGGGTTGGATTCCAAGACCTTGGGACCATGGCTTGAGCCATCCAGGCATCCCAGATTGTCAATTTCTACAACAAAACCAGTTGGTAGTTTGATAAAGATTGTGTTGAATTTACAGATCAATTTGGGGGACTATCATAAATTTATTAATTTAAATCTTCTAACCCATGACCATGGATGTCTTTGAATTTATTTAGGTCTTTTAAAAATATCTTTTAATGATGTTTTGTATCTTTCAGTATATAAGTTTTGTACTTCTTTTGTTAAATTTATTCTTAAGCATTTTGTTCTTTTGGATGCAGTTGTATATAGAATTGTTTTATTAATTTCAGTTTCAGACTATTTCTAGTGTATAGAAATGCAACTTATTTTGTATATTGATCTTGTACTATCAATGTATTATAATCAAAGTAGATAATTTCCACATTCAATACTATACATTAAAGCATCATGAATAAAAGCTTTCTGTGAGTGATGCCAAACTTAAATGATCATACTCAATGCTCCTAATTTTAGAGTAAGGAGTGTGATTAGGTAAAGAAGACCATATAATGCTAGAAAGAGCATGCTATTCTTTATAAGCATCATTTTTAAAAGCAGAATTATCAGTTCAAATCATCTGAAAATGTCTATAGAACAGCGAGATCGCTGTTTCTTTGCCTGTGCCAACATATTTTTCCCACAATGAGGTGTCCGCATGTTCAACCAATCAAATAAACTGGCTGGCTGAACATCCCAAGGTGCTTTAAAATTCAGTAACTATACTAATCACTTCCATTTCAGTATTGATATTAAAGACCCTATTCATGCCCAAAAAAAGTGGAATGCAGCTGTTCTGTGCTTTCCTTTAGAATTTGTGTGTGGAAGTCATAATGAGAAGTATGCCTGTATTTTATGTTCATTTGTATTTAAGAGGTTTAAAGTCAGCGTGCATAAAGACATACCAGGAACTTGAGGCATAAACCTCTTTTGGTTCAGAGAGGGGGCAATATAAGGAGGGGCTACGGTGTGATCAAATGTGGGTGGTTTCTTTAATACCTACCACCAGACTTATCCAACCCCCCACCCCTCTCCCCTTCAAAACCCTCAATTTGTTTCACAGAGTGGGTATTAAGGAGGGCACATGTTGCATGGAGCACTGGGTATGGTGCATAAATAATGAATTTTGGAATGCTGAAAAAAAAATGGGTGGTTTCTGGGGCGCCTGGGTGACTCAGTGGGTTAAAGCCTCTGCCTTTGGCTCAGGTCATGATCCCAGGGTCCTGGGATCGAGCCCTGCATCAGGCTCTCTGCTCAGCAGGGAGGCTGCTTTCTCCTCTCTCTCTGCCTGCCTCTCAGCCTACTTGTAATCTCTGCCTGTCAAATAAATAAATAAAATCTTAAAAAAAAATGGGTGGTTTCTATTTTTATAAGAACGTTGAATGCATCTGAGCTTACTTTGAAAATTTAACTGATTGGTGCTGTTAAATATGTCTTTGTTTCTACAAATTTCAGAAATACTCTTAGATTAACACTGAGTCATAAGTACCTGGTGCAACAAAGAGTTTCTCGATATGCATTGCATATTGCATATTTTTAATTAAAACACTCAACTTTATATCCACACTAATCCACTATAATTGTAGTAAAAATACACTCTGGGTTGAGAGATTTCTATTAAAAATGTGCTTTATCTTTTAAAAAATCATCCCTTGATCTTTGCTCTACATACCCACCTTCTAATTTGTACTCCTCCTTTGTTGCTGTTTATATTCATTTTAAAACTCCAGCTCCAATTATAACTGTCATATATTTGATATGTGTAAACACTGGTCTCTTTGGTGTTTGGATAAAAGAGCAATATTTCTCATATAACTATCTGTCAGAAACCAAATTTCTATTTCTTTCAATTTTGTTTACTTATAGTCAAGAATTATTTCTTTAAATTTCTTATGAGCATGCTCAGCTGGCATAATCAGTAGAGCATGTGACTCTTGATCTTGGGGTTGGGAGTTCAAGCCCCACATTGAGAGTAGAAATTACTTTAAAAAATGTCTTTTGAAAAGCACAGGCAACATTTTAATTTGATTCTGCTAGAACAAAGACTCAATTACAATAAGAATGGGTGAAAATTCTTTCCTAATTATTCTTGCTTTTTATATACCCCTTATATAGCCCTCTGGTGTGGCCAGGAACAGAAGTAATTGTCCAAGTTAACTTGTATTTTACAAATTCTTTTTATAAGTGTCCAAGCCTTTTCTTCATCTTAGATGGATAAAAATCAACTCTATGAAAAAAAAGTTCTAACAAAAGTGGCTAAAAATACCCTAATGAATTAGAGAGGAAGTAGAATACAGACTGCATTATATCTTTTCTTCAACCTTCTTTCTATCCATGAATCTCAAACACTATTCTCTCCTCCTCCATTGTCTCCTCCATTCAACTGCCCAGCTTACCCCTTCCCCCAGTCCCGCACAGACACATCCTTTCCTCTCCATGTAATACAAGCATCAAAGAAAATTGCAGATTACATTTTTTAACTCACTGGTCTCCAATCTTCTAACATGTTGAACCCATCTATTACTTTAATATCCAAATGAAGGGCTCAAGCTTCCATGCCATGCATCAGAGGAAAAACACATTTTTAAATACTTTGACATTGACTTTTGTGTTGCCATCACCTTTTTCCTCTCAATTTTTACTCCTTACTCAACGATCACACTTGCTTGCTACCTTACCTCCCTGCAGCTGTTGTTATCTCGACTCTACCCATATTGCCTCAAGGGTGGACACTTGTTTCTCCTTATCCTCCAAAGCACCATTGACACAAAGTTATTTGGATAACCGATTTTCACTACAGGTTTGAACATAACTGTGGGTTTGTTAGAACAGAGGAGCAAACAGTTTTCAATGGAATCTTGAGATTGCTTTTCTCAACAACTCATTCCATAAGTAAGCTCTTATTAACTCTTTAAATCCAATCTTTCATGTGCAACTGAGGCTTGCTTACCTACACTGGTATTTTTCTCACTGCCCAAGATGAAGAAAAGTTGCTAATTCCTGCTATATATTTTTAAAATTTCCTTTATCAAAGTAATTACTCATCAGACCTAACCAAAGACTTCCCTAAACAGTTTTTTTTTTAAAGATTTTGTTTATTTATTTGACAGAGAGAGATCACAAGTAGGCAGGGAGGCAAGCAGAGAGAGAAAGAGAGGAGGAAGCAGGCTCCCTGCTGAGCAGAAAGCCTGATTCGGGACTAGATCCCAGGACCCTGAGATCTTGACCTGAGCTAAAGGCAGAGGCTTAACCCACTGAGCCTCCCAGGTGCCCCCCTAAACAGTTTTAACTCAAACTTCCATCAGATGTTTCTGCATATGGCAGTGGAGTTGTCTATCCCAGGTCTACTAGAAGTCCCTTAAGACTAGATTTTTAAATCTTAAACTGACTGGTCCAGTAACATTCTTAGACTGGGGTGAGGGTCCATGTGGGTGTGCATTCTTTCATATCAGTAAGTGAGTGGAGAGCAATTTTTCTACCTGTCAATGTCAGACTGATGAGGGAGCACGAGGCTGCCTGAAGACAAAGCAAAAGCTGGCACCTTGCACTCCCCTCTCCATCTGCTCCCCCTCAGTCATTTGTGTAGCATCCCTCAGGCAGCCCTGACTGCCATGAACAATAAGCATATAGTTAACTGGCAGAGCTCACAATCCTGCTAGACAGGAGTCTCCCTTGGCTTACAAATGTCCTAAATCTCACTAACAAAGACGATTGATAGCAGGATTGTGACATCCCACCTATATTAATGTTAATGGCTGGTCTAAAGACAACATTGATCAAGCCCCAAGGGCAAGGCCTCCCGGTAAACCTGGGACATCCTGGCACCCTGTAGGCCCTCTTTAGCATATGAAAACTCCATTGAAACCTCACCTTCTCCCAACCGCAGGGTACATAACCTGCCATCCCTCACAGCCCCGGGCAGTAGCTCTTCCTGCCCACAGGTCCTGTCCCCGTGCTTTAATAAACCACCATTTTGCACCAAAGATGTCTCAAGAATTCTTTCTTGGTCATCGGCTCCAGACCTCAGCCCACCAAACCTCACCTAGGTTCTAGAACTTCATCAAAACCTCAATAGTTTTGGTGGCTTATCTTCAGATTTCTTATTTTTTTTCCCAACAGACTGACCCTAGGAACATTTTTTCTTAGGTAACATATAATTGTCCATGACTCCCTACCTTGTGAGTATAAAGACTTCTCTTCCATCTTAAAACTTTTGCATACTTTTACCTGAAAGTACATGTACTTCCAGTATTGACTCTAAAGAATCTATAAATATAATTTTTCATAATTTTTTATATAATTATATAAATATAATTTTTAGAGATTCTAAAAATTCAGTGGCATTAGACATAAAGTTGATTTTGTTAACCACATAGCATGTCTCTATATATACATGTATGTGGATATCTATTTTTTATTTTGCTACAGACATTGTGGGGTTCATGTTCAGATTTGCAGAGGCCTTATGATAATCTTGATGCCTCTAGGGTTTGAGGTCCATAGGTGAGAAAATGGATCCTGATTCCATGTAACTGTTTGGTTTCCCTTCCTTACCAGAGCAAACTCTGTGCTGATAGATCCTTTGTTTAGTGAACACAAACCAATGGGTTGAACTCTGTAGGGGAGGAAAACCTCTTTTCTTCCACCTATCTTAGGTCCTCCAGTGCTCTGTAAATGAGGCTGACCAAGACAGATTAGTAAGAGAAAAACAAACAGATCTGTGTTTAACTTGCTCATGGGAATCATACTCAGAGATGAGTAACTCAAAGATGTGGTTAGGATTTGGGTTTATTGCTTAGGCTAAAAGAGAAGAGAGACAGAGAGAGAAAGAAAATATCTCCTGGGCTTCTGGGCAGGGAAGTCAAGTTATAAGAAGATGAGCAGGAGAAGTGGGCCAAAGAAGGGTTGCATCCTAAGGTTTTTGTCAGGGGTAGGTAGGTGCCTTTTTCCTTGATAAGATTTTTGCTCTTTCGGTTGGAGAACTGAAGACATCTTTACAAAGGGAGACTATATAAATGTAAATTTCCCTTATATATGTAAATTTCCTTTATTAAAGGAAGACTTGTGCCCTGTGTTTAGAGCTTTTCTCCTTGCAGGGATCTTCGGTTTAAAAATAATCTAGATGCCAAAGCAGCATCTTTGGCGTCCTGTATTCCGGGTCACCTTTAATTCCTTAGGCCTTTTCTCTCTTTCCTTGTACATAAGGAAACATGACCATTTTAACATTGGCCTTTGGGCATAATACCTGAACCCAAAATTAAATTTCCAGACACTGGGATGATATTTTCAGGTAGTATGGGTCTTCTGGTACTTCTCAAATCATGGCAATAGGGAGGATATACGCACATTTAAGTTTTAGGATTGTTTATACCAACTTTGTTTTATGCAGACTGTCAGCTTCCTGGAGGTGAGTTGTTAAGGCTTTTCAACCTCCTTTATATGACACATAGCAGAGTCCCTGTGGACAAAGATATTAAAGGAAGCTTTTAATAATGTACTTTTGCCAATTGGAAGTCTAATTTTAAAATGTAGACACCTCATTTTTAGAGTGAATTGACTAAGTAATAATAATTACCTCATTCACTGGCATATGGCAAAATTAATATGGTTTATTATGTATGTTATAAAGGGTAAGTAATTTCATACCAGTGTGTATAAATATAGAAATTTTCCTCCAAGATGATTAAATATATAGGAGAAGAATTTTTAAACACATGGAAAAGGTAAGGTAATACATCATCTTTATTGATTTTTTTTGTGAGACATAATTTTTTTTTCATTCTGTAAGGTTTACCTAAACTTAGTATGTGAACTATCTGAGACTGACACCACATAGCACATTCTATTTTCTGTATATTGCAATAGTACTTTAAGGTTCAACTTTCCTCTCAGTTGTTAGAAATACTTAACTGGACACATCTAAAAGAGTTAATCCATTACCAAGTTAGTATGAATCAAGATCAGTGATTTCTTTATACACAGAAAGAAGTTGTCCCATTTACAGAAACAGGAAAGAACTGAGCTTTGAAACCTCACAATTGAATAAGGCCTTTAAGAATGCATCTCAGGTAGATAAAATCTTTACAGACATTGCCATTAAAACCTTTAGTTCAGCAATTAAAACAATTTGTTTCATAGACATGGACTTCACTATGTTGTTTGATATTGTTCTGAGCATCTTTAAACTTTCTAAATGCCAATCTTTTGATCTATAAAAATGATAGAGATTTTAAGATACAGCAGAGAAAAAGTAGGGCACTTCACAAGAATTGTGATCTTCCAAATGTCTCTTTTTGTTACAGTAGCTATAAATGTTTTGGGAAACAAAATGTTTTAGAAACTTTTTGTAAGGATTGCTGGATAGCTATATGTTCTCTCGGTCTTATTTCTAAAAGAAAAATAAAAATCAATGATATATAAAAATAACTTGAAAAAGATTCAAGAGAAAATTGACTCAAATTTAGCATTTTCTAACTTCTCCTAAAGAAAGAAAATCAAGTCTGCATAATTTTGTATGAGAATAAATAGGACAGAAATGCCAATTCAACTAATGTATTTTGATCATAATCTTCACACACACACAAAAAGTTTTACATTGTATCTGTATATTGGCAAATAAATTTAACTGTCAAACTCATCTCTCTATAAAAGATCCAGAAACATTAATCTAAAGGGCAATATATATCTGATACTTTAGGAATATATACATAGCTTTCCAAAACAACCAAAAGAAGTATGCAAATATTTAAGTAAGCATTTGGAACTCATAAAGTATTCTTATTTCTTCAAAATTAATAATCAAATTTCAATGATTCAGCATATAAAAGGGTTTGTAGTGCACTGTGTGTAACTTACTAAGTATCGTAGACCTAGAAAGACATGATTTTTTGTATCTTCTGACAAATAACATGAGTCATTCATTAATGGCTGAGACCCTTTGTGTATAGTAGTAAAATTTTAAAGGTGGCATAACTTGGCAAATATAAAGCAGACATATTATGAACCATTTCTTCTATAGAATCATAGGATATTGGAAAGCAAAAAAAAAAAAAAGTGAAAGCCCTACCTTTAATAACAGTGTTCTCATAAGACAGTGAAGACATAAGTAGATCCAAGGCAGAGAAAGAGGAGAGGCAGAAGAGTAGGAGAAACAGAGAGAAAAGAATAAAATATTTCTATGTCTTCTGTGGACAGTTACTGAATGCCCACTCAGAGCTGGCTATCATGCTGAGTACTAGTATAAATTGTAAATAGGGAAAGCTTCCTGCCCTCACAGAGCTTATGCACCAGCTGTTGAAGGCATGCATGTGAACAAGAAATTACAAATCAATGAATAAATAAATGCTCTAATAAGGTCATACACAGAATAGTACAGATACACAGGAAAGAAGGCAATTGGTAATTATCATTCAGCTCAGCAAAGTCACAGGAGAGGATTCTAGCAAAGACATGTAAGGTTCTTTCTATTTTTGGTTCTTTCTATATCTCTCTTTTAAAACTATTTCTATAGCGGAGAAAAAAAAAAGGAACAAGAAAGATGAATTTATCTTCACAGTGAAGAGTAGGATAATTCCATCTACCAACACGTTAATAAGAAATTTCTCTTTCTGAAACAGCTGACTTGTCCCCAGAAGAGGCATTTTTATTTACTCAATTCACCCTGAAGCAATTTTAGAAGAGAGGAGGACAATTCTTTAAAAATGAGATAAAATATTGGCAAGAAGAAATATTGACACTCATTAGAGGCAAGAAATGTGTTTCATCCTCTTCTGTGTGGCAAGTGGTATCCTTAAAACTTTACATAGCTTGTGTCATTTGAACATCAGAGCAGAGGTTTTCTTGAAAATTAGCCCAGGTTGATAAAGGACTCCTCCCATTGTCTGGCAGCAGGAAGACTCAGAAGACCCTTACTTAAAAAAAAAAAAAAAAAAAAGGTAATGGAAAGGAGTAGACGAGATCGGGCGCGTTCAGGGTGGTATGGCCGTAATGGAAAGGAGTAGAAACGTGAGTGACACAAGTATGAGAATGTCAGCTCCTAGGTGGGCAATCATCAATCTCTTCACCAAGAAGGCTCAAGTGCCATATTCCCAAGGAGTTCTTCCAAGTGACCCATATTCCACACAAGTTTCTAATTCTTGTATAAATTGTGCTTTTCATTTTAAAGTGGTTTTGTTTTTGTTTGTTTGTTTTCTTTTGTTTTGTTTTTCCTCAGAAAGAAGCTGGGTGCAATCTTTGCCAGAAAGTTATTTGGAAGTTTGTGCTTCCTATTGTTCATCATCTACCTTGGGTCACTTGGGTCAGAAACAACGTCCAGAACACTCAAAGGCAGAGATGTGTACTTCCCATTGCTAGCATAATGTTCATTTTTTCCTTTATTGGTTAGGTTAAATTTGATCACTTGTTTAAGATAATAAGTGCCATATCTTTCCATGGTAATGACACATTTTCCTTTAGTAATAACAAAGTAATCTGTGGAGGTAGTGTGAATGTCCTGTTCCCAGCAATCTTTCACTCTGATTTCAACATTTGTCAATAACCCTTCCCTAAGCCATTTATACTGTATGTTGCAAACTGGTGTTTCTTTAATCTCATAATTCCTTCTGCATTTATTATCCGAACTTCTTAAGTATAGACAAGATTTATATTCAGTCTCACCACTCAAATACAAATCCTATGAATATTACTGTGAACTCATGGGTTCATTTTTATTCAATATGTTCTAATTTCATCATTATCATTATTTTGCTGCTTCTATTGTTCCAAATTTAGCCATTGGGAGTTCCAGCAAGCCATCTCCTGAATGTCTTTTGACAGTCTCCATTTATCTTTGACTACTTCCTATTCTGTTTCATTTTGCATTTTCTTTGCCCCAGCCCTAGGATCAGCCATTTCCCTAAGAAAACTTAAACCCTTTAATATGGGGAATTTTGTGATTGATTTTCTAATATTAAACCATCTTTGCACTCCTGGAATAAATCTCACGTGGTTATTTTTCAGTCCATTCTCTACTAATATTTTATATAGGATTTTTATGTCAATATTCATGAGTAAATTTCATGTGTCATTATCCTGTTCATGCTATATTTATCAAGTTTTAATATTAATGTTATTCTTCTTTCAAGTGACTTAATATCTCAAATTCCAAGTCCTCTAGAAACTTTCACCTCAGGTGAATTTTTTTAAGTTGTTCTTACTTCTTGATATTTGAAATAATAATAGACATCATTTTTTTATCCAAAAAAAAAATACTAATGTTATTCTTTCTTCATATAAAAAATTAAAAGCTTCTTCTTTTTTCTGTAACAATTTAAATACCATTTGGGCTATCTGTTCCATGAAAGATTATTAAAATTTCCCTGGAATTTCATAATTAATAAAAATGGTTAAACCACCTAGGTCTAGTTTTTTCCCCTTTTTTCCTTAGGGAAGGGTGTTAAGCTATTTCTTTGATAATTTTTGTTGTTTCTTCTATGGGCAATGGTCCATTTCATTGTTCTACCTTGACTAAGGTCAACTTTAGTAAATTTAATTTTTCTACAAAGTTATCTGTGCTTCCAGGTCCTACAATTTATTTGCATAATATTATCCAAAGCAGACCTCTACGTAATTTTAGGGTCTCTGTTTCAATGATTATTTCTTATTTGTGTGTATGTTTAGTACTATAGCTATTGATCTTTTTGTGTGATTGAAATAACATTTTAACTTAAATATCAATTAAAGTACTAGTTAGTTCCCTCTTAAATGATTTTATACTTAATGGGTTGCAATCTGCAGTTTGAAAGGAATTCCTCCAAGATCTATTCATTAGTCTTACAAGCTAGAAAGTTAGCATATGCCTGAAACATTTTTAAAAGCTAAGACTTTTGGAAAATGTACTCACGAGGTGCAAAATTTCTGCCTGTTTTATGCCAGTTCTTTTTGGGGATCCAACGATGGGATCTAATGCCTATTGTGTGTGTATGTGTATGTGTATGTGTATGTGTATGTGTATGTGTATGTGTGTGTGTATGTGTATGTGTATGTGTATGTGTATGTGTATGTGTATGTGTATGTGTATGTGTATGTGTGTGTGTATGTGTGTGTCCTTAATGTAGTTCAATTCCTGCCCCAGAATATACCTTAATAGTGAGGGATCATAATTAATCTATACCTTTGCTTTCCAACCTAACTTCTTTCAAACCAGTGACAGTCTCTCTTATTTCCAAATGTCTCCAAAGGAAAGAGATTTTATTTTACCATCATTTTAAAAGCATAGATTATTTATTGATAATTGGCTTTGGACCCGTTCCTTATTTGGTAACAGATATGTATTCAGCTCTTCTTGCTCCTGCTAAATCTTCAAGAACTACAACCTGGACAATTTGGGGAAAAAAAAGAAATGTGAATCCACTTCTATGTGCATAACTGTGGTTTTCACTTCCACCTGTCACTTTATCATTGTTCACTGAACCGAAACACCCTCTTCAAAAAGATCCTCAGCCAAAGTTCAGATATCAGTAGAGCAAAATGTCTAAAAGGTCACTTTTAATAATGATAAAAATGAAGTTAAATATACTTTAGGGCTTTTATAATCTTGGCAGTCAAGGCAAACTACAGGGAATGTCTGGTCAGCTGACATTTGTACAACCAATATCCAGTAATATACCCAGTATTTAATGAATCTCAGTGGTGGTCTTAGTAAAGTGCACGGCAAAGTTCTAGAAAAGCCAGGAAAAGAGAAAAAGAAGCTTAGGGTGAGCAGCATTGATTACCCATTAACAATTGTTTGGCTACCCAGAACCACAGCAGGGATTCGGGATTAAGCATCTTTTCATGGCTTCTCACTAAGTTTTAGGTTTATATCTTACAAGTCAGTCTTTTGCTACAGGGACATATCTCTCAATTTTTTCATTTCTATTTTATATCTTTTTTTTTTCCTCTTACCTACCCTGCAAGTAATAGAAACTATGTCAGGAGTGGGAAATTAAATGCATGACTAAAGGTTAAATTTCTTTGCCTTTTACATTTTAAAAACTATTACTTAGCATTAAGAAGTTTCCTAAAGTGAATGAATCTGATTTAATTTGGGAAAGGTTAAACCCTGTGAAATTAAGTGGGTTTTTATCACCCTATATTCTCAGCTTCTTTTCATTCTGCCATGGCCTTAATATATATTTGTGCTATGGCATTACGTTGGGTGGAACTATAGCAAAATATAAAAAAAAGAATGTTTTTATCTCATTTTCTTCTGCTCTTCCACTTACACTATAATTTGCTACACTATTATTAAAATTACATAAAAATTAGAGCTAAAATATTCCTTTAACTCTAATATACTTATCAATTTTCCATACAAAATAACTTCTTCAATGTACCCCAGAGAAAGAAGCACAGCTATTTTTATCCAAAGTAAATGATATTCTTAGAAATAATGACCTTATTTAAGAGCTAAGTTTCATTTCACATGTTTTAATAAAGATATCAAAATATGATGAATTCCTTCATAATAAACATAGAAATATTTTGCTTTTTATACACTCACATGTACTTTTAATTGGCTTTTGTAATTATATGTTTTTAAATAATTATCAAAATTTCCTTTGGAAAAAAATTTTTTTTCCACTTTTACTCCTACTTCAAAATTCATTAGGAAAATATATCAGTACTTTTTAGTTAATCGGCACTTTTTCTGCTTGTGTTTTAATGGGTGGGATAAAACATCAATTCAGATATAATTATATGTGAGAAGTAGTATAAATGGAAAACAAATTTTGCAAAAATAACATGTTTATTTTTCAATTTACATAAATGAGATTTGAAACAAAAAAGAAAGAAGCATTAAAAAAAATACCTACCAACTAATCTTCAGGGTAAAATTCTTCTTTAGTTCTCTCCAGTGCAGTTAGTGGAAAGTTAATGGAAAGATATGTGATGTGCTATATTTAGCTAATATTATTCATCAAAGACTCACAAATGATTTATAGCCTTTCAAGTAGGTAAAAATTATATATATTTTATGTGCATGTGTGCATGTATGTATATATATATATATATATATATATATGCATATATATATAATTGTTAGGTGCACATGTGTGTGTGTATATATATAAACACACACACACACACACACACACACACACACATATATATATACACACACACACATATGATGCCAGGCAGACATAGAGTTAATTAAAATTGCTAATTGAGTGGAAACATGCTACCTGAGTCATTAGACATACACTTCCAGCCACCATTTTATATGACTACACTATGTTGAAATGGAGTCTCTTAGAGATTGTATGGACCAATCCCCCCATTTACAGAGGAGTAATTCTGGGGCCGATGATGTTAAAGATATGATTTGAGGGTGCCCAGGTGGGAGCCATGAGCAACTTGGGTAGCAGAGGGGCCATGGAGAGCAGTTTTTCCTACGGCATAGGGTTTATGTTCTCATGTCTTAACTTGCTTAAACACGACAGAAGGCAGCGTTAGGGTCTGGATGCACAGTATTACACTGAGGCCAAGGGCTGGTACTAGGTCAACATCAAGTTTTAACAGTAGAAGAACACAGCAGCCAGGCATTTCATAAGTCAGTCTGGGGTGATGTATATCAGAAGACTGAGAGACTATAAGATAGAGAGTATGAGATTGATCTTGAAACAATAGGAAACTATTGAAATGTCTTGGGCAATGGTATGCTGTGATCAGATTTGTGTTTTTGTAAAATCACTGGTTGCCTCTCGGAGGAAATATTTGAGAAAACCACATTTGTTCCAGGGAAGTTATTTAAGAGGCGATGGAACGATCTGGGCAATAAACTGTGAGAGCTAAAACAAGGGCAGCAGCAGTGCTTATGAAACAATGGATTCCAGAAGTATCCGTAGGTGAGAAGTGTGGATTGATTGGAGGTGGGGTGAGTGAGGGGCTGGAGTTTCCAGAGCCTGGGTTTCTGAGTCAGGGATAACTGGATTTAGGAGAGAAGTGGATGGGTGTTGGGAATATCAGAAGAGGGTAAGATTAGGTGAACTCTGTTGCAGTGGAGACAGGGATCTGCTCCAAGGTAAGAATGTCTTTTAGGCAGCTCCACAGACTTATAGAAAAGGTATGAAGTTGAGATTCTTCAATCTGGAAAGAGCACTTGAATTCATGAATATAGGTGAGGTCATTCACAAATCATGTAGAAGCTGTGAAAATTAGGGCAAAGAGGAGGGAACACTAAGGTTTCAAGATGGAACACTAAAGTTTCATCTTACAGACCTATAGTAGACTACTACAACCAGGATTTTGGTGTAGTTAAGACCAGAAGTTCCGTCACAAGCATGGCTCATACTGTCCTTTAATAGGCACTGCCTATTTAATGTCCACACCACCACCCCTGACAACTACTAGCCTGTTATCCACTCTTAATAATTTTACATGTTAACAATGTTATATAAATAGTATCATACAGTTTGCGGTTGTTTGGGATTGGTTTTTCTTCATTTAGCATAATTCTCTGGAGATGCATCAAAATTGTTAGGTATGTATATATGTAAATAATTCATTATTTTTTGTTGCTGATTAGTATTCCTTGGCCTGACAGTACCAGTTTGTATAACCATTCAACCATTAAAGGATATCTGAGTGTTTTTCAGTATTTGGGTCTTACAAATTAAGTTGCTATAAACATTTAAGTGAAGGTTTTTATGTGAATCTAATTTTTCATTTTTTCCTGGGTTAAGTGCCCCTGAATGAAATTGCTGGGTCATAGGATAGCTCCATATTTCGCTTTATAAGAAATCATTGAACGTTTTCCAGAGTGGCTGTACCATTTTATATTTGCCCCAGTAATATACAAGTGATCCAGTTTCCCTACATCCTTGATAGCATTTGGGGTTGTTGCTGTTTATTATTTTAACCATTCAGGATATGTGTGTAGTGATTAGTGATATACTGTGGTCTTCATCTGCATTTGCCTAATGGTAAATGACAAGAAACAAATTTTCATGTGTTTATTTGACATCTGTGTATCCTCTTTAGTAAATGTCTATTCATGACTTTTGCCCATTTTGTAATTGTTTTATCATTAATACTTTTACTATTGAGCTTTGAAAGTTGTTTGTGGAGTATATGGTTTGCAATGACTTTGTCTCAGTCTATAGCTAGTTTTTTATTCTCTTATGAGGGTATTTTTAAAAACAAAAGTTTTTGATTTTGATGAAGTTTAACATGTGAAATATTCCTTTCATGAATCATGCTTTTGATATGAACTCTTTGCTTATACCAGATCACAAAGATTTTCTATTTTTCAAAAAATATTTTATAGTTTTACATTTTACATGTAAGTCCTTGATGCCTTTGGAGTTAATTTTTGTAAAAGTTGTGAGGTGCACGTTAAGGTTCTTTTTTGCGGGGGGTGGGGTGGCTATGACTGTCTAATTGCTCTAGCACTGTTTGTTGAAAAGTCTAGCCTTGCTCCACTGAAATACCTTTGCACTTTCGTCAAAACTTGGTTGAAGGTATTTGTGTGAGTCAAATTGCTGGGTATCAATGATCTATATGTTTATTCCTATGCCAGTATTAACACATCTAACTACTTTTGCTACACACTGAGTCTTAATATTGGTCAGAATGATTTTCCTTTTGTTTCCAAGATTGTTTTGTCTATTTTAGTGCCTATATCTTTCCATATGAACTTAAAAATAAACTTGCTTATATCTACTAAAATCCTAGCTCAGATTTTGAAGAAAATTGAGTTAAAACTATGAGTAAATTTGGAGAGAAAACTAACATATTTACTACTGAATCTTCTAGTCCTGACCATTGTACATCCATCTATTGATACAGGTTTTTAATTTTTTGCATCTGTAGTTTGTAATTTTCAACAAAACACATATAGATCCTATACATGTTTTGTGTAGGTGTGTATTTAAGTATTCCATTTCCCTTGGAATAATTGGAATGGTGCTGATTTTTACATTTTGGTTTGCACATGCTTGTTATTAGGATACAGAAATGCATTTGGTTTTTGTGTATGACTTTGTATCTGACAACCTTGCTGAGCTCAGTTACCATTTCTCTGAGGGTTTTTGGGGGGAGGTGGTAGATTCTTTGAGAAAGAAGATCATCTTCTGAAAGCAAGGGACTAAGGAAAGGACAGTTTTGTGAAGAGGAATATAAGCTTCAAAAACCACAGGAGCAGAGGACAGGAGGCTGATAAAGGACTTGCAGGAAGATTGCTTAGTAGTATGGAGACTGAAGTCCAAGACCCCTGTCTATCTTGCTGTGTGGTATATCTCTGTCAGTCCAGTACAGGAGTGAGAAAGTGACAATATTTGGATGGATCCAGTGCTGAGGTGTTGTGGAGAGATGGGTATGACAAAAGGAAGAGGAGAAAATAAACAATGATGGCAGCTTGTTGAGCTGTTTTCTAAGTCACTAGCTATTCAATGAGCACAGCTGCTGTGAGTTTCCCCTATAATCATTGCAGCACGGTATTATCTTTTTTACTGACATAAAAAGTTAGGCAAGAAAAATCACTTGGGGACAGATATGGGGAAGTTTTAAAGGAAGCTGTTAATGACAGCAGACTGCGTATTTTCTCCAGATAATTTTTTCGCACTCCTTTATCTCTGGTTTAGAATAAATTATGAGAAATTGGAATCACTCATTATTTATTTATTCAAAATAGGTGTAGATTGACTTCTGAAATATACAAAAGTGGTTTGAAGTAGTCCTTTTCTTTAAGGAAAAGTGTAATTTTGTCAAGAAATGAAAATAAGGATTTGGATTCATTTCAGAACAAAATAAGAGTTCATGTAGTATATTGACTTACATAGGTGAACACAACCTATGACCAAAGATACCCTAAAATAATTTAATGGTCAATAATTATTTGCTGAATTAATAAGAATGTGTTTTTGGAGGGAGAAAGATAAAGAACGTAATGTTTTATTTTTTTTCCTTTTTCATTGAATGAATGCTTTAAATATGTTTACATTTAAATCTCTAGTTGTTAAAATTCCTCACAGAGATCTTTCTTAGTGATCTTCAATTTTTCTATTTTATGTTTGCTGAGTGATGGCTTATCTGGCAGAAACAAATGGCTGTAACAAATGATCGAAAAGCACATATTGGCATATTGGGTCCTTACTTGGTAATGTAGACCCAAGCTCACATTTCAGGGCTTTTTCCTTTAGTGAAATGTGATGTGGATAGTAGTGATTCTTTTGGTTTATTATTGTAGGTTTGTATGAGCTATTTTAAAGCCAAGAATTCTATTGTGCCTGTGATACAGCTCTCGCTATTTTCTTACTCTTGTGTTTTTTTTTTCCCTATGGAATGGGAATAGGGTTTTGTTTGAAAAAAAAAAAAAATTAAACTTGCTGAGGCTGGAATCAAGTGAAAACCTTGAAAAACAAAACTATATATCTGATCAAAGACGACTCTTGCCTTCTCAAGTGTATTATCTCAATTTCTTTAAATGACTAATTTTACAATAAGCTTTTTTGTGTACTTTGTTTTCCCAACCCCACCTCATATGCTATCTTGGTAAACATACCTCTTTGTCTCTTTGTCTCTATTTTCATTTCAGAAAATAGCAGCCCCTGGAGTCTGCCCCATCCTCATTGTGTTGATAAGCCTACGTAAATTATGGTTAAAATAAAAGCCCATATTATTGTAGGCATTAATAAAACTTAAAAATTTATTAATGTTAGGAATGAATACAGTTCCTCTAGTCATCACATTATCAATACTTACACTACATTTAGAATTGTTATTTTCCATTTATATTTTCACCCAGGTAATCAAATGAAGGCATTTTTAATAATCTGTTTTTCAGAGCAGGCTGATTGATTATAGCAAATGTAATTTCCCACCTACTTGAAGATCCATTTTCATATTACACAAAGCATTTGAACACTGAGTTAGTGCAGGACAGCAATAGCATGAAGATAATGTTTTTCTATAGGAGGAAATAATGTTAGCTCCTCTATTTTATGATATTTAGTAGAGGTCACATATGAGTCCTTGTATTATCTATCTTCCCCAACAATGCTATGAGACCATTACAAACTACTTTCTGCCTAGAATTTCTTAATAATGGGCAAAAGAGTTAGATACTTGTCTTGGTTTGCAGGGATGGCTATAACAAAGTACCATGGACTGGATAGTATGAACAACAGAAATGTATTGTGCCAGGGTTCTGGAGAATGAGAGAAGTCTTGGATCACTTCATCAAGAAGTCTTGGTGTGGATGGGGTAGGCTTCTTCTGAGGGCAGTGACAGAAGAGTTGTCCCAGACCTCTCTCCTTGGCTTAGAGATACCCATCTTCCCTTTGGGTTTTGACTTTGTCTTCCCTCTGGACTTGCCTGTGTCCATGTCTTCCCTTTTTACAAGGACACTGGTCCTATTGGACTAGGGCCCACCCCAACGACTTCATTTTAGCGTATTGAACTCTGTAAAGACTCTGTCTCCAAATAAGGTCACAATATAAAGTATTAGGAGTTCATATCTCAACATGGGATTTGAGGGGATGCAAGTCAACCAAGAACACCTGATTTTACTCTATTTTGTCCTGCCATTCTTCTTTGGGGTGTTCAAGATGCCAGGGAGGGCCTCAGAGGTGGGCCCTATATACATATAGAATATATGTTATAGAACATTCTATATAACTTATAGGATAAAGTGGGGAGTGAGCAGTGATGAGAAGAGACATTTCTGGGGAGAACTGCATAAGGCTCTCCTCCGAGTCTCCTACAAACCCTCAGTTTTACACATCTATTTTTAAGACACTTGGTTCACTGTACCAGAGGGAATGGTCTAGAAGAACGGTGCTCACTAGAAAACATTTGTTGAGTTCCTTATGTGTGAGAAGTGTCGTCTTAGACACTGTGGAGGCACAGAGATGAACATAATGCTGTTGTTGCCCTGAAGAAACTGATTTGTCCACATACTCTGAGCATTCTCTGAGATGTGTCACACCTCTAGGGAGTGCCTGAGGCTGCTGCCTTTACGAGCTCCATTGCCACTGGAATAGTACAGATAGGCTTTTGTTTTATCTTTACAACAGAAATTGCCAATTTTGCCCTCCCCTCCTGTGCAGGTATTAATCATTCAAGCTCCACTGTTAAAAGAACAGCATTTATTTAGTGGGTCAGTGAGCACTGAAGCGATTTACTGGTATTACTACATTTTGATATCCATTGTCAAGTTTGCTAGAGGCCTAATTTGCTCTCATATGCTAAAATTTGTGAGATCATGGTTTGTTTAAAGTCACTAGAGTTTCTCTGACAAAGTATGTTAGATTCTAGAAAAGATCTTTTAGAACATGGGAAGGGGGTAGCAGCTTGGCCGTAGAAAGAAATGGCCTTTTTTTGTCAAACATAGTTGGTTTCATTTATGACTCAATATGAAAAGACATGTTCCTAAAGAAAGTTTCCACATTTTCATACTGTTCATAAATATTTTAATTTGATTTTACTTAGTGCCCAAATGAATAACCCAGGAAAGCATTTGATTTTATACCATTAATTGTCACAGATTCTAAACCTTCTTTAAGAGTCAATGAATGTAGCATTATTATGAATTAGAAGGAATCTTAGCAAGATGCATTTCCATTGTCATTGAACTAGTTAAAGCCAGCGAGGCAGGACTAAATTGTTGTGACATTTTCCCAGCCCCACTATTACCTGTCAAATTGGAAAAAAAATCATGGCATCAGGACAAGCTTACGTATTGATGTGCTCACTCTTGTTATTAATTGAAGTAAATGGATAAGCTTGTCCATCAACAGTAACAAACACATCTGCTCATTGTTAAAAAAAAAAAAAACAAAAAAATCTCCTTAACCTTCTGTTTCTTACAGGTCCCTGGGATTTGAAAAATGCTTCGTTCTCTATTCAAGAACCATGATGACTATTGTGTTTGTTCTACACTTTTTTTTTCTTTAATTTGCTGACAAAGTGAAATATGGAATACTGTATTCGCTTATTTCATGTTTGGCTCACAATAGATTGAGTTATATAAAGTAGGACATGGACAAATTACAAAAACCAGAACAAGCAGGGTCTCAAACAGTCTTCTATAACTGCAAACACTCTGCATCTGCTTTAATCCATCATCTTCTTTGCTCTTCACATAAAATAGTGTAGTTTTTCTTTCTCTGGTTTATAAGTAAAAGAGAAAGTTTTCCGTACTGTAAAACTGAAAAACTTTTGATGGGAAAGTAACTCAAAAGAATGCAAAGGGGAAAATCTCTTTGGTTATTTCATTTGTAGGAGTCTATTAACTCCAAAAGTACATTGCAAAGCTGTGTTAAAGCAAAGCTATTCTCAAGCTTCTTTCACCGAAACAAGGTGTTTGTGATCATATTTCATTGGCATTAAAATAAAGAAGTCATCCCCAACGCATTGAGATACACAAGACTTTTCACCCAAGTTGGTAAAGACTAACAGCAAGCTGGGCAACAAAATAATGTCTTTAATTTAAAAAAAAAAAATGCAGCAAAAGGAATTGCTTATGTTCCTCTGAGATTTTTTAGTGTAATTGAGAATGTGACATTTATTAGATCTGGATTGGAGAATGCACAAAACATTGTGGCTTTTTTTTTCTTTATTTTGGTGATATTAATGAAGATGACTGTCTTTATCTTGCCTTCTGACAATATTTAGAATTTCCACTGAAGGGTTGGAATAATAATTATGAAGTGTCTCAATGTTTGCAAAATATTTGCTCCCAAACATTATGAAGTCACAGAAAGTGAAAAGGCAATTAAGATTCACTAATGCAACATGTCTTGTTTCATACAGGAAAATAAGACAGCTGAAAGAAAAGTAGTCACCCACTAGAGAGGATGGGGGAAGTTTTACACATAAAAGTGAAAGCAGTGATGGTTTCGAAGTTTCTCCATATGTTTTTATGCATGATGGAATTGAAGAGTTCCTTCCAAGTTCGACAAAACTTGGAGTCCTCCTGAAGCCCGAGCAGATGCAAGAGCTGCTGAAGAGGGCAGGAGTAACAGATTAAACCTTGTCTTTCCTCATCCCGTGCTCCCTTTTGTGTAATCCATATTGGCATTTTTTCATGTTCCAGAAGGGTCTCCAGAGCTCCCTAAGGCTCTGCCTGGAACTCCAGATTGCGGCCTTTGTAAATAACGTACATAAAGCAGGGCTGTGAAGCTCTTGTTGAGTTATTTTTGTTTTGCACTTTGCACCTTCAGTGCATATGAGAACTACTCCCACACCATTTCCTGACAAACCAAATCTTGCTGCAAAGGCTGAAAACGTTACTCAGTGGCACCCTATTTTTAGGACTTATAATGAAGAGAAAATGTGGTGTTATAACACCCATCCAAATGCTGGCGCCCCAGTAGATGGCTGCAGAGTTTTAAGAGCTAATGTAGACAATTTATACAAAAAAGACCAAATTGTGACCGATGCTGCAAATAAACAGACAACAGATCACTCGGAGTTGAGATGCGGTCTAGCTGGGGATGGAAAACGCCCAATTTGGTAATGCTGGAGATCACAGATGGCCTAGAACAGCAACAGCAGCTACCCAGGAACTGGACTTGGAAGGCTGCTAATTTTAGTATTAAAAGAGGAGCATGGAAGTAAATCCAAAAATCTCGGCTACTGCTTTGGAAATTGCATTTGAAAATGCCTTTTACTTTCCAAATAATAACAGAGCATTTTTATTGAGTGATTCCCGTGTGCCAGGTGTTGTTCTTCATTCTTTACGTCTATTAGCTCGTTTCATCCTCAAGCCAATCCCATGAGGGAGGTACTATTACTACTCCTACTTGATGGTTGTATAGACTCAGTCACAGAAGGCTTGATCACATGGTCAAGGTCTCACAGGCAGCCAAGAGCAGAAATCCAGACCTGGGTAGTCCACACCTCTGCTTGCCTTTTTTCTAACCTTCTCATCACTATGGAGGTGGGTTCATGAGAAAGGAGCGCCTGGGTGCCTCTGTTGGTTAAGCCTTTGCCTTTGGCTCAGGTCATGATTCCTGGGGGATCCTGGGAATGAGCCCCACGTGGGGGCTCTCTGCTCAGTGGGGAGCCTGCTTCCCCACTCAAGCTCTCTCTCGCTCTTAAATAAATAGAAAATCTTTAAAAATAGCTTCATGCTAAAAATTTTATTCAAACCTTTATTCTTTTCCTTAAATAATTTTCCTCCAACAAATTGTAGAAATCAAGGCAACATAAAACTTAGATATGCCCACTGCTCATGGAACACTAGTGTAGAAACCCAGAAAAACAAATTGTCAATTTACAGTGCAAATCATAAATGCCGAGTGAAGACTTACATTGACCTATTTAGCATATTTTATTCCTTCAGATACTTTCTTCAAGACATATTCCTTGTTTGTGGAGAACAAGGAATAAATGAGTGTATATATGTGTGTGTGTATGTGTGTGTGTGTGTGTGTGTTTTAATTTAAATGTTTAGTAGCAGCAAGTTCCACTGGCTTAAATGCAGTGGTTTTTAAAGTGTGGTTCTAGGACCAAGGGCTGGGAAATGGTTGAAAAATAAATTCTCGAGCTTGACTCTAGACTCTTGAATCAGGAACTCCGACAGTGGGGCCCAACACTCTGTGTTTTAACAACCCCTCCACATGGCTTTGATGCATGCTGTTATTTTGAAAAACACTGGTCTCTCTTATAGCAGTGAAACAAACATCAGACTGGCAGGCCACTCTCCCCAGAAAATATTTGTCTAGACCATGTCAGTATTTGTCGATCTGATTGTTGATTTCCTATGTTCTCACTGAAGATCTTCGCTTCTCCTTCTTGATATCAAACCTTATGCACAACGGAAGACTTTGCACGTTTCTGTTGTAATCCATTAAGCTAAGGCCCCATCCCATTCTCAGAAAGCAACCTGTGTCCCTCATTTCCAGGTTCTGAGGAAGCACCTCTCGTTGCCTCCAGATACAGTAGACTTCCGATATTTGCAAGCAAGACGATCAGAGTCGCTTGTAAGTCCTCTCATAACGGTTCTAACATAAAGTACTCATGAAACTGGTATGCAAACTAGTACCTTGACTACAGCTGTTCTACTGAATTACTCTCTAGTGACCTGGGATTTGCAGAACAGGAGCATAACCCTAACCCAAAGGGCAAGCTTGCTACTTTGTTACAAATCGGAAAATTGGGTCTCCTCTCCTCAATTCTTCCCTAAGTATGATCTTGAAAGTGTTTGTTTCTCATGAAGGCAGATTTCACCTGTGTATCTCAAGAACCTTTTTTGTCCACTAACTGTTGTAGCTATTTAAACCTCACACTGGGGGGCACCTGGGTGGCTCAGTGGGTTAAAGCCTCTGCCTTCAGCTCAGGTCGTGATCCTAGGTTCCTGGGATCGGAGCCCCACATCGGGCTCTCTGCTCAGTGGGGAGCCTGCTTCCCTTCCTCTCTCTCTCTGCCTGCCTCTCTGCCTACTTGTGATGTCAAATAAACAAATAAATATTTTTAAAAAAATAAACCTCACACCGGGAAAATAAAAATATATCTTAAAAATATCTCAGAACAAAAATGGTTTGGTGTTCCTACTGGGTTCCTGTTGCTTTATGTAAACTTTGAAAGGATACCTAAACATTTGATGACATTTCATTTGCTGCCCCAAATCATAGCCCTTTATGCCATAGATAAACCTTTTCTGCCATTTTCAAAAAAATATTCCTAAGTTATCTCCTGATCGAAATACATTTTCGAAATACCAGAAACCTGCTGAGGTTAAGGCAATTGGCTGTACATTTATCATATCACTCAAAACCAGGAAGGTAGCGGATAACTCATTAGCATTGTGAGGTACAGGAGAAATGTAGCAGTCGGGTTTTCTATGTCTTCATGTTTCAGTCTGAGTAGATTGTATGTTCTAGTAATTTATCCATTTCTTCAAGGGTCCCAGTTTAATGGCCTGTAATTGTTCATGAGAGTCTCTTATAAGCCTTTTTATTCTTGTGGCATCAATTACAATGTTTCTTTTTGTCTCCATTTTGGGTCTGATCACCCAGCCCCATACCCATGCAGCCCCAGGAATGACTGACAATCTACCCTGTAGAATAAGGGATCCGTGGACTGACGGCGGGTAGGTTTGTAATTTTTTGATGGAGGAGAGGTATACTTTTATCTCTTTAGAGTGGTGGCCATGGAGTCATTGACTGTGGTCTGGGCCAATGGAAAGTTTGAGGGGAAAAATTGAGGACTCCAAGAAAACTCGTAGAGGACCTACCATCATCCTACGAGTTCTATTACGCTGAAGTACAACTTTTGAGTGTGAAGTCAAGACTGCATCTCCTATCTTTCATAAGGGGCATACTGACTCACTCCTGCACAAAGTAGATTTTCCAATCCATACCTCAGCCTGGTGACCACATTCCAAAAGGAGCTCCATCATCTCACACTATGTTTCATAGGCAGTATGATATATGTAGTAAATGTTTGGAATTTAAGAGTTTAGAAATGTAATTTTGCCTTTCTTGACTTCCGAGGCTGGATAAATACGTTTCTTCTCCATATTTTTCCTCTTGTGGACAAACCTCTCTCACCCAACGTCAGGACCTTGGCTGGTAAGATCCTGCCACACTATGGTGTTTGATGAGCAAATCAGAGAACTAAATCACCAGTCCGACATTGTTTCTTCATAAAAATATGTTCCACATTTTAAGCAGTTAGCTGAGAAACTCAATTTTGGACCAAACATATTTATTATATATCTGCTAGAAATGGTTTTTGTGAAGTGATAATATGTATTTACAGAGTCACAATCCATGTCCAAGAAATACATACTTGACCAAAAAAGTCATTGGCTCATACAGAGGTAAAAGAATCAATAAAATACAGAGATACTATTTTTGGTTGTTTTTATCACATTCATTGCTCATTCTACAAAACATTCTAGGAATAGCTATCAGGTAGGCATATTGATGCATTTAAAATTTTTCGGTTAGTTTTCTTTTACTCTCCCTAACTTGGAAAAATTTTGGTAAGAAAGAGCATGCCTGAGAAGTGGCTAGGAGAGAAAACAAGAAGATCAGACTTATTTCCCTGGGTCATATAAATGAGATTCTTTTTTTTTAAATTTTTTATTTTTTATAAACATATATTTTTATCCCCAGGGGTACAGGTCTGTGAATCACCAGGTTTACACACTTCACAGCACTCACCAAAGCACATACCCTCCCCAATGTCCATAATCCCACCCCCTTCTCCCAAACCCCCTCCCCACAGCAACCCTCAGTTTGTTTTGTGAGATTAAGAGTCACTTATGGTTTGTCTCCCTCCCAATCCCATCTTGTTTCATTGATTCTTCTCCTACCCACTTAAGCCCCCATGTTGCATCACCACTTCCTCATATCAGGGAGATCATATGATAGTTGTTTTTCTCTGCTTCACTTATTTCGCTAAGCATGATACGCTCTAGTTCCATCCATGTTGTCGCAAATGGCAAGATTTCATTTCTTTTGATGGCTGCATAGTATTCCATTGTGTATATATACCACATCTTCTTGATCCATTCATCTGTTGATGAACATCTAGGTTCTTTCCATAATTTGGCTATTGTGGACATTGCTGCTATAAACATTCGGGTGCGCGTGCCCCTTTGGATCACTACATTTGTATCTTTAGGGTAAGTACCCAATAGTGCAATTGCTGGGTCATAGGGCAATAAATGAGATTCTTAAAAGAAATTACACTGAAATATATTGGCAATACCACTGAATAATCCAGAGCTAGGAAACCTGTGTTATTATTACTTTAGTCTAGCCACTAATTAGTCTGGAAAATTCTTTTTCCATATGCTTAACTCCGTGGCTCCTAGCTGGTTGATTTCATGCATTATTAAATAATTTTAAAAAGGAATAATGTATAAACAAATTATCAATTATTTTATATGTTGTTCATTAAGGATAGTAAAAATTCCATTATTTACTTCAATATTTCATTTAATGTGAACACTTTAAGAAAAAGTAACATGAAAATTTTAAGTAAATAAATTCAGCTTCATAGAAGCTCACACCCATAGAACATTTTTTTATTTTGCCATGGACCAGTACAAATTTGTCAAGGGTTGTCACTGTCTTTCAGAACGACATTTAGAGAGCACAGTCTTAATCTGCATGCTTTTCAGTTTCTTCATTGGAAGATCATAATTCATCTTTGAGATTATTTAACCTAACCCTCTCATTTTCCAAAGAGGAAACTGAAGAGCATTAGATTAAATAATCTCAAAGATGAATTATGATTCCAAAATTTGATTTCATGACTACTTCATGAAAGGACTACCTCAGTTCCTCACTTATTACTTAACTGATTAAATACACAGTTCTTACCATGTCCTTTCTTACCAGGTACCTTACTGGTAAATGGATTATGATGTAATTACATAATCAAATTTTACCATATTAGTAATATCAGGGAAGAATCAGTCCTTAAAGATCTTTGGGCATAATAAGCAATTAACCATTACTGCATGTGGGTTCAAGCACAACTATATAAATTCCCAAATTAAATATTTTTCTATAAAGTTTAACATTGAGGAGAATGTCTTCTGCTCCTTTTTTATTTCAAGAAAGAATTTGTGCTTAAGAAGATAAAAAGATAGCTGAAATTATATCGTTGCCTTTCATAAAAATCCATTAACAGATTTCTGTAGTTTGTTGAGTATTTATTATGAACCAGGTAGTATTTATTATGAACCTGGTATTAGTAGAACCAGATTGTTTAATCTCACAACTCTATAGAGATGATGGTATTACATCTAATCTACAAATAAAGCCTCAAGATAAAATTAAGTCCAAAGTCTCAAAGTAACAGTAGAATTGGGAGTGAAATCTTTCTCTGTTGTCAAAGCTGTGTCTTCTCTTTATTATTATTTCCAGAATTCATATCATTGACTTTCCTTTTGGCAAAGTTTCGTTCATTTGATTTCCTCTCCCTAGAACAGTTTACCTTCTACTAACTCTCCTACTGAAGCTTTCTCCATTCCATTCCGACTGTCAAACCCTTTACACCCAAAGGAATTGTTCTCTTCTTTTCAGAATCCTGAAAGTATGGAATCTGTGTCTTTTCCTTTTGCACTTTTCCCCATTAACCCTTATACTCCAGTCTTTTCTGCTATCTCTCCTTCCCTAACTGATCATAAGTATTCTGAAGAGTGTGGAGGCTTTCTCATCAGAATAAAGTGTGTGAGCTCAGTTACAATGTAACCATCTCGTATCCATAGGAACCATGTGAATATATTTGGGGGTAAAAAATGGGGAGGGGATAGAAAAATCTCCTCGGATCAAAGATAATGAAGTCTCCACACAACCAAAGTTACATTGTGACTTTACGGGCTTCTTTTATTATTTATTATTTTATTATTGCAGGATTTCCAGTTCTTGTGTGAGAAGGCAGCTAGCAAGCCCCCATATGCCACCCAACCTTTCTCAATCTCCCATGTTCCTAAAAGCTGTTGCAGAAGTCTACCATCCCCAGAATCTAGTGTAAGGGAAACCCTTAATGATAAATAATCAGTACTAGTTTTGTATCAAAGCTGTGCTGTGTTTTCAATCTGGAATTTACCCAACTAAATATTGTCACGGTCCTGTGAGAAATTCTTCCAGGGGGATAAGGAAGGCACACAACTGTTTTTCAGGAGATGTGAAAGTGAGAGGTAGCTCTGGTCTAAGGAAAGTAACAATGCATTAAATTTTAAGCCAAGGAAATAAAACACAGGGGATGAACTAGAACTACAAACTGGAAATAGGAACATTTGAAAACTAATGTGTGAATTGAAGTTACCTTTTAATATACCTCTAAACAATTCATGAGGTTCATGACAAGAGCTGACCCAGGTTATACTTCTCTTTTCTCTGGTTCTTTTTAAAAAATCCTATTTCAAGTTTCTGTGAAGCAGTGTGTGGTAGAGAAATGCTTGACTTGAAGTATTTTAATGGTAACATCTAGATATCCACAAATATAGTGACTGGAGCTATAAATGAATTGTATTAGGTCTACCAAAAACAAGAACATTTTCAACTCCTATAATTCTAATCTGTCCCGCTTGTTCATGTTAAGTTGTTAAATATGGAGTTACTAATAAGGTGTAGATATCTATTAAAACTGTAACCTGTCATTTATTATGTAAGTTATCTCATGCATTCTATTCAACAATATCATCTATATGACCTATGAAATTAGAAAAAATGCTATTATAGTTTTAAGTCCAACTGATTTTGTATGCAGCTCAACTACACACATTTTGAATACCTCATTGACGTTTGTGAGCAGAAAGATTGGATGTCAGTGGACTCTTATTTCTTCTTACTCATGAAAATTTTTGTAGAAGTGTTTGTTCCTGCCTCATTCATTAGAATTAGTCCTGTTGAGAGGCAAAATGCAGAGGCTGGAAGAGTGAGTGAGGGATGATTGGTCTTTGGGCACCAGAAGAAACGAACCCAAGTACAGAAGGACATAGATGTGAAATAAAGCAGGGGGAGGAGGTTCTGTTGAAGTTATGCAAGCTGAGTCTGGCTAATGGAAAATCTGAACTGAGAAGAGGCTGGAATTTGGCTCTATGAGTTAAAGTTTCCAATCTTCTGGTGACTCCGAAAAATCTAAAATGTTGTAAGAGGAGAGAACCTAGGCTCTAAGGTCTGTCTCGTGCTCAACTTCCTGAAAACTTTACCTCGCTTAGTCTTAATTGAAATCATTAAAATTCTTACTGTGCATATTCACCACCAAAGAACCAATGTTCAGAGGTAAAGGTTATGGGTCTTTGAAGATTAGAAGAAAAGAAGTCAATAATTATAAAAAGAATCAAGGCTTAAAAAGAATATTCACTAAGAAATATAAACTAAATGTACATGATTTTCATACATTTGTAACTTAATTTATTTGAAGGATAAATTTCTAACTTTCCAAGAAAAATATAAAAATGTTAAAAAATATTTCAATAAATATGATATGCATTGAAACATACTCATGTTTCTTATATGCTTCCCATAAAACTTTCCCCCCCGGGATAAATACCAGCCTGAAATAACATTCACTTGGCTCAGATTTTTATGGGCGTTAGGTATTTATTGAATAGCCTTCATTTATTTTGAAAGCTGGAAGCCTAGTATTGCTTTTAGGTGAGTTGAAATGTGATTTGATAAAGAAGGAAGTTCTTAACTTAACCAGTTTCTATTTTGAATTTAATGGCTTATTTTATTAATAACTTCCTGGTATAGACAGGCATTTTTTTTTTAAATAACATGTTCTTAATTGGACAGTTAATCCTATTTTTTACATGGCTAGTCAATTTTAGTACAGTAGGAATCAGAGCAAGTGCACACTGAATGAATTAGTTGAGGTGTTTGCCTTCTGTCTTCTCCATGCCCATCATGTCTAGCTGAGACATCCTCCCCACATGCATGTTGTCAGGCCAAACTTAACAGTTCTGAATAATGGACAGTGCATTTAGAGACACATGGAAAGCTGATTTTCCTAAAAGTATAATGATGGTACATATATACCATCATGAGAGATATGTGTACTCACTCTGTTTAGTTGCTTTTGAGAAAATAAGTACATTCTATAAATTCTATAAATTGTTATGCATACCTATGTATGAGTTAGACTGTTGGATTGCATCAAAAGAGTGTAGTTCTCTCAAGTTCTCTCTCAAGTGGAGTTGCTAAAAAGTGGGGCAAGTCATACGAAGAACTGGAAAGCCCAAAAGCGATACTGCTGGCTTGGCTTTAGAACTCAACTATCCAGATGGATATTTTCTAGAAGCTTCTTGCAGTGGAGCAGTAACAAATGAAAGTGGTAGGCCATGCTCTCAAAGAGCACATGCTCATATGTTAAGAACTTTAGAATCATATAGATCATTGGAATTTTCATTTAGCTTCCTCACAAAGTTGCTTACTGCAGGAAAACTTCAAATGTGGACCTCAAGCTACAATAAAGAGCAATGGATGGCAGATTCCAAAGCCTCCAGACTTCCATCTTGAAGAGAAAGCTTTTATCCCAAGTTGAGTTTGAGGTTGAAGTTCTATATGAGCATCAGGTCATCTGATATTACCTTGGGATACACAAAATACAAGGAATTACTAAAAATTTGATCTTCCGAGGTGCCTGGGTGGCTTAGGGGTTAAGCCTCTGCCTTCAGCTCAGGTCATGATCTCAGGGTCTTGGGATTGAGTCCCATATCAGGCTCTCTGCTCAGTAGGGAGCCTGCTTCCCCCTCTCTCTCTGCCTGCCTCTCTGCCTACTTGTGATCTCTCTCTTGTAATAAAATTGTTAAAAAAAATCTTTAAAAAAAAAAAAAGGAAATTCGGTCTTCCACATAGGTTGATTTAGAGTAAGTCTAGAAGTCAGAAATGCTCACAGAGCTGACCAGAATGACTTAACCTCTCGCCATCTAGTTGAAGTGTGAGCAAGACTAGGTGACCAAGTTCCTCTCTAAAAAATGGAAAAAGGAAATCTCTCAGACTCATGGGGCAGAGATTGGCCAAGCACTGGTAAGGTAATGGAGACATTCTCTTTGCTTTTTATATCTGTCAAAGATCTAGGGTAGTGTGAATGTGTTCTGATGTGCATCTATTCGATGTTGTTTCATTTTCTGCTTATAATTATTTTGATTCAATGTGACTGCAAAGTGATATGCAAGGTGTGGACACTGGGAATTCCACTGTGGCCTGAGGCCAAGGGACTGTTTGTTTCCAGTTCACAAGGAGTTGAGGAACTTACTCCAGAGCACACACTGACTAAGTCACTGAGCACACCACTTGTTCTGTGAACATTTTCGTTGTGGGTGGATGAAGGAAGCAGTTTATGTTGACAAACCCAATGGTAAAACCTCCTTATCACAATTTTCAATAGTGCTGATTAGACCATCACAAACTAATAAAAAAATAACTATGAGAAACACACAATATGGTCAGCATCTTTCAAAAGTGGTCACACCCCCACTTTATGGACAAAAAATAACTAACATTAATGAGTGCTCACTAAGTACCAGGGACTATGATATTCACAATTTGCCAAGTGAGGACACTGAAAAGCATGGATGTTTTTCAACTTTCCCCATATATACATCTAAGTTCAAACACTCATACTTCACCATTACCCTATCTCAGACACTCTTAGGGAAAATGATACTGATAAATTATATTTTATATTTGAGTCGGAAATACCAACATCTCAGAGAGATCTCTCTCTCTTCTCTTCCTTAATTATAAGGTAGCTTTGTTCTTACTCTTCAGAAATTTCTAGCCTTCAAAACATCTCTGTCCTCACTATCTTTATCCAAGAACAGATTTTATTCATCTTTTTCTGGCTTAGTGTTATATTTTCCCACCACATCACAGTGGTACTTGAGAAACAAAAAATATTGATTGTTATTATGGCATTTATATTTATTTTTTTTAATATTTTATTTATTTATTTGACAGAGAGAGAGAGAGATCACAAGTAGGCAGAGAGAGAGGAGAAGCAAATTCCACGCTGAGCAGAGAGCCCAGTGTGGGGCTGGATCCCCAGAACCCTGGGATCATGACCTGAGCCGAAGGCAGAGGCTTAGCCCACTGAGCCATCCAGGTGCCTCGGCACTTATATTTCTTTACACGCAAATCATATTTCGTCTAATATACTGGTATCTAGACTGTGTCTTACATCAATTTGGCACTTGATGTATACTTGATAAATTCATAGAGAAATATTTTTTTTGTAAAAAAAGTTTTAAAATAAACTGTAAGCTCGAAACATAAATTGGCTTATGTTATCTTTATGGATTGAAGTATTTTTGCTTTTATTCCATCACAAAAAAATTGACTCAGTGAATATGAAAGAACGACCTAAAAAAAGAAACACTGTAAACTGAACTTGGTTCTCAGATTCAAAATCAGTGCCAAAACCCCTTTCCTGTTGAGTCCATCAGTTTTAGAGATACTGTGATGTCCTTTGGATATCCTGCAGCTCAGAGCAGAAGAATGAATTGGTGAGTATTGGGCCACAGGCATGTTTCTACCTCTAACACAACTCAGTATCAATCAGTGCTTTCAGGAAGAAGCTGAAAGTTGTCAAGAAAAACAAAATGTACAGATCATTGATATCTGCCCAAACAGCTGGAAAAAGCAAACAGAGATGGGTAGGCAGGTAATCCACACTGAAGTCACTGACAGACAAATCCCAGGGGTTAATTGTACAAATATGGCCACAGACTTTTAGACCAATGCCCTTACTGGACTTCAAAATATCCTAACTCAGACCTTCTGTATAAGACGTTGGACAAAAATGTCATTGCCTGAAATAGAAAGTTTATACCTTTCTGGGGTGGCAGCAACAACTCCAAAATAATTAACACAGAAGTGGGTCTTCAGGAGATTTTTAGTAAGTTTTGTTAGAGTACTGCTGAAGTCATTTGCTCTTTTGATCAAGGCATAAATTACAAGTTAAATAAATATTCATAGCAAATGAACTGGATCAGCCTGTAAAAAAACCATATTATTTTTGCTTGATCATGAGAATAGCTGGAGAAGGCAAAAAGAGGGAGGGTAGGAGCCAGGAGGAGAGGGAAGATGGAAGAAATACAATGAGAAGGAGAGAGACAGAGACCTAGAAACCATTTTACACTAATATTTTGGTTTAGATGTAAGAGAGTTAAGGAAAATCAATTTCTTCTATCATAGATGGCTAAAGAAATTCCACCCAAGCCATGTCTGTCAAAAGAATATCTGCATGCACTAAGTAGTTTCTGGGGAGATGGGTCTAATGGTGAGTAAGAAGACAGTGAGAAGGGTCTGACACTTGAAGGGTTTTTGACAGCCCGTGGCTGATTGCTGATAGCGTTAGAATAGACTTATTATCAGCGTCTATGCACCTTATCAGAACGAACATGCCTCTTTGAAAATTAAAGTATATGAAAAAGGACATCTTGTATTTCGTTTTTGATAGTTTTCCCTAAAATGCACATTTAAAAGAAATGGGAGAAACTCCTTATCATCTAAAGTACTTTTTCTACTTGCTT
This sequence comes from Mustela nivalis, assembly GCF_964662115.1. NCBI lineage: Eukaryota > Metazoa > Chordata > Mammalia > Carnivora > Mustelidae > Mustela > Mustela nivalis. The sequence goes on from NC_139021.1 coordinate 79,216,043, forward strand.
GATTAAGTTCTCTTCTCCCCTTTATGCACTGGGGTTTGGAGAGGCGAAGAAAACCCATGAAATATCCAAGGGGTATTATTCAGTACCAGAGTAGGAAAATCAGACTGGAGTATTTCAGATCTGAAACAAGGAGTTTCATAAACCAGAAGAAAAAACACAAACAGCAGGGATTTTTTAAGCTTTCTTTGTTTGTTCCTTTGTTAATATCTTGCTCTGCTAGGTTTACAAATCCTAAATAAATAGAAATTAGTGCTCCTTCCTTTGCAGTCCATTTGCTTTAGATGTTTGCCTTGAGGGACATTTGTGTATTCTGCTAATGGCTGCAACAGAGTGCTGTCTCATTTTCATTCTGGCAAAAAAAAGGCCGTCACCATGGTTACAGTTTCATTTGCTAGAGAGAAACTGATGGCTGTTAGTGATCCCATCATAAGCAACTTCTGTCAGATTTCTTATCAAGTAGACATATTTTGACAAAGTGAAAGATAACACCGTAATAACAGAAGTGAGTTGCCATTCTATGTAATGAACCATTTAGCATTAAATGAAATGTGAAACCACATTTTAAAAACTGAAGGTGGGGAGAAAAAGTAATATTTATAATTTACACACACACAGACACACACACACACACACACACACACACACACACACACGGAATATTCCACAGTGTGTAATGATAGCCTGTTTTCTTTCTGTTGTTTCTGGAACTCCAGGGAGATAATGTTTATTTATACTGGGGGGAGGGGTAGGGTCTCTCAACAAACCATCCTGTAGCCACACAGAGCTTACACAGGAAGATATTAAGGTCTTCCTTTGCCCATTTGCCTTAGTGGAGCTGATGGCGATGCGAGGAGCCAAATGTTAAATTAGAGGGTCTAAATACTCTGATAAAAGACCTAGCAAAACATTTTGCCGATTTCAGACTATCAATTTGTCTTGCTGTGCAGGGGGGCTCCTCCTATACCAAAGAGATCACTGTGATCAATTGGAGCACCTTCCTTGTCCATGCTGGTAAACCTTGGAATATTTCCAAAGGATGGGCAAGATGACACCAGCTGATAGAAGCACAGAGGGAAAAAAAAAAAAAAAAATCGAGCCCCATACAGTCCCACCTGAACTTCAGCAGCAGCACCTGGAATTAGTCCGCATGGAAGGGTGGGGATGGGAATGCAGAGTCAAAGTTAAAAAACTATGAATTTAACACCGTCAGGCATCCGTTTTGCATCAGGCAAAACTCCTGGCAGTGTGACCTATTGGATGGCAACCTAGGTATCTAATGGGCACCACTGATGTTCTTTTCTCTCAGGACAAATGAAAATGGAGACTGACTTAACAGCAAAGTCCCCTAAGGAGAAGTCCTTAATGTCTATTCTTTTTCTGACTTTTACAATTTGACTCTGTCTTGGTTTCAAACCCATGTAATGATAAACAGAGTAGATATTTCATATTTCAAGGGGGAAAAGTGATGGCTCTCTTACATGTGAAATAAAAGGACAGTTTCCCTATGATTACCAGCCCTGCTGGTACGCAGGTGTGGTGCTGCTCATTAAAAGGCCTATTTGAAAGGATTCTCAAAGACTTTGGGTACTGAGAAGATAAGATGAGACATATTTCTATTACTTTTCTGATGTTGCTTATGTAAGATTTTTCACTACAAATTAGTGGAAACCTAGGGGGTAAAATGCACTTTTGAAGTATATTCCATTTCTTTTTCAGTTTTAAAGGATTGCATTGTTCCATTTTATTTCATTTCATTTTATATTTTATTTTATCTTATCAATGACGGCAGTAATGCAATTAGGGAGCACAAACCTTGCCCAGAAGTAATCTGGATGGAATAATTTCCTGAGTATGAGGTTCTCCAATTCTGAATGTCTTTATCCATGATATCCATGTGTGTTTATGAAATGAGAAGAACAAATCATCAGTTGTTAGTATGGCAGTGAGAGTCACCAAATTAACAGCCATTAACAGAAATCTATTACAGGTAGAGTCATCTACTATCAGGTTCTTTAGAAATCAATGTGTGTTTTTTTTGATAATTTGGAAATGATCAGTCATTAGTCCCTTTTTAAAAATACAGTATTTCAAGAAGTTTAACAAGTCCCATAGTATTGGTACTTTTATAAAATCCATTTTCAAACCCATCTAACTAACATTGCAGAGTGACACAGTGTCTTTAATGTAAATATAATTCCTTATTTGCCTTGCCAAGGGAACCCTAAAACTCTTGCCTACATTTCACTTGTAAACTTGGAAGGAATGTTTTTCTTAATCAGTCTGATTTAAAAGAAATGTCTTATTATTCACTCAGTGGCCAATCAAGAGCAGGGACCCCGCTTTCAAAGATCATGTTACATCGGGTAGCCTGTTAACCAGAATAACATATGATTTTATTTTCATTCAAAGGATATAATACCTTAGATTTATAGAGGATAAAAGAGCACAGATCACTTTATGAAGGTTATCTTACTGACTGTTCATCTATGTTTACCTAACAAAATGTGAAAAACAGGATATACAACTCACAATATAGTTCTCCCTCAATTACAAAATAGAGTTGTTCCTGAAAAGTTGAACATAAATCCCAATTTTCCTGATCACATACAATAAATTGGAGGTTGTTTCCAAAAGGAAAAACATGTTCAATGGAAAAAGCTATAGGCAAAGAAAATAGCAAAATATAGCACAGGATCTTGAACCGGATTTTGCACCAAGGACGTCTGCTCTTGGGATGGTTTCCAGGATGAGAAAGGAATAAAAAATGCTCAGTTTGGGTGCCTGGGTGACTCAGTTGTTTAAGCATCTGCCTTTGGCTCAGGTGGCCCTGCATTGGTCTCCTTGGTCAGTGGTGAACCTGCTTTTCCTTCTGCCTGCTCTGCCAGTTGCCCTCCTGCTTGTGCTCTATCTCTTTATAACAAACTAATAAATCTAAAAACAAAACAAAACAAAAACCCACCAAAACAAAAACAAATACTGAGGAAGTATTTGGAAAAATGGGATCATAAAAACGATTTGCTAGGTCCTTGAGATATTGGAAAAGTAAGGATTTGATAAAGGCAAAGTAATGCAAAGAAGAGAAGAAGAAAAACAAGAAGGGGGCATCTTGGTGGCTCAGTCAGTTAAGCTGCTGCCTTTGGCTCAGGTCCTAATCCTAGGGTCCTGGGATCAAGCCCCAAGTCCAGCTCCCTGCTCAGGGGGAAGCCTGTTTCTCCTTCTCCCTCCGCTGCTCTCCGTGCTTGTGTTCTCCTCTCTCTTTGTGTCAAATAAATAAAATCTTTAAAAAATGCTCAATTTAATATTTCTTTCAAATAAAGAGGTATCTCACATTGCCAACTCCCAACACAAGACTGGCTGCAGACTAACTGGTCTGAGAAGCATCCAGCTTCGAATACAGAACAATCGTGTTAGGTGATGACATTGAAACAGTCATAAACTCCACTCTAAAAAAGTTCCTAGTTATGATTAGTCTGAATTATACAAGAAGATGCTCAGTATAGATTTGTATTACTAAAGCAGAAAACAAGCCTTTAAAGAGAACATAAACATTTGAAGGGAAAATTTAACCCCCTTGAGAGACTCTCAAACTTTCCTGCACTGTTGGCACTTTGTCGTAGAAGTTTCCATTAACCCAATTATGTTACATTCCTCAACTTTGAAGAAAAAAAGGAGTCCTATCTTATTTTAAAATCTGTTCTAACCACTTCTTTTAAAAACAGTGTTTCTTCTATTTCTTTTCATGGTAAGTGTACAATATTTCTAATTATTTAGAAATTATTTTTTCAAAAGGAAAATGTATTATTTCAAAAGGAAAATGTATTTTTTGCATGTTTAAACAACTGCTTTATAAATGATCTAATGGGACAATCAATTTTGAAAAAATTTTAAAGAATATAAGCAACTAATGAATCACTGGACACTACATCAAAAAATAATGACATACTACATATTGGGTAATTGAATTTAATTTTTTAAAAAAGAATTTTTTTAAAAGGGTGTTTGAAATTTTTCACTTTAAGATCCTGAAGCATTATTCTTCAGAATCTTCATCACCAGAAAATCAAGATTCAGGAATTAAACTGAACCTAAGTTCTTGGAAGAATGAAATTAATAGTATCATTAGAAACTAGAAATGATTCTATGTCACATGTCCCTGTATTTCTTTGGAAGTGCCATGTCAAAAAAAAAAAAAAAGAAAGAAAGAAGGAAAGAAAGAAAGAAAGAAAGAAAGAAAATTTCATTGTGCAATAACTTCCAAAGAATAAATTAATAATTACATGTTGTTATTTTATTAAATAACTTATCAAAACAATGATGTTTTATCCCCCTATGAAATGTCCTGTTCTAAAAATATGTGTTAAAAAAAAATATGTGTTCAAGAAGGAAGTTTGACTCCCAAGAAATCATCAAATATTATTTTTGTTAAGTCATACAATTTCACTTTTATTATAATTACGATGGTTGGTTTGCTAAAAAAAAAAAAAAAAACCTTTATTTGCATTTTCAAAGTATCTTGAACAGAGAAGACTAATGTTAGAAAAGAGAATTTGGGGTTTGGCAAATTATATTTTATTTTCAAGCAGAGAAATAACTACAACCCATTTACCAAATATAGGCATCTTAATTATCCCCCTACAAAGGCCAAAATCTTTCAAATAAGCCAGTTCCTTGAACCTCAACTTGGGAGCCAACATTAAGATGAATAGTCAGCCCACTTGAATATTGCTTCTTGAAACCAAAGTTTTGAATTTTGGCCTCTTCAAGAGAAGTGAAATTGAATGTTCCAACCAAAAATTAGCTGACAGAATCTTTGGTTTGCCCACTTTGACTCATAGTTGAAATTGAAAAATTACTCGACGGACCCCTGTTATTTTACTTAATCCACACATCATGATGAATGATGGCTCCAGCTTTATTTAATCTTGAGTGACTGCAGAAGCATAGCTGAAAAATTATCTTAATCAGCAAAGGTAAAATTGAGAATATCTGAAAGAACATGCATCCACATATTTGCAAAAAGCTTGCTCACAAATTAAAAACAAAACAAAACAGTTAATAAGGATTATCCAAAGCACAAACTGAAGCACTAACTGGAGTAAAAAGCTAAAGTATTAAATTAAAAAATTTACAGCCAAGAGAACCAATGGTTAGATATTAAAGCAGAGTTTTCTTCCTGCAAAGTTCAAATTTCCACAAAGTAAGATATATGCAGATTTCTGTTTTTGTTCCTTCTTATTATATTGGTTGTATGGACTTGTACAGACAAGCAAAAATTTTTTCTGGACTTCAGCTTTATTTCTAAGTTGCCGGATGGAAAAGATCTTTATGCATCTTTCTATGCATTATGTTCTATATTCTGCTCTATGTGACCATAATACTAAAAAGGCAGATTTTTATACACCTACGATACTTAAAAAGAATTATCACTAAGGCTACAGAAAAGTGGCTTTAACTTCTAATTCCTGATACCATCTCTTAAGATTGTAGAACAAAATCCAATTTCATAGAGTCTTAGTTTTTTGCCAAAATCACATTTAAAGCACAATGACTTTAAATCAGGCCACCTTTTCATCCTAGCTAAAAGGTGATCACTTGTCAGAAGTTACACTTGCTACAGTCATAATGGAAAATTGTAGAATACCAAAATAGAAACGTAGTGGTATTAACAGATGTGATCTCACCAGGGTTCCATTTGTTAAAGAAAACATTGAATATTAATTAAAAGTTAATTAGAACTAATTGCCAATTAGAAAGAAAAAGTAATTTGAAGCTACTCACAGCCCTTCTATTACTGTTACCTTTGAGAATCCTACCCACCCAGGGGCTGTCAAGCATACTACCTTTCCTTCCCGTGATATCACTATTATGCTCCCTCCTGTTAGAGTTGACTCACTGCATGAAACTACAGATTATGGTATCCAAACATACAATTGCATCATTCACTGAATACAGCCATGAAGTAAGAGTTAGTGTTTTGCTTGTGTTGCAGGAAAGATGAAATCAAGAAAAGGAGGAAGGCAAGTGTAATAATTTTGAATAATCTTGAAGTGACAACAGAGCATGATAGAGTGACATCAGTATTCGCTCTTTGCCAGGTGACTCCCGCATCTATGCCCCTTTCTCTAGCCACACACCCTGATTCTCATTTGGGGATCCAGGCTTCCTCTGCTCTTGAGATCCATGTCTGGGGTGAGACTGTGCCACCCAGCATCCAGAGTAGAAGTCATAATTTAGGTCTAAATCAGGGTCAAATATTCCCCCCGACCCCAGTGATTGAGCCACCTTAAGGAGGACAAATGATACAAGGTTTCTTTTAGAGTTTCCACGAAAGGGGCTCACTCCGTCCTGCTGTAGTTGGAACTGAAAGGTCAAATGGGGAGAATCCAGACTTGCAGAAATGAGCCCCCAAACCAGCTGGCCTGGAATTTGCTAACTAATTTCTTCCTTTAAAAAACTAATTTATGGGATGCCTGGGTGGCTCAGTTGGTTAAGCAGCTGCCTTCGGCTCAGGTCATGATCCCAGCGTCCTGGGATTGAGTCCCACATAGGGCTCCTTGCTCAGCAGGGAGCCTGCTTCTCCCTCTGCCTCTGCCTGCCTTTCTGTCTGCCTGTGCTCGCTCTCCCCCCCCCCTGATAAATAAATAAAATCTTTAAAAAACCTAATTTATTATTATTATTATTATTATTTTATTTATAATAATAATTATTTTTTTTCTGCTGAAGTTTGCTTATGAAGGGTTGTCAGTCCTTAAAATTGAAAACACAACAAAACAGACAAAGAAAAAAGACACGGACTGGGACAACATTTTGAAGATACTTCTAAAATACACAGTTGCAGAAAAGAAGACAATGTACTAATATTTCCCCTTAGTATTAAGAATATATACTCTTCCAAGAGAATCATTGCTTCCATACCCATTCTTGGGCTTTCCTTTGAAGATCTCAACGTGACGCTCAAGAGGACAGTAAAACTCTTGAGTTTCTGTTTCTGAATAGTTAGACTGAAGGCCTAATCCAAGATTCTATTTCCTATGTATTAGATCAGGAGCCATTTTCATTCACTGGAAATAGGATTTAAATCATTGAGTCAACGAAAATGTAGCTTTTTTTTTTTGATTTTTTTTTTTTAAGAAGCAGATCATGTGGATCAGAGAAATGTGATTTTGTTTTGCTTTTTGAGAAAATAGTTCTGATGGCACTTTTCTATCTCTTCCATTTGTGCCCTAGTTTTGAGATTTTGACCTTGATCTTCCAAACAACAGGTGCCTACTGAGAGTAAGAAACTCACTAATATTTTAATATGCTTCTAAATAAAACATAGAAGTAGATGACTAACATAGATTTGCTTCTTTTCTTTTTAAAATTTATTTTAAAGTCCTTTTCTGCTTGTATTATTTTTAAATTTTATTTATTTATTTATTTGAGAGGAAGACAGAATCTGAAGCAGACTTCTCACTGGGCACAGAGCCCAACGCAGGGCTCAATCCTACAGTTGGGAGATCATGGCCTGAGTCAAAATCATGTTTCGCATGCTTAACAGACTGAGCCACCCAGGCACCCCAACACTTACACATATGTTGTTAGGAGGAGGACCATGTCACAAAGATTGCTCCTCTTATCTGCCTAAAACTAATACTGATTGAAGCCATTTCTGTGTCATACCAAAGTTGAGTGACCTGACAATTTTAGCTCCAGTTAATGGCATTAACATGGAAATTGCTTAGAAATGATATTAGACATGCTCATACGGACATGGCTTGTTTATGTGTTTGAGAAACTTTTACCTATGAAAGAGTAGAAAAACTTCTAAAATTTATATTTTTCAAGTTAAAGATGATTTTTTTGATTCTTACTTGGAGAATCCAATATCCAAATAAGGAAGAAAAAAAAATGAGATTTTGCCTTTTCAAACATTCTTAGCTCAAATGCTGGACTGAGTCCATATATTTAAAAAACTTGTCCTTTATTAGAAGTATTATTAGTCTGAGCCTTAGGGCAGTTCTAAGAAGGTTATACAATGAAACGAAATTCACATTACTGAATCTGGAAGTTTCATTCTGACCTAAAAGCTCCATCAATGAAGTTTAAATGTGGCACAGAAAGGTTGCTCTGATTTTCAATACCTTAATAGTATTTTTGCCTTGGAGGCTATAAGAAATATTTAATATTTAACTTGTGATTCACAAAGGCAACATGGTTTTTTTTTTTTTCAAGTCTTTATATCTTTCATTTTATGAGGAGATAGGGAAGTGAATAATCTGATTCCAGATATAAAACCCTTTCCAATGTGGTGCTCTTTAACTCTGATTTAATAGTCTGTTTCACAGGAAAATAATAAGCAATAAAAATATTAACCAATCAGAATTCTAAGGGAATTCCCCTTAAGTTTATAAAGACAGAATTTCATCTTTAGGATTTTTGTTTAGGTATCGGAGGCTTCTGGTTAATAAAAGATACATGAAATGTATCATCATATAAATGTTGTGAAAACACATGCACATATACACAAACACGCATGGACAGAGCAACACAATTTAAATTGCTTGGGTTCTAAATTTTCCATTCTATATGACACTGCTGCATTTGCATATTTTAAGGAAACATTTGGAAACACTTTATGCCTGCAACACCATTGCAATTCAGGCTATATCTGTATTTTCAGAATACAGTCTAATCTGTCAAATATGTCTATTTAGCACAAAACTAAAAAACATATTTAATTTATATTTTTAAAATAACTTTATGCTGGGAAGCCTTTGGAATCTGCTTCTAACACCCCTAATTTCTTATTGTGACCATGTATGTGGTTTGATTCCTGTGGAACTTCCGGGCGGATTCCGGTTATCCCTGCCAGCAGCCAGGAATGGTGACCCAGAGCATGGAACAATGGCAGATCACATGAGCATCATTTACATTTGTGTTTTCAGCTGCCCTTTTCTCCCCCGAACATTTACCTTCCTAATTATGTTTTACTCAGTCTAATCTTTAAATTAATTTGAATTCCCTGAGCTTGCAACTGACAGCGAGAAGAATGGAGGAGAAAATTTCCTGAAGGGGAGGAGAAATTAGATTAAATCATAATGACTCTCATGTTCCTATACCCCTTCAGAGTGGATGGTGTGATTTTGTTGATTTTAGTGGGGTTCGTCCCCACTGTCACCAAGTGGATAGAGAAGTATACATATTCCCTAAAAAATGGTGTCTGCCTCCTGACAGTGTCTGCAAAGGGAGACTGCTGTGTTCTAGAGAGACAGGGATCTGGGGGTGACCAAAACCCCAAGCGCTTCAGTGACTGGCGGATCTTCTGTGCAAGGTTGGTGTTTGAAGAGGAGCTGAAAGTTCAAGTTCCTGCTCAGTGGTGGGGGAGTGGGGGACAGCATGCTGTGGCCCACACGATCCTATCTCCTCTTGGACAGAGCTGGGTGGCCAAAAGGAGCAGCCTCCCAGGAATAGAGCTGCTGAGTGGCCATAGTCTTCTCCAAGTTGGCCAGCAGCTAATGAAGAGTCAGAGTGGAAGTCTGGCCCAGACAAGATGGAGACAAGCCAATCATTTCTCACAGGAATTTTAATTCGAAAATAGGGAATCAATTATTGGACAATAAAAGGAAAGCCAGATAAGGCCCTAAGTTAACATGGAGCCATGAACTTTCTTTTTTTCTTTTATCTATATTTTATAAAAATATTTTTTATTTTATATATATAATATATATTTATGCTGTATTAATGTGATATATATAACATGCAATATATATAATATGCATTATATATATTTTTTCCTCTCCCTATATTTCACAATCTCTAAGTCTTGTATCAACCACATTCCTGGGGAGAATCTGTGACTGTAGTTATGGCCGCTACTTGATACCACACATCCACCAGCAGACATATTCTTGAGGAAGCTAGAGCTTAAAGTAGTGTGATTGTTCAGGGAAACTGATTATGGCATTAAAATAGATCAACAATCCCAGGATTCTAGTTACCTTGCTGTTTCGGTGTCTCTAGGCTGAAGAGAGTTGTTCATGGTATGTTTTCATTAACTTCTAATTCAAAACTTCAACAGTTCTGATGATAAAATATTGAACATCCTTTACATTCAGAAGGGCCTTGTTTATTTTCTATCTGTATGACACAATAGGTCACGGGCTGCTTAATTTTTTAACTTACAGCAGGTATGAGGAGTATGATCTGTCGATCCTTTAAATGTGCTTTTCTGATATTTTCATTAAAAGGTTTCACTCTTAGCTAGAGTTAGGACTAATAACAAGGCGTTTGCATTTCAGTGTCTTATATTCATTTTATTTGTGTAATATTTTGTTTTCGGGTAGAAGCAATGAATAAGTTTTAAAGCAATTTTATGATTGCATCCATTAAAGAGGAACAAACAGTCACCATCACAATCAAATTACTGTCATCACTATAAATACATTGGTACTCAAGCACTGAAAATACATTCTTGCATTTCATTTCTCCACCCCTCCCCCAGAACTGATAAAATCCAGGCTTTACAATAGCAAAGACATCTTCTGCTTTTGGCAGAAATGGATTAATCATATTACAGCTAGCTGGTACCTGTTTCTCATGTAAAAGTAATGACATGCTTAAAAAAAGGAGAAATATAGGTATATACAGGGAAGAATTATGATTAGCTATGTTCGAAATAGAACTATGTAATTTTCTATGTGCAGGAAAATTTTCTCATGAATTTAAAACCATTTAGCTTATCCTGTGTTTCCAAATGTAAAATACAGCTAAAGAGACAAAGATAATGACACCACTCATAAGTTCATGAAAAGCATACAATAATTTATTTTGTTGCTCTCATATATATCATTACATCAAAAATAAAATAAGAGAAATATGAACTATGAGCTATATAAATTCCGTAATTACCAAAACAAAGGATTTCTCGGACTCAATGTTCTCTTCATACCCAAGCAAAATTTCTATCCTTCTGAGGAAATAGAATAGGTAATTATAAAAATGTGTGCCATAGTTTCCAGGTTACTGTTGAAGTTTTGTAGTTTATTTAAGGGCTCCCACTCAGGAGGATAAATTTGGCATTTTACAGCACAACTTTATATATTGATTCTTTTATTCTGTTCTAATAGGACATGCATATTGCTCAGATACATAGACAGATACGACAAAACAATCATGTTCCTTTGAAAACACTACACAAAACATATCAGGTTAAGGAATAGCTGATGGACTTCTGACTGCTCTAGTTAGAAAGACATTCTTTTTATATCCTATTAATTTATTTTTTTCATATTTGCCGAAAGGATTCTTTCTTTGTGCCTTAATTACGCACAGTGTGAAGAAAATACTCTGAAGTATAGTCATCAGAAGACATTGACTCATAAAACACAAGTGGGGCACGCCAAAATGAACATAGCATCTGATTCAAATAATTTACTGAAGATATTAGGATGGTTGAAAATATTCTCTTGTGCCTTTGACTTTAAGTACTATATTAACGTCACCGTGGTTTATAATTTTACTGTCACTCTACAATTAAAGCTGCTTACTTATTATAATGAGTCATTGTTTACCATATCAGGCTATTAGTTTAGCTTAGGGTCTTGAGCCTAAAAACACTATTTTTTGCAAAACACTTAAGGCAATCATAAGTCCATAGAAGCCTTCTGTATAACCTATTTTACTGACAAACAATTACATTTTAGATTGAAGAGGTGAAATGATTAAGAATATTTGACTTAGTTGCCATGACAGCATACATTTTTCATCAGGCACAGTGTAATTACTACAATTTCAATGATGTAAAATCAAGAAAGATGATAACAAACAGCAGAACCGTGGAGATATTGCCATTGCAACCAGGTTGCCATGGCAACAGTGATAATAATCCCGGTGATAGATGTTTTCTCTTGCTCTTTCCATTTTGTACGGTTATAACATTCAGAGCCAGTTTTTACCACAGCTTTTTATAGTTTATTAGACTGTCAAAATAGTTTATGAGATGTTGTTGCAAAGGAAATGGCTGAGTTCCGCAGCCTAATAAAAATGCCAAATACTCTGTTTACATACTGCTTCAGCACTTAACAAACATTAAAAAATTGTATGAAAAATGATTTGATATTGTATCTGTATTAATCAATTTGCAAGGCATAAGCTTTGTCACTGAAGGTCAAATGCATAGTTTCTAAACCCTACTTTTGGAGAGCCTTTTTAAAGTTTATTTTTTGACCTGACGTTGGCAACCCCCTTCACCTGGACAGGAGTATAAACTACCCACAGGAAATACTTTGCACGACTGAAAGATAAATAGTTATAGAAAATTAAAACCACGTTTGCTTCTCAAATAGTTTGGGGGGGAAATATTTAAAGTTTATGGCCAGAAATATTCTAAATTAACTTTTTAAAGACAACAATTTTTGAGGTCTGACCAAAGACAGGGAATGTTGATAGGACAGGCTCAGAAATAAACCTTGTGAGCGTGAATAGTTTGACAAGAGAGCATAGACTGATCCACTATGGCACCGAGCTGCATAACCTACATACACACCGCGTAATGAATGTAATTCACTGATATAAGATATCTATGCCGATCATTATATACAGTCTTACACCTTATGCAAGCTGTTCTTTTCCTTTCAATGGAAACACATTACAGAGAATGGACTTCAATAGAGACCTACCATGGGTTTTACCTGTAAGAAAGGTTACCCTAAGATGCATGTGTTCACATGAACCTGGAGGCTTTATAATTTATTGTAGTCATGTCAGGTATTCATGAATAGACTGCAGAAAATTGAGTCAGACATTAAAGCATTGGGCCCTGCTTACACGCAGCAAACAGAAAACCCTGAATCATTTCAAAGATATGGACAATTGTGAGTTCACAGGCAGTTTTACCAAAATGTAGAAAGGGGATAGAAAGAATTTTCAGTGATGAGCCCTCCCTCTATATCCATCCATTTGTTCTCCTACCAGTGTTTTCCATTTGAGTGGAGTGTTCCTGTATCTAGTCAGATCAGAGTTGAGGTCAGTTACACTAAGAAATTTAGGAAGTAAGGTCTATACACACATTCATGTCTCTTTTCTTGCGTTGGAAGACAGAGCAAAAGGGATTAGAATTGCCAAAGTGTTTCTTACTCCCTTGTATTGATGATCTGCTCTTTAATATTTTTATATGCTTTGAAGAGAAAAGATAAGAGATCTGTAAATGGGTGTGATCAGCTGTGGCCCCATGGGTTCCAAAACCAGAGATCTGGGTCACTTAACTCTCTCTCTCTCTCTCTCAGCCTTTCCTTTCATGTGAACAGATAATAGAAAAGCTTTCCTCACATGTTGCTGGGGTAAATATGTGCCCGTGACACAGCAAGTAATAGTTGAATCTGATAGTGCTGTCTTGCGGACCAGGCAACACCCCGCCCTTCCTCACAGCTTCTCTGGCCACATGGCGGTGCCAGGAAATTAACCTTCTGGGTCTGGCCATTAGGGTGAGGGCTGCAAAGAAATAAAGAAGATTGGATTTCATTATTCCTTCCATCAGGAGCAGCTCCAGAATGTGGAAGAGAAGAATGAGGCTCAGACATCTCTAACATATTGCTCATAGTATACTGACTCTTTCAGAAAACTATTCACTGAATTATGGTTTTTAACAAGTAAGTTAACACAGTTACCGAGACTTTACAAGTGCATATAATCCTATTCATTAAATACGACCCCAATACTACTCCTCAGAATAAATCAATTGGTATATTTTATGATCAATGGCATCTTATTCCAATTTCAAACAGTATTCAGTCCTTAAATGTAGCCATTGTTGGAGTGGTTTTTGCCTCTTGCAAATACTTAGCAGTAAGTTTGCTACCGGGAATGGTCACTTTTTCAGATAAGTTTATTGTTTGCATAGAGGAAGATATTTTCCCTCAGTTTAGCCTAAGAAATGAATCCTAAGCACTCGAGTAGGTCCTCTTTTTCTTACTCTTTCCACAATTCCTCTGTCCCAAACCCTTCTGATAGTGAGAAATACCGTATTTTTTCACTACATGACCACTCTGGTATTTATTACATCTCTTAATAACAAACTCTCAGAGCAAACGCCTTACATAAAGAAGTCGAGGAGCTTAAGATGTATACACAGACTCTCAAAGACATTAAAATTATAAGGAAGGAAAATCAAAGGTCTTAAGAGAGAAAGAAAGGTATAGGATCAAGGACGTGTTTAAATCCTCACAAGAAAATTTTCGCCATTGGTCAAAGTCAAGTTAGCTTTTATTCCTTCCTTAAGAGAACATTCTTTATCTATAATCTTAAGAGAATGTTCTGTCCCAGGAAGTAATATGTGTTTCTTAACTTGAATTGCTTTGATGTATGGTTATGCCATCATATGTAACTCACAAAACTACCCTGCTGGGATGTTCATTATTTAGTATCTAAAGAGCAATAACTCTAATCCTACAGCATTTGAGTTAGTTGTAAGAAAAAAAAATCGATCTTAGCAGAGCAGCAAGTATCTAGTTTTAATACCTTGGAATACTGTGTACAAAGGAGCAGACTATCTTATGGTTTTATTTTCAAAATTATTCTCTACTAAGAGTTTATACTTGACGTTTTTTTTTTGGTGGATTATGTTAAAATGCCCTTAAAATGTATCTAAAATATTTTGAAGTTGATCCTACTCCATTTTCTCTTTTTCTCACTAGTTCCAAATTCTGAGATTTCTATTTCCACTCCCCTGAGCATTTTTTAAAAAGATTTTATTTTTTTATTTGACAAAGAGAGAAAAAGAGAGCGGGAGCATAAGCAGGGGGAGTGGCAGAGAGAGGGAGAAGTAGAAGCAGGCTCCCCGCTGAGCAAGAAGGCCAGTGCTGGGCTCAAATCCCTGGACCCCAGGATCATGACCTGAGCCAAAGGCAGATGCTTAACCAACTGAGTCACCTAGGCGCCCGTCCCCTGAGTATTTTGTTCTACAGAGGTGCAGACATTTGGGAACCTACAAAAATTACACATAGTCCATAGCATATGACCTGAGGCAGCTTGATAACTCCAGTCCAACATGCTTGCCCCAACACACATATACAAATCCCACACAACAATCCAGAGAATTCAGAAGGTTGTGTGAATTTGTGAATACCTTTCATGTCTGGAACATTTCCTTAATTTTCAATTTCTACTACATTGATCGACTTCCAAGTGTACCGCTAACTCAAGTGTGAAACATTGAAACTCAAGAAAACTTCAATATTCATATTTAAGAGAAGACGGAGGTAAGGATAGATATCTGGTCCACATTGTAGGATTTTCATAAAGTTCGGAAGAGGTAAGAGATAGGAAAGTAGTGAGTTATGGGCGAAACACAGAGAGAGGATGAAGAATACACTTTTGGTCATAAAAGTCACAAGATGAAAAGTACAGCATAGGGAATATAGTCAATAATATTGTAGTGACTTTATGTGATGACACAAGACGTATAGAATGTATATAAATATGAAGTTAGTTATAATTGTCATCATCATATCACCTGTCAGCTGACACCTCCTTGTCCAAATTTACAGATAATAGGACACACTGCAGCAGACGTAACGCTCGGTCCTGGCAGATGTATGAAGTCTTACAAAATAAAAACACCTAGCAGAAATGCAACTGAAGTGACCTTCAGCTGTGGAAGAATTATTACAGTGTTATTGTAAGAAATGAATGAATCTGAAAGAAAATGTTAAGGGAGACATTGTGCTAAAGAATGTGAGGACAAGCAACATTTTGCTGGTAGTCAGAAGCAAAAATGTTAAGAATGGGTAATGGGGTAATTTATGACGCATCCACTACGAGGCAGACTTGCTATTATCCTAATGAATAGTTCATTCTAGTGCATATGAGGAAGCTCATGTTACAGGAAACTTATAAATAAATCAGGTAATGACCAGTTTTCTACTTTCTTACTCCAAATATTTAAATATCTTCTGAAGAAACATCACTATTATTTCATAGGGATATCCTTGCTTCAGAGCATACTTAGACGTTTATCCTTTATTATTGTTCTAGATTTGTATCAACTTCTTGGTTTGTCTCCTGTCCTCCAGCTGTGTCTTTTTTTTTGCCTTGAGGAACATCTGTACTTAGTATATCATACACCCACCTGAAAGATCCAGGTCTAATTCTGTACTCTGGAAAGTCTATAATTATTGCTCAGAGACATCAGGTTTTCTTAAAACCTGTTTGCTGAAAAGAATTATCAATTATCAATTAGAATTATCATTTATCAATCAGAATGATTATTTATCAATTATCAATTAGAATTATCATTCTAAATGACAAGATGGAATAATCTCTGATTTGCATTAATGCATTATACAGGAATTCGCAGTCACAGCAATTCTTCCAAGACTTTTCTATGAGCTGGCTTTTTTTTTTTTTTTTAAGATTTATTTATTTATTTGAGAGAGAGTGAGAGAGTGTGAGCATGAGTGCGGGGAGGGTTAGAGGGAAAGACTCTCAAGCAGACCCCACTCCAAGCGCAGAGCCTGACATGGGGTTGGATCTCAAGACCCTTAGATCACAACCAGCTGAAATCAAGAGTCATACATTCAACAGACAAAGCCATCCAGGTGCTCCAAGACTTGCCATTTTAGAACAGCAAAATGAAGATACCAGGCTTGGGGTAGGCAAGGTTTACTTGGACATACGTCTTTATAGTCATTATGCCCTTAGTGTAGGTAAAACTTATAAGACCACCTCTTTGCCTGCTGATATCAGCTTATTCCCCACTGTATTTTTCACATTCTCCATGTCAAGAAAAGCTGAATGAATGTTTAATCTTCTCCAGGTAAAATCATTTGAAGCTTATTTTTTTATATATTGGATTTTTCCACTAAAGTTTATTCTTTCAGTGAGATTGCTCTGTAGATGGAATGTGTTGTTTATCATGGACATCTCTAATAGCAACACATACATACACATTTTAAACTAGAGAAACCTTGCCTCAAAATCCATACATATTTTGGGTGCCTGGGTGGCTCAGTGGGTTAAGCCACTGCCTTCAGCTCAGGTCATGATCTCAGGGTCCTGGGATTGAGTCCCGCATCAGGCTCTCTGCTCAGCAGGGAGCCTGCTTCCTCCCCTCTCTCTCTGCCTGCCTCTCTGCCTACTTGTGATCTCCCTCTGTCAAATAAATTAAAAAAATCTTTAGAAAAAAATCCATACATATTTTTTACATCAATACCTGAATTTTCCTTAAAAATTTTTTTTGAATTTAAATTTTAGGTAGTTGATATACAGTGCAATATTGGTTTCCAGAGTAGACTTCAGTGATTCATCCCTTACATAAAACACCCAGGGCTCATCACAAGTGCCTTCCTTAATACCTAACCCCGCTCCCCAGCCCCGCTACAAGCTCATCCCCCACCCACAGCCCTCCATCAATCCTCAGTTTGTTCTCTATCATTAAGAGTCTCTTATGGTTTGTTTCCCCTCTCTCTTTTTTTTTCTTTTCCTCATGAATTTTCGAAAGTTATGGAGTGACCATAAAAATAGATTCAACTAATTCAGAGGAAAAATGAAAAGGCCTATATGGAAATTTTCCTTTCTCCTTTCAATATCCTCTCATGTAGCGTGTACTTAAAATAAAAGAACATGAACTTTGCTAATATTAAAATGTTTTTACAACATTCTGTAATTTGTAATTCTGGAAGGAATGATGAAGATTAAAATTCAACATGTAACAATGACCACCGAAATTACAAATCACATCTGCATGTCTGGGATTTCACAGTGGATATTTCTGCCTTATACATCTTATCTTGTTATATTTCCAACTGCTATTCCTTTTGCTCTCATGTAGCTTCATCCTGGATCGCAGCTGGGAGGAGATGTAGCCTTAGAAGATGGAAAGTGTTTCAAGAAGCCAGAGTACATCTTCTGTTTTCTAGGTGAATATTATAAGGAATTTTGGGAACACCAGATCAGATGACCTCTTTTGAGTTATACAAACAATTTTGATTTCCAGGCAGCCCCATAAAAACCTTGCGCACTTCACTTCATAGCTCCTGTTTTCCTTGACACCTCCTCTTTGGTTGTTATTGGTTCTATATTGTTTTTCTAGCCAGAAAATGCAAAGGAAATTGCAATGAATCATGCCATGTGAAAATTTAGTTATATAATACCGACTATTTATTTCTTAGCATTCTCTGAACTACAAGCCAAGGGGACTTGATTAGATCATTCTATTAATTTAATGTCAATCTCACTTTTAAAAACAAAGTTGTTTAGCAATTAGAACAAAGAAAAAATAAAAGACATAAAATTCAGCTTCAGATGTTTTCTTTGGCTCACTAAGCATCTTTGTCATTTTACTGGGTTCATTTCCAAGAAGTAGAATGAGACAATCTAAAATTTGCTAGAAGGGAGTGCTAAAAATGAGAAATCACACAGTCCTGAAAAATCTTCATAGTCTTCTGGTGTGCCCTGCTAAAATTCCAAACTTTCTTCCTCTGAGGTCTGATAGGTTCCTACTCTCAGCTACATAGAAGTTCCTTTGTGTCATATAAGAATTAATGTGCTTCCTCCAAGAAATCTAACTTGTGAGAACATAATGACAATTCCTTTGAGAAATATCAAGGATCTTAGATATCCACCTGTGCTTTTAGGTGATTCTTTATAAAAAGAAAAAAAGGGGAATAGGGTCAAATTTAGATACATCACCTCAACTTCTGTAAAAGATGTAAGGAACACCTACCACTTCCATGTTAAACCATGTAATGACAAGGATTAAACTCTAAATTGGGGTCATAACTATTGTTAATAGGTTTTAAGTTTGGTAGCACCGATAAATTTTGCTGATAAATCACAGACTGCAATGAACTATCCTTGATCTGTCTTCTACCTCAACATAGCACACAATCATCAGTCAATCAATGGTAACAAACAATATCCTTAATTCTTTATGAATAGTTTCCTTCCCTCCATCCCAGTGTCGCTGCCCTTGTCAAGTGTACATATCCTCCAATGTCCCTGTTACCACCCTTACTTGCTGTTTTCCTCCACCCCATCCTCAACACCACCATCAGTGGTAATTCTCTAAAGGACTAATCTTCATCTGTTGCTTAGCAGCTCCAGGATACCCAAGTTGTCTGATTCCGAATTAAAAAGTTCCATATTTGAGCTTCTGAGTGAGGAAAAAAGGAGAAACCAATAGAAAGTGGGCACCTAAACTAGCACAGATGATCAGTAAGATTTAAGAAAAACAATGAGGTGGGTTTCATGTTGAGCTAAGGTGCAATAACAGACCTCTTCCTAGGTCTTTAGACCAGCTGTAAGGGCACCACCAGGGATGAACTAACAGTTTTAGCAAGACCCCTAGGTGATTGTGATGTCCACTGAAGTTTGACAACCATTGTCCTAGCTAAGCCTGCAAATTGTAATCAAGGGTCTAGCTTTAGAGAGAGATGTTCTGCCACATCTGAGAAGGAAGGTTTTTATCCTAGGAGCACTTAAATCTGTGGTTCCCATCCATGCTGTACATTAGCACCACCTGGGAAACTTAAAATTACCAATGACTGTGCCTTACCATAGGCTAGTTACATCAGGACCTATGAAGGTGGGCCTTGGGAGGGTGGTGCCTTCCATGCACTCCAGTGATTCTTCTGTGTAGTCAGGATGGAGAACTGCTGACTTAGGGGGATCCTGATCTCCCTGTAGGCTCCTACCCTGCTCAGCTAAATAAATATCAATGGGCTCCCATTTCTAAGACTATAACTATAGTGCTGCTTAAAATCAGGACCAGTTTACCTAGCCACACTTCTTGAGCTTTGGGCTCAACTTCAAAGCCACTGTGCTGCTCAATACCAAGGGCACCTTCCGTATGGCCAATGGGGGCAGTTGTAGACAGCATTCTTGAGAAGAGCTAATACATGCTTCTATACCTCATCCTGTTTTCTGCTCTAGGCTGCTTCAAATAGGTGCTCATGCATTATGCCCAATGAGATAAGCAACTCTATAGCCACGCTTTGCATTTTAACTCAGGCTGCCAAATATAAAGTAAGACCTTGTTCTGTGTCCTGTGACATGGCTCTCCTCTTCTTAAAGTTATATTTTACTGCTTCAAATCTTAAGTTATAAATCACTCTAAACTAATCTACTATAGTTTGAAATTGCTTTTAGTATTAAAACAAAAAACAAAAATATTGTCTCTGGTACTCTTTTCGCAATCCCTTCTAACTTGTGATAATCCTAATTTATCAGAAAAGCAACTAACAATTTGATATTTGCTCTTTCTTTTCAAATAGCAACATATAACTTCCTATGTTTAACCATGAAATGATCTAATTTACACAATAGAAACTGGAGATTTTAGAAAATGAGGTGATGGTCTAAGATGTTGCTAGTCAAAGTGTGGTCCATAGGCCAGATTGGTACCACTCCAAAATATATTAGAAAAACAGAGCCTCATAACCAACCTAGTCCTACAAAATCAGAATTTAAATCTGAATTTGTATTTTAACAAGATCCCCAGGTAATCTTGTTTATTAAGGTCTGAGAAATACTGGTCTTAGAAATACTGAAGAAATTGCTTCAAATTCATATTAGAGAGCCAATTTTACTTCGTAGCTATAAAGTCCCAAAATATTTGACATGCCAATTAAAATTACAAATAAAGTAGAGTTTTCTTTCTCATTTAACAGGAAATAAGTTTGAAATTAATGTACATGAAGGAAAACCATGGTTTCAGGAAGTTAAGTCTTATATAATTGTTCTCTGTCCCCAAAAAACATAACCTCTGATTATACAGGTACATTCGAGGTTGCAAGACATAGGAAGCAGCTGGGGGGCAAGTCTGGTGAAGACAGAAAATTGCTGCAACCAGGGCTGACCATGGGCCAGAATGTCAAAACATTGGAGAATCTGACTTCTTTGGTTCAGCCATTCAGTCAGCACTACGGAACATCTCCTATATCCCAGAAATGGGGTTAGGTGCTAAGAATATTTGGGTTTTGTTTGTTCACTGTCTCTGTTTTAGAGGCATGCCCAGGAACAAGGACAATGCATCTTGGTAAGTGCTGTATAGAGTCATGCACGGTTATTATGGAGGTTCAGAAAAGGAAGCCATAAATTGACTTGAGAAGAAAGCAGGGAAAAGAGTAACTTCTCAGAAAGAATGGCAGGTTTCAGTTCAGATGACTGGAGGTGATTGAAGGGGAACTCCACAGGACAAAATAATTTGTTTACAGACTCTCTGAAGACTTAAAAAACAAAAAAATGAGCCTTGAGGGTGAAATCAATAGGTAGGAATCTAAGAGAGTGATATTTAAGGAAAAGCCTTTGAAGAACAAGCAGTCGTTGATGATGTGGTTGAAGGAGAGACAGGAAGAATGGAGAGTCATGGGCACAGTGGAGAAGGAAAACCTTGAAAAGAACAAGAACGTTTCCTTCTCTGTCACCAGAGGAGGTGAGTGAGGTTGAGACTGGAGATAAATGGTGAAGCTTGTGTTCTGAAAGCCTCTGTTTCCTCAAGGGAGAAGAATGCAAGTTGGGCTGAGAAATGTCAAGAGGAAAGCACTGCAAATGAGAACTGCTTTTTTCAGTAATGTGACCTAAGTGTACAAAGGACACTTAAAAAGGAGGTGATGAGGGTTCATGAGTAGTTGAAATCATGACTATGCCCAACAGCATCCTTCCTCCAGGTTGTGTGGTTTTGTAGATAGAATATTCTTTAGCAGTGAAGAAGCCTATCTTAATCAAAGTTCCCAGGGTTGTGTGAGTGCAATAGAAAGGCAAACGTGGAAAAGTCTTGAAGGTGATGTCAGGAGGGACTGAAATGACCTGTAATGTGCTTCTTAAACTTTCATGTGTGTACGGGTAACCTGGAGCTCTCATGAAAAGGCAGATGCTGATTTAGTAAACCTGGAGTGGCAACTTCAAGTCCTCGTTTCTAACAAGCTCCAGGATTGTATTTATTCTGGTGTCCCATAGACCACACCTTGTGTAATAATGTTCTAAGCTGTGTAAAGGAAGAATTAAAACCCAAAGTGGTGATGGCTTGGAAAAAAAGGAAAGGATAAGTGTAGCGACTGTCAAAAAGAAATTATACCACTTTATAGCCATGAGGATAGCTATTACCAAAAAATTGTTAGTGAGGAGGTCAAGAAATTGAAACCATCGTGTACGGTGTGTTGGGGGGTACACTGTAAAATGGTGTAGCTGGTACTGAAAACAATACAGTGGCTCCTCCAAAAACTAAACATAGATTTAAGATATGACCTAGCAATTCCATTTCAAGGCATATACCCAAAAGAATTGAAAGCAAAAACTCAAACAGGTATGTATACCCTCACATTCATAGTAGCATTATCACTGTAGCCAAAATGTCAAACCCAAATGCCCACTGATGGATGAACAAGTAAACAAAATGTAGTTTATACATACAATGGAATGTTATTCAGCTTTAAAAGGGAAAAATGTCTGACACTACTACAACATGGCCAACCTGAGGCCATTGTGCTAACTGAAATAAACCAGACCCGGAAGGACAGGTACTGTATGACTTCACTTACAGGAGGAACACAGAATAGTCAAATTCATAGAGACAGAAAGCAGAATGGTGGTACCAGGGGGCTGGGGAGAAAAGGGCAATGGGAGTTAGTGTTTAATAGCTACAAAGTTTCAGCTGGGATGCCAAAAACTTCTTTAAAAACAGTAATGCCTAGCCTCCACTTCCAGCCATTCTGGCTTAATTGCTTGGGGATGCAATCTGGGTATCAGGATTTTAACGTTCCCAAGTGATTCTAAGTGCAATAAAATTTGGAATCCACCAGATTAATTTCAAGAGAAAAGCAAAAGGGATTTAAAAATTAACAGTTATAACCCTTGGAGAATGTTTTTAAATTCACCTTATGAGGAAAATATACAGTAGACTTTGGATGCTTGCTTTTGTCTCTGGAGACTAGTGCTCAAACCTGTTTTAGCAGAAAAACAGGGTTATTGGTCTAATTCTACTTGGTCACAGATTTTTTTTTTAAGACTTTATTTATTTACTTTTGTAAATGAGAGAGAGAGAAAAACAATGGGGGGAGGGGCAGAGGGAGAAGCAGACTCCACTGAGCAGGGAGCCTGCTGCCCAACTTGATCCTAGGACCCCAGGATCGTGACCTGAGCCAAAGGTAGACACTTAACTAATTGAGCCATCCAGATGCCCTTTGTCACAGATTTTGATCCGTGTCATACATAAGCTTCATAACCTGGGTTCTGATCGAGATAAGCTAAGAGCTTGGACTAGGTCAGCCCCATGTGGCTGAGCAGATACAAGTTCCATTGAGGTCACAATGCCTCGTACTCCTCATGACAACATTCAGTCTCTTACTTCTGTGACTTGTACACCCAAAGGAAAAACATGAGGAATTGGATTCCAAAGAGAAGCAAAGAGGATAATAAACGTCATTTCATTCTCTTTACATTGTATTTCTTTTCGCTGAAGGAGGTTAAAGTGTCTGGGAAGATTGGCATGGCAAATTAATCACTGAGTCACTGTAGTTACCTGTAATATGTGATTCCAAGATTATCCTGTCTGAAAAGGGAAACTTTAATAACTAGCACCTTTCTGCAAGGTAAATTTTAAAAAGTTTCTATGATGTGGTTATAATCATGAAGAAACAAAGATTGGAGAATAACCAAGTCTAATTTTATTTCAAAATGCTTGATGCTACCCTTTTCTACAGAGACCAAAAAGGTTTAAATATCTGCTCTATAATTTAATTAAAATGGCCTTAAGGTATTCTTTTTTTTTTGAGGAGATACACACACACACACACACACACACACACATATATACAGTATATATCTATATAATTTTTATATAGAAATATTTTATTTACCTGTTTTTATTCATTTATACATATATAAATATAAAATATACATTATATTACATTTATAAATATGTCAGTGGCTTCATTGTGATCCCAAATAGGCATAACATTTCAGTACTGACCTCAGTTTAAAACGCTTGCCAGTTTTTACCTGCAGTGCTGAGAATTATTCCAAGTTACTTACTTCTATTTTGGAATGTTGGAAATAAGGAGAGAGAAAGTCCTATTTCTTAATATCCTGGCAATTAAGAGACACTATTTGTAATTTAGATTCACCTTTGATGGTAGAGGCAGGTGTCAAAACCAAACCACAGTGCTATATGAATAACATGACCCAAACTACCTTATTCTGACTTACGTACTCTTAACAGAAAGGAACATACTAGATCCCAGAGCAGCTCTGCAACCCTGAAAGAAGGTACTTATATTCTTATTGATCTTGAGACAACAGAATAAATATAGGCAAACAATAAGCAGTTCAAAGGCATTTTACTACATGCATTGTATCTAAAATATAATATTCTTAGCTGTGTTACCTGGTAGGATAAAATAAAGCTTATCTCATGGAGAAGAATTTTCTCTATTTAGAAACCATCCATTTTTATCTGCCTGTGATCTACAAAACCATCCAAAGAAACTTTCCAGTGTAGTTAGCTAAATTCCTCCAGTTATAAGTTACTCCCTAAAAGTAACTCTGGCACTTTCGAAGGCTCATTAAATCTTTCTGGGCCCTTGGGTATCACTAAGGAAACTGCTACAATAATTTGCTAAATGGTATCCTCGGGACCTTAAAAAGTTCTTGTTCCTCACAAAAGACTAACTTGCTCTCAAGAAGAAATTTACTTCCTACCAGCATTCAACGAAAGACCCTTTGTTTATTGTTCCAAGAAGGATTTAAGGGGGTTAAATCAATTATTTGTTTTAGACAGTCTGTGATCCAAAAAACTACTATTTTTGACTATCAGAGTTAAAAAAAAAAAAAAAAAAAAAAGCACCAACCTGGCTGTCTTCTTCTCACTAGTCCGTCTGTCCACTGGGAGAATCATCTATTTAAATGGGGTGAGGAGTTTGGTCTGCCTTAAATTCCAAATTGGCTGTCCTGGAAATGCATCAGCTATTTCTTTAAGGCCCACAGAAGTTTTATAAACACTGCTCTAAGTTTAAGTGAAACTAGAACTATCTTCAAACTCTTCAATGACATAATCTAAATAAACTAAACTAACATTTCTAAAGGAATTTCCATTATAGTAATGGAAGGAGAGATGAAAAGCCACATTAAAAGTTATGGGATCTTGCTATGGTGTTCTCCCAGTGTTTGTTAATTTACCTCTTCTACCATTTGTACTCTATTCAACCAAATAAAATATAGCATCAAGCTCATGTGGCTATATATGCCTAAAGCTTTTCTGGAAAAAAAAATTTTTTTTTTTTTTCATGGAAGTAGCAGTTAAAAGAAGAAAGGAGAGAGAGCTGGACCTAAAAATCAAACCTGGCATTCATACAAAGATCAAAATTAAAATCTCAAGGAGAAAATAAACAAAGTTCCCCCTTTCAGCCCCCAACCTCCTGCTCTCTTCTTGGCATGCTTTACAAAGAACAGTCTGGGACCTGGCCCTGAGTGTATTCAGTAATGTGCACTTTACAAAAACACAGGTTTGAGGAAGTACTGGCTTGCTTGGAGGAGAAGGGGTCATGAAAAGCCGGCATGGACACCACCATTCCCCATCCTTCCAGACAAGCACTCTGACCAGGCTCCTCTGTAACAGGGAAGGCAACTGACGGGTAGATTCCCAAAAGAACTTGCCAAATAGGACAACATCAGCAAAACATCTTCTACCTGACTCAGAGGACACTGGTGACTTTCATATAAGGAGGAGGAATGACAAAGCCATGAATGGTATTATCAGACCCATTTATAGGATGGGGAAGGGAACTCAAAGATTAAAGAACTTGGATCACAGAGCTAGTAAATGGCAGACCCAAGATCAGGGAATCCTGTTCAGCTGTTCAGTTTTTGTTCTTTCCAAAGAACACACTCTAGGATTGTTTTCAATTGGTCTCTTCTATTTGTTCTAAATCATTAATTTTTTAATACTACTAATTGCTTTCTCTTTTAATATTTTTATTTTATGATTCCCTTCTTAATATATGAAGTTGACTGGATATTTTCTTTCTTAATTATCTAAATACTAAAAAGCTTTAAAGACAGTTTCCTACTAGTGCATATGTTTCTCTTAGGATTTTAATACATAGTCTTTTCACTACTGTCACATTCTAACAGGCTTTATTTCCAAGTGGTTAGGAAATGCTTAATCCTTTTGTTATTACTTTTATATGCAATTCATTTCCTCACAGAATATGGCCTGTATCTTTTCTACTTTGGAGAATTTCTCCTTTACAGGGATTTGTTTTATTTTTTTTAAATATCAGCATTTCCTAAAAGGAAAAGCATTTTGGTATACGTATAATCAACACACACACCTATGTACATACCTGTTATGTATGATCTTGTTAATTATGTTATTCAGATTCTCTAAAATGACTAAATTTTTTTTTTCTTGCTTCATGTGTCGAAGACTGAGGAATGCTCTTAGCTATGTTTTCAGTTGCTCCTTAAATTTTTAGTAGTGTTTAGCTTGATATTTTTGATATAAGTTATTTACCTCAGGTAATAACTACAGATTTTATCTTCTTTAATCAATAAAATTGTTCTCTTTATCCTGGCAAAAAGCCTTTGGCCTAAAATTCCACTTTGTTTGATGTTAATATAACCCAAATGACCCCAGACTTCATTAGCCTGTGGGTACTAAGGATGCTCCATTAATATTAATATCCTAATTTGCTAGCTCATTAACCCCTACCTGTATAACAGTAGGACCTTGACCTCTACTTACAAAGTCCCTAGGCAGTCTATGAGCTTATTCTGGAATCAGTAATCTACTCTTTATCTCCACTGGCTGCTCTTTGAAGACGGACCCTGGGTTCCTGTTAGTTTTTCCTTCCTCTGCTGTGTATCAGGAGCTTCAGGGTCAGAGATATTCTGTCCTCCGGGTGTGGTAACCATGAGGGTACCTTCCATGGATGCAGAAGAGAAGCATTTTAGAGGGATTTCGTTGTGAAGCAGCAAAATCAGCAAGACCACTAGTCAAGTGAGCATTCAGCCTTTTCCCCTCCCCCTTGCCACATATGTTGAGAGAAATTTGAGTAGCAATTGCTCAGTTCAATGCAAACACCCATCTCCAAATTCTAGGCCTGATGCGGATTCTGATTCACCACGCTAACCCCTCTGTGCATCCACGACTATTCTTTTAATAACCACACCTCCTTAAAATATGGATTCTTTTGGAATACCTTCTCTCACAGCTTGAAAGTCTGTAAAATAAAGCCTTTATTTCTAGAATACTCTTAATTTGCTAGGCATCTTTTGAATTATCTTACTGAAGCTTCATGCCCACTCTATGACATAGGAGCTGTGATGACGCCATTTTTGGTTAAGAAACTTACCCACAAAGAACATACTAGCAGCATAGTTACCAATCTTTTCTGCTTCCTCAGTCTTGATTTCTTTATTTAATTCATGCTTCTGGTGACTAAAATATGTCAGTTAGTCCATTCTTTATGAAAAGTAATTAGGTTGTTTACTTTCTGAGTCTTTAAATAGAAATTCTATATAATGTCTTCACTGTGCCTTTACTTATGACAGCACTTGGATCATTTTTTCTCTTCCTATAAATAGAAGTATAGCATAGTGCATAGAACATTAAGGATTTCCTTAAATTCTTAATTTAATCCTTAATTTCTTTAATTCCTTTGCATTTCCTTAAAATGCAGATTCCTAGTAGGAATGCATAAATTCTGATGCATATGGTTTGTGGACCACATCTTAAAAACCACCATATGGTGGTTGGCATTACAGTCTGACATCAGGCAGACTGTTCCAGTCTCTGCTCTGCTTTTGAATAGTTTTGTGCCTATGAACATATTTCCTAACCTCTCTAAAGCCTAGTTTATTCATCTGTAGAATATGACTAATGATAACATCTGTTTTATAGTTGTTTTGAGGATCAAATAAAATAATGCCTATAAATGTGCAGCATGGTTCGGTTCTGGAACATAAGTAATTAACAAATGTTTGCTATTTAAGGAAGTAGTATTATTAGCTGCCATGCCATTATGAACCTTTACATTTTGTAAAAAATAATGATATAATCCCCAATATTTTTCATTAAATTTTTCTTAAATGTTTTTCTACTTGAATCTTAGTAGAAGTATATATTTATATTTAAAATTAAAAAGTGTATAAGCCTAGATGTGGCTTTTTTTGTTCTTTTAATTAATTTTTATAGATTCGTGATAGCCCTCTCAATCTCTCTGTTAGGTCAGGAAAGCTTTTCTTCTATTTTGTCTTTTAGTAACTTTTCCACTCTGAAAATTTTTAAAAGACTCTTTCTGTATATTCTGGAAAAGCTCCAAGAGCATGCCTATGACATTGTCAATTTCAGAAGGGCCATATAAGTTCTATTTTTTTACTATTTTTAATGCTGCTTAAGTGATCTTATAGGGTTATTATTTTATTAAATTCTTTCATTTAATCTGATGGATCTCCTAAATTTTCAATCAGTCACCTCACTTTTCTTTTTTTTCTTTGACAGAAATAACAATTTCTTGAATTTGTTTAAGATTTCAAAATAGCAGGGGTGCCTGGGTGGCTCAGTGGGGTAAAGCCTCTGCCTTCGTCTCAGGTCATGATCCCAGGGTCCTGGAATCGAGCCCTACATCAGGCTCTCTGCTCTGCAGGGAGTCTGCTCTCTCTTCTCTCACTATGCCTGCCTCTCTGCCTACTTGTGATCTCTGTCTGTCAAATAAATAAATAAAAATCTTAAAAAAAAAAAAAGATTTCAAAGCAGCAGAAATCTAAAATTCATGTTCCCTAGAGTTTAAACAGATTTCTCTGGAGGGAATAGGAGACAGACCATGCTTTGAGTTGTGAAAGTATGGATTATAGATTTTTAGCTTAGGTGTCTAAGATGATGATGAAATCTGGAAAAGCAGAGTTAGGGCTCTGGTGGAGAAAGACATTTTAAATTTGCCAAGTTGTGGATTTCACATGGGGAATCCAAAGAGAGCTCCCTAACAAATGATATTCAGATCTGGATTTTGGGTAAGTTTTATCTAGAGATAAGTGTTTCGGTATGATTATATACTTGATAATAAGAGCAAAGAAAATCAACCAGGAGAGGGAACATAAGAAATCACATTTCAGTGATGAATTGAAGAATGAAGAATGTCCACTGAACTCTAAAAAAAGTAACTAAAGAAGCTAAAAGGGATAAATTCAGGGGAGAAAATTCAGAGGACTGATGAGTATTAAAAGCTATAGAGGCCAAATAGTATAAGAACTTGAAGAAAATGACAGGATTTGTACAATGAAATGTGGGAATGTGGGTATAGATGCAATGTAATAATGGTGGGTTTTTGTTGTTGTTGTTGTTGTTGTTTTTTGTTTTTTGTAATGCAGGAAAGGTAGAAAAAGAGCAGCAATGAGTCTACACTTCCGATGAGTTTTTCTGTGCACAAAAGGAGAAAGACAAAAATGGGAGAGGTCAGCCATGAATTGAATTAAAGGTCAGGAGCCAGTTAAAATGAAGAAAAAGGAAATACAAGTAGCATGAGAATAATTAATGGAGGGAAGTTCAAAAGATGTGAGAAAGAATGGGGATAAAGCACAGATGGAGAGAGGTGTTATTCTTGGATAGAAGGGACTTCCGAGATTAGACAGAAAGGATAGTACACGTGTGGACTTAACAGATTTGTTGGAGAAGTAGCGTGTTAGAAACATCTGTGTGAGAGTGTGTCAGAGGATTTAAAGAACATATGGAAAGGTTGTACTAATTCCAGTGAGGATGCCAGCATTAAAGAATGTCAAAGTGTTTTGAGAGTCCATTACGTATTGACAATGGCAAATTTGTAACAATTCTACTTTTTTCTACTTACTTTCTAATTTTTACTATTAATGAACTTAGTTTCATCAATTTTTTTCTAGATATATTTAGTATTTTGTGTACATGGGCATCATGTACAAGGATGATGTGGCAGAGAAGAGGTAACAGAGCAGGATCAGTACAAGAGAGGATTTGAAGCCTACAATAATGGGATCTAGGCTAGACTAGGTGTACAAGATACTGGCCACATCCATAGTGCAGTCAGGGGAAATGCAGCTATAAGTTGCCATGCTTTGTGTCATGCCAACCTCATGATGCAAGCACCACTGGGGCAGAAATAGGTCTCCAAACACAACCAACAGTGGATGGGTCTATGAGATGTGCCTGGCGTGAAAACTGCCAAAGGTGATTTCTTAGTTTGTTGCAATATAACTAACTCACTTCCTCTGTGAAATGTAGATGAGACAGTAGGGACAGACATTATAAAACAACAGAGACCGCAGTATCTAACAGCAGGAAAAAATTTAACTAAAAGAAAAGAAGAAAAAAGGTAGAGTTAATGGGAGGAAAGGAAGTTTTAAGAAAAATAAATAGAAGAAAATGAGTAAGTTAAATTTAAAACATTTACCTCACGTAACTATACTTGAAATCATTTTTTAAAAATGCAGTAATTCTTGAAGTGACATAAGTGGAATTATGTTTGTGTTTTTCTTCATAACAGTTTATGAGATTCTTAAGAAAAAGGACCAAATATTACCTTATATCATATACACAAAACTTAGCAATTTTATATATTAATTTCTTTAGTAGCAAAAACACAGCATTGAGAATAATGTAATATTATTTCCTGTGTATTAGAAATTGAAACTTTCTTTTAGCTAAGAACTAACTAGTACCAGGATTTGGGGTAGGAGAGTTGGTAAGTTTCTTTAAGAAATATAGACTTGGAGACATTTCATTCCTTTCCATATTGGTGTTAACCTTCAAGAGACGGCAT
Source organism: Mustela nivalis (assembly GCF_964662115.1). NCBI lineage: Eukaryota > Metazoa > Chordata > Mammalia > Carnivora > Mustelidae > Mustela > Mustela nivalis. The sequence goes on from NC_139021.1 coordinate 79,246,804, forward strand.
TGGATAACTAGGCTATTATTTTGTTTTGTCAAAATTCATTTTCACATAATCTTATTTGTAGGATAAATAAATGGCATAACTAACGTGTATTTTATCTGATATCTCCAATATCTTAGAGGTGAAATGACTGAGGCTCCTTAGTTGATAGAGTTGGCAGAGGCAATCAGCTCCCATTGCAAAGATTCTTTAAAAATGGGTAAAGAAAATTTCTAGAGTCATTCTCTGAGGCCAACATTACCTTGACCCCCAAACCAGACAAAGACTAAAAAGGAGAATTACAAACCAATATTCCTGATGAACATGGATGCAAAAATTTTCACCAAGATTACTAGCCAATAGGATCTAGCAGTACATATAAAAGGATTATTCACCAGGACCATGTGGGATTTATTCCTGGGCTGCAAGAGTGGCTCAATACCTGCAAATCAATATGATACACCATATTAATAAAAGAAATGACAAAAACACTATGGTCCTCTCAATAGATTAAGAAAAATAATTTGACAAAATACAACATCCTTTCTTGATAAAAGCTGTCCACCATGTAGTAATAGAGAGAACACACTTCAATATCATAAAAGCTATATACAAAACCCATAGCAAATATCATCCTCAATGGGGAAAAATTGAGGGCTTTTCCCTTAGGTCAGGAACATGATAGGGATCTCCACTCTCACCACTCTTTTTCAACAATGTACTGGAAGTCTTAACCACAGCAATCAAACAACAAAAAGAAATAAAAGGCATTCAAATCAGCAAAGAAGAAGTCAAACTTTCACTCTTCACAGATGATATGATATTATATATAGAAAACCCCAAAGACTTCACCCAAAAGTTGCTAGAACTGATACAAGAATTCACTAAAGTTGCAGGACACAAAATCAATGCACAAAAGTCAGCTGCATTACTATACACTAACAATGAGGCAGAAGAAAGAGAAATCAAGGAATTGATCCTATTTACAACTGTACCAGAAAGATACCTAGGAATAAACCTAGCCAAAGAGGTAAAGGATCTGTACCCTAAGAAGTGTAGAATGCTTATGAAGGAAATTGAAGAAGATACAAATAAATGGAAAAACCTTCCATGCTCATGGATTGGAAGAACAGATATTGCTAAAATGTCTGTGCTACCCAAAGCAATCTATGCATTCAATGCAATCCCTTTCAAAATACCACCAACATTTTTCACAGAGTTGAAACAAGCAATCCTAAAATATGTATGGAACCAGAAAAGACCCTGAATAGTCAGAGGAACATTGAAAAAGAAAACCAAACCTGGAGGCATCACAGTTCTGGGCTTCAAGCTGTATTATAAAGCTATAATCATCAAGACAGTATGGTGTTGGCACAAAAACAGACACATAGATCAATGGAATAGAATAGAGAATCCAGAAATGGAATCTCAACTCTATGGTCAACTAATCTTTGATAAAGCAAGAAATAACATCCAATGGGAAAAAATACAGTCTCTTCAAAATATGATGTTGGCAAAATTGGACAGCTGCATGCAGAAGAATGAAACTGGACCACTTTCTTACACCATACACACACACAAAAAGACTCGAAATGGATAAAAGACCTCAGTGTGAGAAAGGAGTCCATCAAAATCCTAGGGAATAACATAGGCAGCAACCTCTTTGACTGTGGCCACAGGAACTTCTTGCCAGACACATCTCCAAAGGCAAAGGAAACAAAGACAAAAATGATCTATTGGGACTTCATCAGTATAAAATGCTTTTGCACAGCAAATGAAATAGTCAACAATACTAAAAAATAAATTTACAGAATGGAGAAGAAATTTGCAAATGTCTTATCAGATAAAGGACTAGTATCCAAAATCTACCAAGAAGTCATCAAATTCAACACCCAAAGAACAAATAATCCAATCAAGAAAAAGACAGAGGACATGAACAGACATTTCTCTAAAGAAGACATACAAATGGCCAACAGACACATGAAAAAATGTTCCACATCACTTGGTATCACAGAAAGACAAATCAAAACCACAATTAGATTCCACCTCACACTAGTCAGAATGGCTGAAATGAACAACTTAGGAAGCAACAGTTATTGGTGAGGATGTAGAGAAAGGGGACCCTCTTAAACTACTCATGGAAATGTAAAGTGATGTAGGCTCTCTGGAAAACAGTATGCAGGTTCCTCAAAAAGTTAAAAATAGAGCTACCCTATGACCAGCAATTGCACTTTTAGGTATTTATTCAAAGGATACAAACAATGATTTGAAGGGGCACCTGCTTCCCAACGTTTATAGCAGCAATGTCCACAATAGACAAACTATGGAAAGAGCACAGATGTCCACTGACGGATGAATGGATAAAGAAGATGTGGTGTATATATACAATGGAATATTACTCAGCCTTCAAAAAGAATTAAATCTTACATTTATAATGATGTGGATGGAACTAGGGGATAAGTGAAATAAATCAGTCAGAGAATGACAAATATCACATAATTTTATTCATATGTGGAATTTAAGAAACAAAACAGATGAACATAGGGAAAGATAAAAACAGAGAGAGAGAGAGAGACAAACCATAAAAGACTCTTCACTATAGGAAAAAAACTGAGGGTTGCTGGAGTGGAGATGGGTATATGGGTGAAGTGCATTAAGAAGGGCACTTGATATAATGAGCACTGAGTCTTATTGCAACTGATGAATCACAGAACTCTACCACTGAAACTAACAATATAGTATGTGTTAACTAAATTGAATTAAAAAATGGGGAGAATAAAAAATAAAAACTGGGGGGTGTGGGGAAAAAAGTAATGTTAATAGTGTGGCACCTGAGTGACTCAGTCAGTTAAGTGTCCAGCTATTGGTCTCAGCCCAGCTCTTGCTCTCCGAGTCATAAGTTCAAGTCTTGTCTGGGGCTCTGCATTGGACATGGAGCCTACTGAAAAACAGATAAACAAGTAATGATAATAGTAATAGTAATAGTAACAGCTCATACAATTATAGCAATGATCAAGCTCATGCAGTTTTGTCTAGCACTCTAAGAATTATGTTCTTATATATTATTATTATATTCTATATTATTATATATTATATATAATATTATTCTATATATTATTATATTCTATATAAAGTCTGGTAATTACATCAACCCATCTGATGAGTACTATGATACCCATATTAGAGTTTAAGAAACTAAAACTCAGAGACGTTATGTGACTTGAGTTCCTACAGCTACCCAAGCGATGTACCAAGAATTTGAATATAAAAATTCATCTTCTTACCTCTCTTCTTTCTCACAGTGTCACACATAATTTGTAGACAGATCAATAGGATGACTTGGTTTTTGGAAATATAGTGTTTATATTCTTGAAAGTACCAACATAGTATCTATGGTCTGTTCCTAGGGTCATAACTGTCACATTATAAGAAAAAACTTTTTAAAGATTATTATTTTTAAAATTTTCACTCTATGTATACTACAACTGTAAGACAAAAAAAGAGAGAGACAAGCCTTTTAATATTTTTTAGTAATGTAGTCATCTGTATATTTGGTACAAGGCAAATAAAATGAAGGGATTATCTTATATATAAAAGCATGATTTGACCAAAAATTTTTAATTTTTATAAGATGATAAGTGAATTATATTTATCGTATTTTAAAAGTTTGGAAGTTTGAAGTATGTATTTGTGGCAAGACTGTGTCAGACTAGAATACCATTTCATTTATTGATATCACTAACAGATAGTATATGTTTTATAAAAATCTGCTTAATTATATGATGAACATCATGAGAAAATTATACTTTGCAGAAACACTTTAAGACAATTATAGCTTAATTTTACTTCTCTGGAATAATAAATAACAAGACTGTCCTCTTCCCCCACTGCCAATAATATCTCCAAGTCAGAGAGATCCAGAAGATTAGATTACAAATTCTAATATTTCTTGTACAGTAATATTTTAACATCATTACAAAAGAATAACATTCAGCCCTCTGGTAATTATTAAATTAAGCTCTAAATGTTTTATAGCATGTATGAACTCAGAAGAGAATCTGCAGTATAAGCAAATCTGGAAGGATATCAATTCTCACACTTCATCAGCACCACTACCATTATCTGATAAAGGGATTGACCAACGTTTTAACTTTAGTATGTCTGAGTCTATAGAATTTACTACCTATTATGAGATCCCATTCCAAGAATGTTCAGTTCTCATTCTTAGAAAGCATTTCTTTGAACTGAATTCTCTAAAATTTTATTCATTTGTCCGAGTTCTACCCTCTGTGGTTAAACTAATAAGCTATAATCCTTTTTTTCCATATGGAAGTACTTTTGTTACTTGAAGACAGTTATCAAATCTCTCTGCATCATCTCATCCCAGATCCCTCAACTGTTTCTCTTGATCTTCAGACCCTTACTCATTCTCTTCTGGAAAAGCCCCACTTACTAAATGTCTCTAAATGATGGAAAGTAAGGCAATGTTATTGCTCCATATATCTAGACTTTTATCCAGGAATCCTTTGGGTGAATAGATTTAACATCCATAATTTTGACTATTTTAGAGGAAATTCAAAGTCCCGTGATATGAAGTAATTAGTAATTTTTCCAACTGAAACATTAGAATTATACAGGTTTAAAAACTTCTGTACAGATGCAAACCACTTAATGAGTAAGAGTGAGTGAGTAAACTTGATCAGCTGACATCCATATCTCCATGGAGCTTTTTGATTCTATAATCCTCAATGTACATATAAAGGTAATTTGTTATTGTGTGTGTGTGTTTGTGTGTGTATGTTTGTGTCAGTAAAAAGTTGCCACAAAATAAACAGTGCTATGTTGGAAATAAAATAACATTAAAAGGTCTAAGAATGTTACAATGATAGCCACAAGAAAGATTTTGGTTATTCATTCTTTAATAATATATAACATGATGAGTCTGCCATATATGCAGTACATAATTTAAAGCAATATGGGGTACCTGGGTGTCTCAGTTGGTTAACTGTTTGTCTTCGGCTCTGGTCATGATCCCAGGATCCTGGGATAGAGCCCTGTGTCAGGCTCCCTGCTCAATGAGGAGTCTGATTCTCCCTCTCCTTCTGCCCTGCTCTTTCTCACTCTCTCTCTCTCAAATAAATAAAATCTTAAAAAAATAAATCAATTAAAAATGTAAATGACCAATGTACATTTTTTTTTCATCTAGTGATGAATAACAAGTTATTGTTAGGCAATTAACTTCTGGGCTGATGATATATCCAACAAATGTAATCCTTCATGCTGAAATGTGATTTGGGAAAGAGTCAAGAGAATTAAACATTTCTGCATATAGAAACTTAGGATTCAAAAAGGTCTCAGGATAGATCCTTCATGTGTATCAAAAGTCCAAAGAACTTCTTATGAAGTAGGCTAAGATAATATCATGGATTTTGCAGTCATACACACTATTAATTGAAAATGAAGTTGTAGGACAACAGTATTGCAGGAAAAAATGCCTCAGATTGGGACCCATTGTAGGCTGGATAATGGTTACCCAAAGATATAAAATAAACTTTCAGAATTCAATAATAAAAAAAGATAAATAACCAAATTAAAATGGGCAAAAGATAAAAATAGACATTTCTCCCAGGGAGATGTACAAATGAACAATAAATACATGAAAACGTGCTTGGTGTCATTAGTCATCTGGGAAATGCAAGTCAAAACCACAGTGAGATTCCACTTGACATCCAGGAAGATGACTAGAATGAAAAAAGTTAAAAAAAAAAATGTGTTAACAAAATTATGGAGGAATAGGACCCTCATTACTCTGCTCCTGCTGGTGGGAATGTAAAATGGTACAACAATTTTGGAAAACAGACTGACATTTCCCTAAATGATAAAACATGGAGTTACCATATGATCTAGAAATTCCATTCCTAGATATATAGCAAAAGAAATGAAAAGATGTCAACACAAAAATGTGTCCATGAATGTTTACAGCAGCATTAACCATAATAGCCAAAAGGTGGAAATAATCCAAATGTTCATCAGTGGGTATGTGGATAAAGAAAATGTGTATTTTATACAGTGTACTATGTAGTCATAAAGAGCACAAAGTATTGATAAATGCCACAACTTGAATCCACCTTGAAAACATTATGCTTAATGGAAGAAGCAACAGTCCATGTGTTATATGATCCCATTCATATAAAAGTCCAAAATAGGGAATTGATATTTGCTCAAGGTTGGGGTTGTGGGGAAAGTTACCTCTTACAAAATGGGACAGGGTTTCTTTCAGAGGTGACAAAAGTATTGTAAAACAGACTGTGGTGATGGTTGCAAGTATCTGTGACTGGTGAAGCTAAAAGTCATTGAGTTATACACTTTAAAAAGGGGAATTATATGGTATAGAAATCTCAAAAAGCTGTTTAAAAAAAAAAAAAAAAAGATGTGCTGGAAGAGAAAGATACCCAAGGGGCATTGTTAAAGTTATAAAAAAAAAAAAGTTGTCAAAATGGAAAGAAATCCATGTGGAATGAAGGGCTATTCCAGAACCCTCTAACAAATACAATTATATAATCAGTAGAAGAGCTAAAGTATTCCCTGTGGCTGAAGAGACTTCTCATTCATCTTCATATTCCTTGAGCAAGTCAACAGATATCAACCACAATAGGGTCACATAAATGATATAAACAAATGAGGCTGGGGTCTCAGGTGAGGTCTACATAGCAGACCCTCTCCTTCCATGGGAGCATTATGCCATTATTACCTTCTACCATCACATGTGGCTGATGACCAGTTTGTTATCCATTTGAATATTTTTTCCAAGAATATTTTTACTTAACTATTTTCTTCTTACAGGCTGTTAGAATCTTCCTTTTATCCTTGAAGACCTGAAATTTCACACAAATAATCCTAGGAATGGATTTTGGTTTTAATTCTGTTGCTGCCTAGCAGCCTTTTAATCCGAAGACCTCTGACTCATTTCTTTTGTATTTTTCTTCACTTCCGTTTTCTCAACTTTCCCTCAGAGTGCTCAAATTCCTTTTATATTTCTGGTCTGAATTTTTGTGTGTAAGATCTGGGAGATAGTTTCGTTTATATCTCTGATCAACAGTATATCATTTGAACACCGGGCAGTCATATTTTTAATTTCCAAGGGTATTTCCCTATTCCATGGTGGTTTTTTGTTTTTGTTTTTGTTTTTGTTTTCCATAAAAGCCTTGTTTTATGGCCACAAATTCTTTGACTCTTTGTGTTCACAGATGACTGTGCCAACTGCTTATTTTACGTTAGCAAACAATAGCCCCAGGAGCACCTCAAATCACAGCAAGAAGGGCTCTACTCTGGCATGTTCCATTATTTATTAAGTCACAGTAGAATCCTAGCTACATCTAGTCAGATTAGTTTCTTTGTTCTAGAGGTGTTCCTTCTGTTTACTTGTCATGGGGTGAACAAGCCCACAGTCATATTACGTTTATGGGACTTTGAGTTGGACTGATCGACCTCATGGATGTTGCCAGATTTTTTGGCCTCACTGGGTAGTGTGCCTTGTTAGTACCTGTGGACTCCATCTGGAGCATCTTCAAAAAGCCCCAGTAAAATAGCCCTGGATATGGCTTTTTAAACCAGTTCTCTGTTCTGGCCTGTGTTATTTCTGCTTTGTTTCACCTGTCACCACATATATCTGTTTTTTGTCTTCCAGAATTGCACTAATAACTTCAGTCCACTGTTGGTCCTCACTCCCCTTTCTTTGCTGTTGTGGGTTTATTCACTTTTGCATACCTTTATTTTCATTTCAATGGTGTTTTCTGTGTCGGAGTGGGGGTGGGGACATAAGGATTCTCTCAGGCCACCATCTTGAACAAAGAAGTATTAGAACCAAGAAAAATATTAAATGGTGTTTTTATGAACATTATCCTGAATAATAAAGCCATATCTAGAAGAGAAGCAATGTAATTAAGTGGACTGTATCAGCTGGAAGAGCCATCTTTTTAATAAATTTGGCAGAACCTGTGAAGAGTGGGGTTTAGTCAGCTGTCACGACAACAAAACCAGATGAAGCCATGAGTAATGCTGGAACATACAGGAATGGAAAGTCTATCCAGGAGAAGGGTTAAGGAAGGACCCTCATGACAAGGTTTCCAGTGTCCATTTTTGATAACATAGATAACAAATAAGCTCTGCATATTCTTGAAAAGGAGGATGACAGGAAGAATGCAATGTTTGGAGAACATTATCATACCAGTTGTGTAAGCAGTACTCTGGATCAAAGACAGGCTAGAGCAGGGAGATCACGTGAAAGTCTGTTGATGTTGTCCAGGAGCAAGGGTCTAAGGAACTAGCAGAGAACAAGGCTGTGCGACAGAAGGCAAGAGGTGAGCTAGTCCTCTTGCTGCTTGATTTAGCTCCTATTTTACTATATTTTACTTCCAAAAGGAAAACAGCACAACAAGAACAACAATCACAAAAAAGAAAACAAATCAAGAGGAACTGAAACCTAAATGTCATGGTCAGTGCAATCAGAGTGGGTGACAAAATAAGTGGCTTTACATTATTTTTTCTACTTTTCAATATTTTTTAATGAAGTGAAAAATAAAGGAGAATGGGAAGACCCAAGGATTTTAATTGCTAGGTATTGTACTGCAACTATGTGGCATGGATTTAAACTCCAGCCCTACAACTTGCTTGCTCAGGTAAAGCTGAGAATTTAAACTCTATGAAGCCCAAAGCTTAATATGTAAAATGAGGTTGATGGGGTACTTGAGTGGCTCAGTCATTAAACATCTGCCTTTGACTCAGGTCATGATCCCAGGGTCCTGGGATTGAGGGTACTGAGCCCCACGTCAGGATCCCTGCTCAGTCAGAAGCCTGCTTCTCCCTCTTTTGTTCCCCCTGCTTGTGCTTCCTCTCTTGCTCTCTCTTTCAAATAAATAAATAAAATCTTATAAATAAATAAATAACTTTTAAAAATGAGGTTGAAAGTGAAATCACCAACTTCATAGACTTCTTGGGGAAATAAAATAGGATGGTGCATGGAAAACCAAGGTTGCCTATTATTCTGTAAGATTTGCAAACTTTTTTAAAGATATGACTCTCACAGGTAAATGCAGCATATCTACACCAACTATTACTTAAAAATCTGCAGTGTTTTGCCACAATAATTTGTACTAATAAAAAAAATTCCTAAAAAAAAATACATTAGTTAAAACAGTTCTAATTATAAAAATTACAATGAATCTTGATTCTTATGACAATTTTAGTCATTTGACCATGACTTAGTTTCCTTATTTAACAATTATACTTTAATTAAAAGATGTGTTATAGTGTTATATTTTATAATAATTCCAAGGGAGGTAAAATTATTTTTCTAAATCTCCAATATATACAGTCACTAGTATATGCTATTTCTAATTGCTAATTAGATGCCATTAGAAATAATCTAATAATCTAATAACCTAATCTAATAATCTAATGGCCAATTCTGTTCTATAACAAACTGATATGAAACCTTATTGTATCTTTCTGTTTTGAGGACCAAATTTCCTTCTAAGGTTGAAAAACTCAGGCAAAACCAAGATTATTACAGTTACTCAAATATAGAAGGAAACTAACATAAAAATTCTATAACTACTAACATAAAAATATGGTACTATTTATGGTGATTAATTTTCACAATACTGTTCAAATCAAGTGGTGTTTTATATCTCAGAAATCATCAGAATACAATGTCTCACTTCTGTTCATTCTTTATTCATGTGAATGACTATGTAAATCATTGCTAATAGTTAGCTGCCTGATTTTCATGTCCATGTGTAATGGCTAAGGAAGACCTAGTTGTTGTTGTTCATTATGGTAAGTTGGAGGGAAGAAATGAATGAGTCAGAAAGCTAGAGTGCATTTTCTCTTTTTATTTAGGTAGTAAGGTATTTCCTTGAGGAGCTGCCAAATGAAAGTTATATGGAGGACCAGTTCTTAAAGTAATATAATCAATAGAAGCCAGGGTTTTTTCCTTGGTTGATTCAAAATACTTACTAAGATTTTAGAGACTCACCATTATAACTAAAATCATCAACTATTATATCACTGTTAATTTATTGACAAAAGAGAGTTATGGCTTAAAAAGAAAATGTCATTGAACTGATATTTATTACCATTGCCATAGTTGTCTTTAAAACTTCCAAATTGAGGGGCACCTGGGTGGCTCAGTGGGTTAAAGCCTCTGCCTTCGGCTCAGGTCATGATCTCAGGGTCCTGGGATGGAGCCCCATATTGGGCTCCCTGCTTAGCAGGGAGCCTGCTTTCCCCTCCTGCTTGCCTCTCTGCCTACTTGTGATCTCTCTCCCTCTGTCAAATAAATTTAAAAAAATAAAATAAAAAAAATAAAACTTCCAAATTGAATGAATAAAGTCATCAGGGTCAAGTGTCTTTGATCAGAGGTTAATAAATTAAATCTTTCAAGGGAAAAAGAAACTTTGCAGAGAAATTACAGGAAATAAGTACTCTAGCATATGTAGAATTTGTTTTCTTATGTGGCTAACAATTCATGTACATGGATATTAAAGGAGGCTAGTTGATAACAGCATTTCTTCTTCAAAACAAGTTTCTGGGGCGCCTGGGTGGCTGGGTTGGTTGAGCAACTGCCTTCCGCTCAGGTCACGGTCCCGGAGTCCCGGGATCGAGTCCCGCATCAGGCTCCCAGCTCCATGGGGAGTCTGCTTCTCCCTCTGACCTTCTCGCCTCTCACGTTCTCTCTCACTGTCTCTCTCTCAAATAAATAAATAAAATCTTTAAAAAAAAAAAACCAAGTTTCTAAAGTGTGATGGATATTTGTGTGGAAGTGTGACTTGGGCATTTGTTAATGAACCCTGTTGGCAACCATCAGATGTCATGAGAGCAGGATCTTGATGGGTAACTAAGGCTGCCTTATGTCCTTTGCATCAGTTAGTAGGAAACAGGATTTCCTCTGAGGTGTTAGATCTCAGTTGCTGGCGTTATCTTTTGCTTATCACACTGTTGTCAAGTATTCTGCAATTTATTTTGATTTGGCATCTTTATGCCATTTGATTTCAATTTTATGCTCCATTATGAAAATGGGTGGTAAACATATAATGAATTTATATAAGAATCACTAGGCTTATCCTTGTGCTGGTGGTGATGAGTTGCAATTTTGACAAACACTTGGAATTACTAATCAAGGGCTGGGTTTTCTCAAGTAATGTTTAGGTTTTATAGTTGTAGACACATAACTTTTTAAAAACCATTATTTACAAACATTCCTGGAGGAAAAATAACTTTGTGGTCATAAGTTTGCTGCTTTGTAATTCAAATCTGTTTTTTTTTTTTTTAATTAAAATTTCTTTTGCGGCTCAAGTATATAATAACTTGAGATTTCTCAAATGTGACTGGGGAGTTATGCCAGACCCAGCTATCCTGCCATAGTACACAGCATGTGAATCAGCTCCAGGAACTATTCATCTCAATGGCATACTTTGATATGAACGTGGCGCCTACACCAATCCATGTTCTCCTACGACAGCTTAAATGATTGTGTTCTTCTAAATAAAGGGAAATTACAAAAAGAAAACCTTTAGAAAAACAGCTTAATATAAAATCTGTTTAGGGCTACTGATGAAGAGGTGTTCCTTAATAATTCTCAGACAAAGACAGTGGGAGAATTACAGGTAGGACAATGTCTCAATAGTTCATCACAAAAGATGAATTACTATTCACATTTAAAGTACGGATTGGAATATCAAAGTTTCCTGCAACTTCCATAGGACTAACACTTTTTTGCCCTGGGCCAGGGTAAAATTAATGACAGGTGGAAACCATCTGATAGCCCCACTGGCATTCACTCTCATATCCTACCTGGTCATTGTTTTGATTGTGTAATTCTTTTACCAATAGGTAGATGAGAATAACAGTAACACAACTAGAACATTATTTTACATCTTGATTTTCTCTTTGATTCAAACTTTGGAAAGTAGGTGTGATTATCCCTATTGTATAATTAAGCATGCCATAGCCTTACAGAGGTTGGGTGATTTCAAGAGGCAGACTATGGTTGGGCCTAGTTTTCCTCTCATCATCATACACAAAAATCCATGTGTTTTCCATATATCATAGCAATGGTTTAGATTTAATTTCTCATGCTGTAACTATTTTTAGAATACATTATAAATGTCTAATATGGTATCAACATCCTGAATATTAATCTTGATGAACACAGGGGTGTTTTGTAAGAGTCCCAGATGCTGCATATGTAAAGCATGGCATGAATGATGTTGGAGCCATATAAATACAATAATGCACACTTGGCCAACACTTAATGCCTTTTGTTTTGTTTCTTCTTTCCATGTCAGCTTCCTCGACATTGCCTTTAACATCAGGACCCATCGGATAATTACATTTCATCTTTGGATTTTGGTGGCAAAGGAAACAGACAAGGCTTTATACATTTGCAATTGTCCTTAGAAATTATACAATGATGATTTTTTTAAAAAGATTTTATTTATTTATTTATTTGACACAGAGAGAGAGAGAGAGAGAGAGATCACAAGCAGGCAGAGAGGCAGGCAGAGAGAGAGGGGGAAGCAGGCTCCCCGCTAAGCAGAGAGCCCTATGTGGGGCTCAATCCCAGGACCCTGAGATCATGACCCAAGCTGAAGGCAGAGGCTTAATCCACTGAGCCACCAGGAGCCCCTACAATGATGATATTTTTAAAGAATCATTTTCCCAGTAATACAAATTTTTAATAAACTGTTAAAGATATACTTTTTTAAAAATCACTGTTTAAAATAGGAAGTGCCACGTATACTCCTTTTATTTCTTTTGCCAAAATTCAAGTGCAATAATAACATGAGTATACTAAATCCTTTAGTTTATCTTTGGATAGATGCTTGGAATTGTTTTTCTAATATCTTTATACACCCTAGATCACGTGGAAAGGAAAGAGAAAAGAAATTAACTCTTCCTGACAGGATGTTCCAGACACTATGTTACTTACTTAACAACCAATATTTTACTTCGTCTTGAAAACTATCCTTCAGGAAAGATGTTAATATCCCCATGTTATGGATGCTGAACCTCTAGTCTCTATCAGCTAAGTTACTGGTCCAATTTAGCAGTGATGAAATATGGTTTTGAATGGGACTGCCCATGCTTTCTGCTTTTATTGTATTATTGGGTTGTAGCAGTTAAGGGACTCGGGCTTTATTTTCTTTTTTTCCATAACACTAGCTTTAAAAAGACCTTTTCCTTTGAATAAGTCATTTTCAATACTTGGTAAATATATTAGGGAGGATCTCAGTGACTCTGACAAAATTTAAACTAATACCAGGGTTGATATTTGTCAGATAACAAAACTTTTTTTTCCCCACTTAACATTAAATTCATTAATAACAATACCACAAAATTACTTCCGCCTAAAACCTCATAAAACAGGAACTAATCAAAGCAAACACACTTAACAGCTAATGATGATTTTAATTTAGCTGTAAATGCCTCAAAGGCTAGTAATTAGAGAGCAGTTATACGCTTTTTGTTTTGCAAAATAAATTATTGCTGCATGTTTTGCCACAATTTTCTCTACTTAATTTTGTTAAAATAGTCTTATTTGTGCAAAATTTTAAAATAGATCTTATGGCTAGATAATTTAGATAACCGTATTATAATCAATTTTCTGTTTAAAATAATAGCTCATGAATATGTTTTGAACAATAAAACTGGCCACAAATGTGCTATTAAGCAAAAACAAAAAGAGCCAAGTAAATAAACTCTTTGCAGTTCTTGATTGCATGCTACTACTCACTTTAGATTTAATGAAGGGTTATTTGTTTAGCAACAGGAATGTGAGTCATATATCCTGACAATATTATGGCTCTAAACAATGAAGGTTAACATAAATCACATATTTTCCCCAAACAGACATGATCATTGGTATTTTCTCTTTAGCATTTAGATCAGTAGCTCCACAACTGCAGAACTAAATTAGAGATCAATGATATTAAGTTACCTTCTCATATTTATACATGGCTGGTTTGAGGTTTCCACAGGATGGGTGCGGGCAGAGGCTTTGTGCTACAGATGTGAAGAACACCAAATATAACACTGTAAATAGGGCTAACACCCATTCATGAAGACAGAATTTTTCTTAGAAGAGAGACCATTAAAAGAGTGAAGTATAGACGCCATAATTTTGAGCCTCAGAATGAGAAAACCAAAACATTCTTAAGGGAGACTGAGAGTAAATTGATAGTTAGAAAAGGAAAGGGCTAAATTTGGGGCATTTAAGTATAGCAGTTGCTCTTTCTTCCCCATTTGCCAATAAAAAATGGTTGCTTTTGTTTGTTTAAGATACAAATAATAGATAGGCATTTAAAAAGCATCTAACAATATATATTAAATAAGGAAAAATACCATGGACATTTGGAACCTCCAACCCTGGGATAAAGTTAACAAGCATGAACTTTCTGATGACTATCTATCTGTGCTTTGCATTATATACTAAAACAAATGGATTTTTACATAACTAAGACAGCCACCTCCATTGTTTTCTAGGGGAATAGTGTATCCCTGGAGGTATGCAATGTGCAGATACCACACATGAGTCATAATACACATGTTATTATTGTTATTTGGGGTATTTGGGGAGGGAATAGATGTAAGTAAGGCCTTGCCTTTCATCTCCTCTTCAGGACATTAGGACAAGAAATTGAATCATATCTATGATATAGCTATTTAATCATATCTGTAAATTAGGGTCCAGTTGTCTTAGAAAAACTAGATCATATCACATCATCTTTTCTTCTTCTCGCTTTTCTCACTTTTTAAATAAAGGCTGCTTGATACTCCGTATTGTGCCTGTATCCCAAATTTTCAGTGTCCCCTATTGATAGCTCCAAATTTTGCCCAGTATGTCCGATGATGAAATTAAAAAATCCTTTTATATGTCCTTCCAACTTGGCACATACTTTCTAAGGAATACACCCACAGGAGAAAAGTTTCTGAATTAAAGCCTAGATAACATAAATTTTAACAGGAAATGTATAACTCCTTACATTTCTTGTTGCATTGTATATGAATAACATTTTCCTGACATCAACAGCATTTATAGATTTTACAGTACTTTATAATTGTTTCTAATCGACCATTGGCGAATTTTTTTTTTAGGATTTTATTTATTTATTTGACAGAGAGATCACAAGTAGGCAGAGAGGCAGGCAGAGAGAGGGAGGAAACAGGCTCCCCACTGAGCAGAGAGCCTGATGCGGGGCTTGATTCCAGGACCCTGGGATCATGACCTGAGCGGAAGAGCCACCCAGGCGCCCCCAACTGGCAAATTTTAAGTATCAGTTCACATTCTGGTATTTGCTTTTCAGATCCTTGTCCATTGTCCCATGTTTTTTTTCTTGTTGATCAGTAAGGATACAGTAATATTATCAAAATTATCCTTTTGCATCTATAGAATATTAGTATTTTTACCCACATCCACTTTTTGCCTGTTAACATTCTTGTTATGAAAAATTTTTAATTTTTCTATATTCAGCATATAGAATATATGTCATAGATGTCATATATGACATAGATGTCATTTTTTCATTTTATAACTTCTAGAATATGGAGTCTTATCTAGGGAGATCTCTGATACTCCATGATTATTATGTGTCAGGATTTAGATTTTCTGCAAGGAAATTTTCTTTTATTATATTGCTTTATATGTTTAAATTTTTCATTGATTTCATCCCGTGATCAAGTGAGGTTTATTCCTGGGTTACAAAGGTGGTTCAATATTCATAAAACAATCAATGGGCTATATCACATCAATAAGATAAAGGATAAAAACCATATGATCATTTCAATAGATGCAGAAAAAGCATTTGACAAGGTAAAACATCCATTCATGATAAAAAACAAAACAAAACAAAACAAAACAAAAACCTCTGCAAAGTAGGTCTAGAGGAAGCATATCTCAACTTAATAGAGGCCTTATATGAAAAACCCACACAGCCAACATCATACTCAATCTTGAAAAACCAGGAACTTTTCCCCTAAGGTCAGGTACAAGATACAGATGTTCACTCCCATCACTCTTATTCAACATGGTACTGGAAGTCCTAGCTACAGCAATTAGACTACATAAAAAATACAAGGGATCTAAAATTATAAGGAAGAAGTAAAACTCTTGCTATTTGCTGATGACACAGTATATGTAGAAAACCCTAAGGATGCCACCAAAAAAACACTGCTAGAACTGAAAAATGAATTCAGTATACAAAATCAATGGATACAAAATCAATGTTCAGAAATCTTTTATGTTCTTATACACTAATAGTGAAATAGCAGAAAGTAAAGTTAAGAAAACAATCCCATTTATAATTATACCAAAAACACTAAAATATCTAGGACTAAACTAAACCAAATAAGTGAAAGACCTGTAGTCTGAAAACTGTAAAGCACTGAGGAAGGACATTCAAGGTAACACAAAGAAATGGAAAGACATTCCATGCTTATGTGTTGGAAGAACAAATATTATTAACATGTTTGTGTTACTCAAGGAATCGAATACAATCTCTATCAAAATACCAACAACATTTTTCACAGTACCAGAAAAAATAATCTTAAAATGTGTATGGAACCACAAAAGACCCTGAATAGCCAAACTAACCTTGAAAAAGAAAAGCAAAGCTGGAGGCATCAGAATTCTGGACTTGAAGGTATATTGCAAAGCTGTAGTGCTAAAAAAGAATATAGTACTAGCACAAAAATAGACACATAGAACAATGGAACAGAACAGAAAACCCGGAAATGAATCCACACCATATTGTCAATTAATCTTCAACAAAACAGGAAAGAATATGCAATAGGAAAAAGACAGTTTCTTCAACAAACGGTATTGGGAAAATCGGACAGGCACATGCAAAAGAATGATCTGTACCAGTTCCTTCCACCATACACAATAATCAACTCAAAATGGATGAAATACCTAAATGTGAGACTTGAAACAATAAAAATCCCTGAAGAGACTGCAGGTAGTAATCTCTCTGACATTGGCCATCATAGCATTTTTCTAGATATATCTCCTGCAGCAAAGGAAATAAAAGCAAAAATAAACTATTGGGATTACATCAAATTAAAAAGTCTCTGCACAGTGAAAGATTAAAGGCAACTTATGGAATGGATGATTTTTCAAATGATGTATCTGATAAAGGATTAGTGTCCAAAATATATGAAGAACTAATACAACTCAACAGCCAGAAATCAAATGATCTAATTAAAAATGATATGAATAGATATTTCTTCAAAGAAGACATACAGATGATCGACATGAAAAATGCTCAACATCACTCATCATCTAGGACAAGCAAATCAATACTACAATGAGAGATCACCTCACATTTTTCAGAATGGCTAAAATAAAAACCACAAGGAACAACAGGTGTTGGTGAGGATGTGGGGAAAGGGGAGCCCTCTTGCACTGTTGGTAGAAATGCAAATTGGTATAGCCACTGTGGAAAACAGTATGGAGATGCATCAAAAAGTTAAAAATAGAAGTACCCTATGACCCAGTAATCACACTACTGGGTATTTACCCAAAAAATACAAAATCACTAATGCAAAGGGATACATACACCCTTGTGTTTACTGCAACATTATTTACATTGACCCAACTATGGAATCAGACCAAGTGTCCATTGATAGATGAATGGATAAAGAAGATGTGGCATATATTTACAATGGACTATTATTCAGCCATAAAAAAAAAAATGAAATCTTGTCATGGATAGAGCTAGAGAATATAATGCTAAGCAAAATCAGTCAAAGAAAGACAAATATCATATGATCTCACTCATATGTAGATTTAAGAAATGAAACAAATGAGCAAAGGGAAAGAGAGAGTGAGAAACAGACTCTTTATTATAGAGAACAAATTGATGATTACCAGAGGAGAGATGGGTGGGGGTATGGGGGAAACAGGGAACAAATATTAAAGATTACACTTACCATGATAAAAAAAAAAAGTAAAGGAAAATAAATGCATACAATAAAAATTTTTTATATCTATTTTTAATTATTTTTATATATGGTATGAGATGGAATTCATTTACCATTTCTTCATAAAACAAGTTGTGGCAGTATCCTTTTTTAATAAAGGTTCTATTTATTTATTTGAGAGAGAATGATAGCTACAGAGAGTAGGAGCAGGGGCAGGGGTTGGGGTGGGTAGGGGCAGAGGGGGAGGGGGAAGCAAGTTCCCTGCTAAGCAGGGAGCCTGATGTAGGGCTCCATCCCAGAAACTGTGGAATCATGACCTGAGCCAACGGCAGGCACTTAACTGATGGAGCCACCTAGATGCCCCAGTTTATCCTTTCTTCCAAATGCCTTTAATATGTGCATTTTTTATGTCAAAGATCTAATTCTGAATTCTGTATTTGCCTGATATATTTATCTGTTCCTATATTAAGTCCATATTGACTTTATGGATATATAGTATGTTCTGATATCTGGTAAGCAAGTATCCTCTCAATTTCCCCATCTTCATAATCTTATTTTATTTTAAAGATACTTACCGTTCACTGTAACCTTTAAGCATTTTATGCACTTTCAAAGGAGTGAATTGAATTGCTCTTGGAATCTTGAATTGTTCATTGGAATTGCATTGAACTTATATATAACTGTGGAAAATGATAGCTTAAGTTATTAGATTTTCCCATTCAAGAACATATGGCTTTTTTATTTATTCAGATTCATTCTGTTTTTCATCCAGCATAGTTTTTCCATGCAGTCTGTTATTTTCTTGTGAGATATATTTCTTAATCTTTTAGAGATATATTTCTTAATATTTAGTGAGATATATTTCTTAATATTTTACAACCATAATTTGTATGGTTGTAAATAACATACCATTTTTAATTTTCACTTTTACACATTTATTGCTAGAGCATAGAAAAGTTGCTAACTTTGGATATGTATCTTGTATTTGTTCTCATTATAAAACTATCTTAAGAATTACAATATCTTCCAGAGAATTTTTATATTTTCTAGGTATGCAATAATATCATCAGTGAGAAGAAACAAATCTATCCCTTCTTTTCAAACATGTCAGTTATTGTTTTTTTGTTATATTGCATTTCCTAAATACTGAAAGGCAATTTTAAGTAGTAGTCTCTTTGTAGGTATGTCATGTTTTTTCTTTTTTAGCTTATTAATTGATCAAAAGGATAGATTTCCTGATATCAAACCACCCTTGCATTTTTAAAAAATAAACCTAACTTGCTCATAACATATTCTTATAACACATTGTGAGATTTCATTTGCTAAGTATTAGAATTTTTATAGCTTTATTAATTAATGAGGTTGCTATATAGTATCATTTTTATTCCTTTCCAGATCTTTTTTAACTTTCAAATATATGCTATTATTATATTATTATTATATATTATTATTTTATTACTTTAATTGGTGTATAGTTGATATATCCAGGTGTGTGTGTGTGTGTTTAAAGATATTTATTTATTTATTTATTTGGGAGAGAGAGACAGAGATAGCACAAGCCAGAAGGAAAGGGAGAAGCAGGCTCCTCATGAGCCCCAAGCAGGGCTTGATCCCAGGACCCCGGGATTGTGACCTGAGCCGAAGGCAGATACTTAACCTAATGAGCCACCCAGGCACCCCTCCAGGTGTGTTTTTAATGCTGGTTTTAGCCACAACAGGGTCTTTCATCTGCAATAATTTGGAT
Organism: Mustela nivalis; assembly: GCF_964662115.1. Classification (NCBI taxonomy): domain Eukaryota; kingdom Metazoa; phylum Chordata; class Mammalia; order Carnivora; family Mustelidae; genus Mustela; species Mustela nivalis. The sequence continues at coordinate 79,266,503 of NC_139021.1, forward strand.
AATCTTGGAATCTGTTTTTCTTTAAAGTATAGATAATTTCAACTCTGAAACCATCTGTCTTATGGCCTTTCTAAATAATAACTCTAACCATGTTTTTAACTTCTACCATGGTACTGAGCCTACTCAACTTTTCCATTTGTTCTAACATCACATTTGATACCCTGACAATATGTTGATAGGCGGGGCGCCTGGGTGGCTCAGTGGGTTAAACCTCTGCCTTCAGCTCTGGGTCATGTTCTCAGGGCCCTGGGATGGAGCCCTGCATCAGGCTGTCTCCTCGGCGGGGAGCCTGCTTCTCTCTCTCTCTGTGCCTGCCTCTCTGCGATCTCTCTCTGTCAAATAAATAAATAAAAATCTTAAAAAAAATATGTTGATAGGCAAACATATAATTTCTCCCAAACTTTCATTTCTTTTAATGAGATGTGTTATGGCTCTTTGTCTCCTTTCTCATTTCCAGTCTTCTCTCTTTGCTCTCTATTTTTTCTGTTCTCAAGATTGCAAAGATTTACTCTATTTTATTAGTCTTCTCTTTTCTCTATGATTACAGATGTTTTAAATGATAGTGTTCCTGATACACCACTTTCACCCTGTTCCATGTTCTTTTTGTTATTTTGTTTTACTTAGTATTCTATCCATCAGGGTTTTTTGTTTGTTTGTTTGTTTGTTTTAGGATTTTATTTATTTGAGGGAGAGAGAGAGAGAGCATGAGCAAGAGAGTATGAGCAAGGGGAAAGGGTGTTGCAGAGGGCGAGGGAGAAGCAGACTCCTGGATGAGCAGGGAGTCGACGTGGGATTCCATCCCGGGATCCTGGCCCAAGCCAAAGGCAGACATTTAACTGACTGGGCACCCAGGCTCCCCTATCCATCAGTTTTTAAATAATAAGTAATTTTTTCTTTTGTTGTTTGATTGGAAAATACTAAATTCTAAGTATTTAATATATTTCAGTCACCTTTTGTATTCATTTAAAAAATTTCTTTATATTATGATAGAGAAAATGTTCTTAAACATCTACTTTAAAAAACTAGTTTTCATAATCAAGTACAGATCTTTCTTTTAAAATTAATTTTAACTTTTGTCTTTATTAATCATGATATTCTGATATCAGACATATCAAAATATTAAAAATATCAAAACCAATCCCTCCATTTATATGGATTATTTATTAAAATTATTATTCTTTAGCTGTTTTTTAACTGCATTGATCATAGTTGCTCTTCCTTTTTAGCCTTGAAAACTTTCTTTTTAATGATTTTATTTATTTATTTGAGGGAGAGAGCACATGTGCAAATATAGGAGGGGTAGGGGGAGGGGCAGAGGCAGAGGGAGAAGCAGACTCTCTGCTGAGCAGGAGCCAGGGGCTCCATTCTGAGACCCTGGGATCATGGTCGACCCGAAGCCACTAACTAAGCCTCATTTGACTGAGCCACCAAGGTGCCCACCCTTGAAAACTTTTGAAATAATTTTTTAATAGCTACCCATAGGATTGTGTTATAATGAACTTCTTTCCTATCCTTTTTATAACATAGACTATTTTCCTTTTTATTATTATTCTCCCCTAATTTTTCCCTCTAATCAGTGAGAAATTTAAAAAGTTTCACCCAGTTTTCTCCCTCATTGCAATTCCTGTGTTTTGCTAGGATAAATCTGCACTTAATAGAACTTATCTTCCATTTCAAAAGTTTTTCTTATGCTCATACATTTCCAGAAAGTTTATACTTATTAAGTCATATATATTCATTACTCCCAACTTTTTATTCTTCTGAGGATTTGTACTGGTCTCAAGGTCCCTGGAATGTGGCCTCATTTGTTGTTTGATTAAAGTCAACTGTTTGTCCTCAAATGTGCAACTTAGTAGTCAAAATACTTAAATATCTTTAAATATAGATAGATAATAGGTAGAAAAATAAAGTCAATTATTTGACCTTAAATAAGCACTTGGTAGTATACTCTCAAAGTTCTTGAATTATTTTATTTTATTTTTTTTAATTTAATTTAATTTTTTTTTAGTGTTCCAAGTTTCATTGTTTATGTGCCACTCCCAGTGCTCCATGCAATCCATGCCCTCCTTAATATCCACCATCTGGATATTAAGGAGGGCAACCTTCTAGCCCCCTCCCCTCCAAAACCCTCAGTTTGTTTCTCAGAGTCCACAGTCTCTCGTGGTTCATCTCCCCCTCCGATTTCCCCCAACTCACTTCTCCTTTCCTTCTCCCAATGTCCTCCGTATTATTCCTTGCGCTTCACAAGTAAGTGAAACCACATGATAATTGATTCTTTCTGCTTGACTTATTTCACTCAGCATAATCTCCTCCAGTCCCATCCATGTTGATACGAAAGTTGGGCATACTTTCTTTTTGATGGAGACACAATACTCCATTGTGTATATGGACCATATCATTTTTTTTCCTTATGTCTTTTTTTTAATTTATTTTTTATTTTCAGCATAACAGTATTCATTATTTTTGCACCACACCCAGTGCTCCATGCAATCCGTGCCCTCTATAATACCCACCACCTGGTACCCCGACCTCCCACCTCCTGCCCCTTCAAAACCTTCCAATTGTTTTTCAGAGTCCATAGTCTCTCATGGTTCACCTCCCCTTCCAATTTCCCCCAACTCCCTTCTCCTCTCTAACTCCCCATGTCCTCCATGCTATTTGTTATGCTCCACAAATAAGTGAAACTATATGATAATTGACTCTCTCTGCTTCACTGATTTCACTCAGCATGATCTCTTCCAGTCCCGTCTATGTTGCTACAAAAGTTGGGTATTCGTCCTTTCTGATGGAGGCATAATACTCCATAGTGTATATGGACCACATCTTCCTTATCCATTCGTCCGTTGAAGGGCATCTTGGTTCTTTCCACAGTTTGGCGACCATGGCCATTGCTGCTATAAACATTGGGGTACAGATGGCCCTTCTTTTCACTACATCTGTATCTTTGGGGTAAATACCCAGTAGTGCAATGGCAGGGTCATAGGGAAGTTCTATTTTTAATTTCTTGAGGAATCTCCACACTGTTCTCCAAAGAGGCTGCACCAACTTGCATTCCCACCAATAGTGTAAGAGTGTTCCCCTTTCTCCACATCCTTTCCAACACATTTTGTTTCCTGTCTTGCTAATTTTGGCCATTCTAACTGGTGTAAGGTGATATCTCAATGTAGTTTTAATTTGAATCTCCCTGATGGCTAGTGATGATGAACATTTTTTCATGTGTCTGATAGCCATTTGTATGTCTTTATTGGAGAAGTATTTGTCCATATCTTCTGCCCATTTTTTTATATGATTGTCTGTTTTGTGTGTGTTGAGTTTGAGGAGTTCATTATAGATCCTGGATATCAACCTTTTGTCTGTACTATCATTTGCAAATATCTTCTCCCATTCCGTGGGTTGCCTCTTTGTTTTCTTGACTGTTTCCATTGAATAATCTCAGTCTTTTGGTATCGGTTGAGTCCTGATTTGTGACCCAGTATGTGGTCTATTCTTGAAAAGGTTCCATGTGCACTTGAGAAGAATGAGTATTCTGTTGTTTTAGGGTGGAATGTTCTGTATATATCTATGAGGTCCATCTGGTCCAATGTGTCATTCAATGCTCTTGTTTCTTTATTGATTTTCTGCTTCGATGATCTGTCTATTTCTGAGAGAGGCGTGTTAAGATCTCCAACGATTAGTGTATTCATATCAATATGACTACCTTGATTAACAGTTTTCTTATGTAATTGGCTGCTCCCATATTGGGGGCATAGATATTTACAATTGTTAGATCATCTTGGTGGATAGTCCCTTTAAGAATGATGTACTGTCCTTCTGTATCTCTGACTACAGTCTTTAGTTTAAAATCTAATTTGTCTGATATGAGAATCGCTACCCCAGCCTTCTTTTGAGGCCCATTGGCATGAAAGATGCTTCTCCATCCCTTCACTTTCAGTCTGGGTGTATCTTTAGGTTCAAAATGGGTCTTTTTTAGATAACATATGGATGGGTCCTGTCGTTTTATCCAGTCTGCAACCCTGTGCCATTTTATGGGCATATTTAGGCCATTTACATTGAGGGTAATTATTGATAGATACGTTTTTATTGACATCGTGTAACTTTGAAGTCTTTATTTCTGTGGATTGTCTCTATATTTCTGTTCAATGCTATTCTTGGGCTTTTTCCTCCTTTAAAAAAGCCCTCTTAATATTTCCTGCAGTGTCGACTTGATGGTTGCATAGTCTTTTAAGCCTTGCTGGTCTTGGAAACTATTTCTCCATCCATTTTGAATGTCAGTCTTGCTGGATAAAGTATTCTTGGCTGCATGTTCTTCTCATTCAGTGCCCTGAATATATCTTGCCAGCCCTTTCTGGCTTGCCAGGTCTCTGTGGACAGGTCTGATGTTATTCTGATGGGCTTTCCTCTGTACGTAAGGATCTTCTTTGTCCTAGCTGCTTTCAAGAGGTACTGCCTACAATTATAATTCTTCATTCTTACTACTGGGTGTCTTGAGGATTTCGAGAATCTGTAAACTTGGGGGGAAACCTTTCGGCCTCTAGTACATGAACGCTGGTTCCAGTCATGAGGTTTGGAAAATTTTCATGAATAACTTGTTTCACTATATCTTCTAGACTTGTTTCTTTTTCCTCCCCTTCAGGGATTCCAATAATTCTGACATTGGAACGTTTCATGGCATCATTTATTTCCCTGATTCTGTTTTCGTGGCTTCTAAGCTGTTTGTTCCAGGCTTCCTCCTGTTCCTTTCTCTCTATCTGTTTGTCCTCCAGATCACTAATTCTATCTTCTGTCTCAGTTACTCTGCCCACTGGCGTCTTCTGCTCCAGTAGAGACCCAAACATGTATAATTCAGATCTCGGGCTGATTTCGTGGGTGATTAGAGTTCTTTGGAAGGTAATCAGCTCACTTCAGGGTACAGGTTGAAAGGGTGCCTCCTCCTACTTCCCCGCCATCTTGTGTCCCCTAGTTCTTGAATAATTTTAAATAGATGATAGACAGAGGCATAAATAATGATAACAGCATTGATATACATGGCGACATAGATCTCTTTATCTATCTATCAAAATTTACCATTTATCAAATGTATTTTGATACATCGACCTGTATTTCAATTAATATACTAAAATTTTTTATTCAAAAGCCATAGTTTCTAGCTTTATGAGGTCTTTTTAGTGCTTTTTTAGAGCCCCTCGAGTGCTTTTCCTTTGTTTATCTGTACCTATGTTCTTGCTCTAGTTCTTCCAGAAGTTCAGTTTCATGAAGTATGACAGGATTCTTCAACCTACTTCATCTCCAACCACACTACAGCTCTATCCACAAGAATGTGGTCTGGCTTCATGTTCAATAAGGCAGCCACATAATGGTTTGATATCACTTCATTTTCTAAAGTCTGGGGTTTTCCACTATAAGATAACATCATATGTAAAAGTACACCCCAGGAAATACTGTGCTGCCCATTCTTAATCTACCTTCTTTTTAGTCAGTTATCACCAAGGGTTCAAAACACCAAGGGTTCCAGTTCTAATGGGGTTGCTGTACTGTATGAGAGCTAAATGGGACATTTGGGACAATATTTGTGAAGGTTTCATCACCATGCCTGGCACAGAAATGTGTGAAGCAAATGTCCTTTCTCTCCCAACTTTCTTTCCTCTGAAAAAAGATTGATTGTATCAGTAGGCCATGAAATGTTTTAATCTGTGGAATGACTAGTGCAAATTTGTTTTTTTAAAGCTTACTCAAGTAGAAGTGTGAAGGGCAAGACTCTGCCTAAGGGACAAGTCACTTAAGACAAAAGAGGAAACGTAGTAGAGGAGCATGAGGCTGTAGACATAGAAGTCAAAAATGTAAGCTACAAATAAATATTACATATTTCTGAAAATGATTATATAGATAACAATGAGGTAGTGAAGTTCTTTAAGTTTGAAGGAAAATGATCAAAACTGTATTTTAGGGACATGCTGTTAATTTAATATAAGGAAGATACCAAAGAATTGGAACTAAAGCAATAAGATGTTAGAATTTAATTGTTTGGATGATAAATGCTTAAAGCCTGATTTACAGTGATGAAACTGGCAGTGATAATAATGGTGTTTAGTAAAGTTAACTCTACAGAACACTTGGTCTATGCCACAATGTCAGGCACTGCTTTAAAAGTTATTTGTTTTATTTTATTATTTTATTCACTTGAGAGAGAGAATTAGAAAGAGAGCACGAGAGAGGGAAGGGGCAGAGGGAGAGGCAGACTCATCATTGAGCAGGGAGCCTGATGAGGGGCTCCGTCCTGGGACTCCAGGATCATGACCTGAGCCAAAGGCAGACAGTTAACCCTCTGAGCCACCCAGGTGCCTCTAAAAATGCATTTAATTTGCACAACAGCACTGAATACTCTTGGTGCTGCTATTATCCTCATTTGGCAGAAGATAAATAATGCAGTTAAATGTCTAAGTTGACAAGTAACAGAGCAACCAGGCTGGATTCAAATCCAGGCTAGCTCCAAACCCTGTGCTTAGTAACTCTACACCTGGTAAAACATTGCAAAGAGAAAATGACTGACTGGATGTCTGTGATCCAAGACCAGGGACATGCAAACCAGAGATTTCTAGTCTGGGGGGCACTGGAAAGAAGTCCTCAGGATTTTGATGTTTAGAATTATGATAACGTTCTCCTTCTCCTCTTAGCTTAAGCTTATTCTTCTCACAGTATGGACCCGCTTAACTTTTCTCTGTACTGTAATAACACTGCATCTGAAAGATATGTCCCACTTATTTTAAAATATTCTGATTTTGTTCAATCTGATTGAATCCCTACACTTGCTGGGGTTTGTGAGAACTCCATTGTTAGTCATTTTTGGAAATCCCCCCCGCCCCCACTGCATCATACAGGTCCCAGGAAAATGAAGAAGGAACTTGTTTTCCAGTCCACTGTGGACTCTTTGATCATCTTTGTTTCTTCCATCCTCAATTGCCATCAGTCATGCTCTATTTGATGTTCACTATCCAGAATTGATACAGAAGGCCACCAATGTACCCAAAGCAAATGCATGTAAGAGTACCATGTTTATATGTGTCCCTACCACTATTCCCACACAAATTTTACTTCTGGATCCCTGAGTTTTAGGGGCCTACTATTCTTCCACCTGGGGAGTCTCCAAGTACCCTGTTCTTATCTTTTCCAAGGAAACTTCTTTTCTTTCCTTTAGCTCTCAGTCCATGGCCTCCCCATCAGCTTCCTTCCTCAGAGAACCTAGCTTAATTTTCCCATAGGTCTTGGGTCAACATAGTCATCAGGGCAGATATAGTTCACTGATGTGCTTCATTGGTCAATAATGTGCTAGTCTCCTTGTTACTATCAGTTCCCCACAATTACAAATGTGGGTATTTCATACAAAAACCTAGAGCCCCTGTTCACAACTAGAAACATAGACTGGTGATTTCAGGGTTATCTTTCTTGCTTATAGAGTTTGAACAGCCTACACAAACAACCCTCTTTACTGCCCTGACATGAGGATCAGTCTGTTCTCTTTTTCATTTGACCTCTGAAAATGTTCAGTGTATCTTCAGGCCTAAAGCAACTCCAAGTTAGCAAAGCTTGGACTGTTAAGATATAAAGCTAAGTCTCTGAGAAAATAACTCTTATTCTTTTTTAATGAGCCTGAAACTAAGAAAATATAAGCACATTTATTTTCTAATTCAGATTCTTCTGCCATATTAACTTCTTTTTTTTCCCAGCAAAATATTTTATTTTTTAAATTTGTTTTAATTTAATTTATTTTTTCCACTGTTCCAAAATTCATTGTTCATGCACTGCACCCAGTGCTTCATGTAGTACATGCCTTCCTTAATACCCACCACCAGGCTCACCCAATCCCCCACCCCCCTACCCTCCAAAACCCTCAGTTTGTTTCTCAGAGTCCATGGTCTCTTATGGTTTGTCTCCCCCTCCGATTTCCCCCAACTCACTTCTCTTCTCCATCTCCCAATGTCCTCTGTGTTATTCCTTGTGCTCCACAAGTAAGTGAAACCATATGATAACTGACTCTCTCTGCTTGACTTATTTCACTCAGCATAATCTCCTCCAGTCCTGCCGATGTTGATACAAAAGTTATGTATCCATCCTTTCTGATGGAGGCCATATCATGTATGGACCATATCTTCTTTATCCATTCGTCCACTGAAGGGCATCTTAGTTCTTTCCACAGGTTGGTGACTGTGGCCATTGCTGCTATGAACATTGGGGTACAGATGGCCCTTCTTTTAACTGATGCCATATTAGCTTCTTTGTGGACTCCTGCAATGATCATGTTCTGTCATCTCAACCACTGATGCTCATACAATGAGCTAGAGTGATGGTGTTACTTACAACACCCCAGTGAGCAAGCACTACATCCTGTAAGTCAGAAGAGCTGTGAATTGTCCGCAGAAGACTGACTAGATAGGGGTCTGCTTAAAGAGGTAATATGCTAATGTGATTAATTGGATTCCAATAGAATCATCATTACTCAGGCAAAGCTGAAATGTCCATATTACTGAGGGAATATTTTTCATACAGTAATCTAATACGTTCTAAATTGGTCACACTATTTCCAGTATATCTTGAAAACACACTTGAAATGCCTTTTCTGATAGGGAACTTATATTTACAATTCAGTAATTGGTGAGAAGGAAAAATAATTGAAGGAATGAAGCAAGAATCAAGAAGCTTCAGTGGGGACAGCTCTTTGGTATGGTTTTCATGTCCCCTATAAGGGCCACATGGCCTGTTTTCTACAGTAAAGTAACTGATTATATGAACACTATTGTTACATGAACTCTGCTTTCTCATGTCTTCCAGCTAATTTTACTGAGTTCTTCCTGTTTTTGTCAAGTGGTGCTTTGAAAGTAGAATCTTGGAAAATCTCAGTATAGATGTTTTAAAAGATAGTAAGTATACGAACAATAGCAATTGGCTTTATTCAAAGAAGTTACAGTCTCTCAACTCATAGTGTAACAAAAGAGCAACAAATTGAAATATGATCATTGCCTGGCATGATTAACGACGTCTACATTGGTCATTCTGAATTTATGGGAGTGTGACAAACTCCTTGTAATTGAAAGAATTTTCTTCACCCCTACAATAACGCAATTATAATTTTAGTAATCAATGATAGAGAAAATATGTAATAATAAGGAATTATTATGAATTCATTAATATTTAGCAGAGTTGCGCAGCAGAAACGTGCTGGGCCCATGAATTCATTAATATTTAAGACTTTTGTAAATTATAACTGTGTATTACTTCATTGGTCAAATAATGTTTGAAAATAAATTATCAGACACTGTTTGGTCTACCTAAACACTTTTAGAGTAATTTCGTGACATCCTCCTTCTCACCAGGAGTCCGTAAATCATAGATTGGTAGCCAACAATTTACATAGAGCATACTTAGAGAGTTGAACTGTGTAAATGAGTCTTATTACCCAAATCAGAGTATGAGTGTGTGGGGGGAGGGGGTATAACCCTATTATAGGATGCACAACTCTGGAAGAACCTTTCAAGCAGCCAGCCATTACTTGTCAGTTTTGAGCAAATTTGGCAAATTGTCAGTAACCCACCAAAGCTCTCTTCTTGACATATTTCCAATCTGAACAGATTGTGAGTAGAGTTGCTTTAATTCAGCCTGTCACAGGGCTCACTACTGTAAATCAAAAAGAGGCACAGCCCGAGATCACATGTGGGGGGAAAATGACGTACTTTGTAAAGGTGTGTTTGCTAAGAAAATATATATCAGCAGTTTTACAGACCTACCACTAACATTACAATCCATAGGTACTAAAAGCAGGAAAAAAAAACCAAATACAAATAAAATGCTACTGTTTCTATTAGTGTCAAAAGTACATCTGTAAAAGTCTCTTGTCAGATCAAGGAGAAACAGTGGTTTTTTTTGTTTTTTTTTTTGTTTTGTTTTTAGATATTACTTCCAAATATATTAACCAACACCAAAAACACCTCTATGTATGTACTTTACTCTCTGATTTTTAGCTGATATATTTTTCTCTTTTTTAAAAAATTGACAAATAGTGGACATACAATGTTACATTGGTCTCAGGTGTACCACGTAGTGTTTCGACAGGTCGGTGTCATGCTATGCTCCCCACAAGTGTAGCTAACCATCTGTCACCATCCAGAACTACGATAGTCACATTGACTATATTCCCTGTGCTGTATACCATGACTTATTCATTCCATAACTGGAAACCTGTACCTTCCACTCCCCTTCACTCATTTTGCCCATCCCTCCACCCTCCTCCCCTCTGGCAACCATCAGTTCATTTTCTCTATTTATGGGTCTGTTTCAGTATTTTTGTGTTTGTTTGTTCATTTGTTTAGTTAGCTGACATTTTTTAAATTTTAGGACTTTAAAAATAAGTGAATCCTCTTTATTGCACATTTATAACTTGGAGTTATTAGATTGTGGAGCTAGACCTGGGGTCAGAATTTTTAGTAACACACAGAAAGTATCTGGGTTTATTTTATTTTTTAAAAGATTTTATTTATTTATTTGACAGAGAGCAAGAGAGCACAAGCAAGAGAAGTGGCAAAGGAAGAGGGAGTAGCAGGCTCCCCACTGAGCAAGGAGCCCAACATGGGGCTTGATCCCGGGACCCCAAGATCATGACCTGAGCCAAAGGTAGACACCTAACTGACTCAGCCACCTAGGTGGCCAAGTATCTGGGTTTGTTTTTTTTTTTTAATTGTTAAGAATACTACTTTATTATGCAGGCTATTTGATAATTAGATATATTTTCATTTACATTAAAAATCAGTAGTTGGGTATAGAGTTCTATGATTTTCAATACACATATAGATTTGTATAATGACTACCACAAACAGGTTGGAAGAGTTCCATCACCCCATAAAACTTCACTGTGCTTTTCTCTTGTGGTGAAACCCTCCTGCACCCCTAATCCTGGTAACTATTGATCTATTTTCAGTTTCTACAGCTTTAACCTCTCCAGAATGTTATATAAATGGAATCCTACAGGAAGCAAACTTTCAAGACTGGATTTTTTCATCTTCTGTATAGATTTAACATCATTCATGTTGTTGCATGTATCAATGGGTCGTTCTTTTTCATTGCTAAATAGTATTCTGTTGCATTGACATACCACTTTTATCCATTCACCCACTGAAGTGTTTTTTTGGTTGTCTCTATTTCTAGTGATTATGGATAAGACCTTATAAATATTCATACATGATATTTAGTGTGAGGATTAATTTTTATTTCTCTAGAGTAATTACCTAAGAATGAGATTGCTATAAACTACGGCAGCATGTTTAACATCTTATGAAACTGCCTAACTGTTTTGCAGAATGACGATAACATTTTATAAACTGACAAGCAAAGAATAAGAGTTTCTCCTGCTCTGCAGCTTTGCCATCACGTGGTATTGTCACATTTTATTTTTCTTTCCCATTTTAGTAAGTATAGAATGGAATCTCCTTGTGGTTCTCATTTGCTTTTCCATAATTGCTAATGATAGTGATCATTTTTGATGTGTTTATTTTCCCTTTTGAATAGTTTCTTTGATGAAGAGTCTGTTCTGACTTTGGTCCATTTTTAAAGTGGGTTCTTTTCTTCCTTATTGCTGGTTTTTCACAGCACTTTTGATACATTATGGATATAAGTCCTTTGTCAAATATATAATTTTTTATTTTCTATTTTATTTTTATTTTCAGATGAGTACATTTCCTTTATTGAAGGCAACAAAGCCCCCAAACTCCAAAAATGTAAAATCCCAGGGTGCTAGAAATACAAACTCAGCTCATTCAGAATAAAGCTCCTCCTGGCATGCCTGTTTAGCTTGGTTGGTCAAGCATCTGCCTTCCACTCAGGTAATGGTCCCAGAGTCTTGGGAAGGAGGCCTATGTTGGACTCTCTGCTCAGCTGGGAGTCTGCTTCTCCTTCTTTCTGCCTGCCATTCCCCATTCCCCCGGCTTGTGTTCTCTCCCCATCAAATAAATCAATAATATCTTTAAAATAATAAACAAAAACACAATCAAGCTTGTCCAGACTCTGTTCACAAACGCTAGTGAGGTGCATGTCAGCACCAAGTAGGGGAGACCGGGACAGAAGTGAGGCCACGAGAAAGGATGGGAAGAGGGTTCCCAGAGGTCCCCTAGGGGTCACCCTCCACCCTCCCAGGGACACTGAACACCTGCTATACCCTAACCTTTTGACCCCCACCCCATCCCTGCCCAGGACTTGGACGGCCAGTCTCAAATAGTCCTGTCCTCCCCTGCTCCATGCTCACTGGCCCAGGCTTCCAGCCACTCTTCTCTTCCTCCACCCTCTTCTCTGTGACTCGTGGTAGGTTAGGGCTCTGTGTGAGCCATGTTGAAGCTGGAGGCCCATGGAGTCAGGGTGGAGTTGGGGTGAAGACAGAAGAAGAAGCGCTGTCCAAGGATCCCCTCTTCACAGGATCCCAAACTGTACAACCAGCTCCTCTTTTCATCCTGTCCAATCTGAGAAAGTGTACTGTGGCATCAGCAGCTCTCCTGTAGACCTGCTGTAAGTCGGAGGGGGGAAGGGTTTGCTGGCCGGCATTTGGTGGGACTGGCTGGTGAGAGATGGTGGGGCAGCAGCTTCTTCCAGTGAGTCAGACTGCTGCTCAGCACAGCCAAGTGTGTGCTGTACTGCTTCGCTGGCTCCATGTGCTCATGCTGCTCCGTGCCCTGAAAGTCCACAGCAGACATGCCAGTGATGTTGCTGGCTGTCTTAGCAAGGCTGGAGGAGAGTAGGGCTTGCTCATCTGTGGGAGGGGAGGCAGGCTATGGTAGTTACTCTCAGCTGCATTGAGAGCTTTGGTGGGGGGCTGCCAGGGTCCAGCAGCAGCTTCCATTCCTCTAAGTCCTTGTTTGAGTCCTCGTTCTGGCTGCTGTATCAGCATCCCATGGCTGGGGTCAGGGAGGGCACTGAGGACTTGCCAGGGAGGGACAACATCTGTGAGGAGCCCTTCTAGTCACATGACCTGTGGCTACAATCCAGCAAGCAGTCACCTACCTCAAATACACAATTTTTAAAAAATTATTTATTGGGGCGCCTGGGTGGCTCAGTGGGTTAAAGCCTCTGCCTTCAGCTCGGGTCATGGTCCCAAGGTCCTGGGATCGAGCCCCATATCAGGCTCTCTGCTTCCTCCTCTCTCTGCCTGCCTCTCTGCCTACTTGTGATCTTTGTCTGTCAAATAAATAAATAAAATCTTTGAAAAATAAAAAAAAGAATAATGTCTCTCATGAAATTAAAAAAAAATTATTTATTTACTTGAGAGAAAGAGAAGAAAGAATTTGGGGAAGGCCAAAGGGTGAGGGAGAGAAGCAGACTTGCAGCTGAGTGGGGAGTCTGATGCAGGGCTCAATTTCAAGGCCCAGAGATCATGATCTGAGTGGAAACTAAGAGACCAACACTTAACTAACTAAGCCATCCAGGCACCCCATCAAATGTATAACTTTTTCAAATACTTTTTCCCATTTGGTAGGAGGGTTGGCTTTTGGTTTTTGTAACAGTGTTTTTAGCAAAGAAAAATTATTTTAATTTTAATGAAGTTCAATTTGTCCCTTTTAACTTTCATGGAATTAGATATTATTTTTATGAATTTTTGCCCATCATAAGTTTCTAAAGATTTTTCTCCCATGTGTTCTGTGAATTTTATATATCTTTTACATTTAAGTCAATCACCAGTTGTGATTAAATTTTTATATACACTGTGAAGTAAAAGTCTATGTTCAATTTTTGCATTGGAATATCCAACTGTGACTTCACCATATGTTGAAAAACATTTTCATATCTCCATTGATTTGTCTTTGAAGCTTTGTTAAAAAAAATAAGCTGATCATATCTATATATGTTTATTTTTAAAATTTCTGTTCTATTGATCAATGTGACTTTTTAAAAAAAATCACCATTACCTTCTTGACTACTGGAACTTTACGGTAACTCTTAAATTTTGATTGTGGGAGTTGCCCCATTTTCTTCTTTTTTCCATTTGCTTTGAATATCCTAGGGCTTTTTGTTTTGGTTTGGTTTGGTTTGGTTTTCTGTCTTTTCATATAAATCATGGAGTCAGCTTGTCTATATCTATAAATCTCATACCAGAATTTTGATTTGGAATGAATTGTCTATACTAAATTAAGCAGATATAAACTCTATTGATTATCCCAATAATGAACACAGTATTCTCTCCATTTATTTAGGTCTTTGACTTTTTTTTCAGCAATGTTTTGCATTATATAAATCCCATATACATTTTGTTAGATTTATATTGTTTGCTTTTTAGAGGAGGGGCTATTGTAAAAGGCACTTTTTTAAGGTTAGGTTTACAATAATTTGTTGTTAGTTTATAGAAATACAATTGATTTTTATAATTTGACTCTGTACCATGCAACTTTTCTAACCTCGCTTATTAGTTCAGAGAGTCTTTCTTTTGTAGATTTGATGGGGTTTATTGCATAGAGAGTCATGTTGCTTGCAAATAGGAACAGCTTCATTTCTCCATTTCTAATTTGTATGGCAGTAATTTCTTTTCCTTACTTTATTTCATTGGCTAACACTTCTAGCAAAATGTTAAATAAGTGTGGTGAAAATGGACATTCTTGACTTTTTTCCTGATTCTGAGGGGAAACAATACAGTTTTTCAAAAGGAAACCTAACGCTACCTATAGATTTGTTATAGATGTTTTTATTCAGACTGACAATATCTCCTGCCATTCCTAGCTTGCTAACAGTTTGTATCATGAACTGATAATGACTTTACATGATATGTTTTCTACATCTATTGATCTGTTCATGTACTTTCCCTGTTAGGTCTTAAGCAGATTGGTAGAAAATGTAAAGAATCTCTTAAATGCACTTCGCAAATGTTAATTCTCTGTAAAATCTGATGATAGAAAACCAAAAGCAACTCAGCAAATATATTTCTATGTAGTTAAGGTAATAAGGTTCACATGTGTAAGTCTTTTCATTATAAATTTAATAGATATTTGGCACAAACTATGTATGATGGTTCTAATCTTCTGGGCTATCGGCCAAATCATGTCCAAAATGTTTTTGTCTTGGTCTATGAAATATTTTTAAAAAGTTGACTTAGAGTCTGGTATTTAAACTCCAGGAGATTTCATTTCCTTTTCTGGATGTCTAGTTTCCCTTGGAAGCTTTCACAAAACTAGACCTCATTTCTTCATGGCAACATCAGTTGGAGTTGAGTAGCAACTATCCCTGTTTTACAAAGGAGATATTTTACTATAGTACCCAGAATTCCCTGAGCTGTTTTGCTAATTTATGTTATACATCTCACAGCTATAGGCTATGGCTATGGGATTTGCAATTGCTGACCTGGAAAACTGGATAGCTTCCACGTTAATTTGTATCTTTTTAATGAAAAATGAGTAGAATCTACATACTGAGATACTATTTTGTGTGATAGAATGGCTATTTTTTTTAAAAAAAAATGAATATATGGTATTGAAATGAGAAATTCTAAATATTTTGGAAGCAAATAGCAATTGACATGGACGGTTGGTGTTGTTATGGCCAGTGTATCAAAAATCTTAAAAATACTCATATCTTTGAATGGTTAATTCTACTTCTTGGGATTTACCTTAGGAAGATGATTATGGACATATATAAAATTTTAGGATGATCATCACTGAAACATAGGAAAAAAAATGGGAAGATGATATTATCAGGCTAGCAAAGTATCAATGACATAAAATCCTTCTACAAATTCCAGCCCTTTTCAAATGCCCAGAAAATGGCCTTTATTGTGTTGCCAAAGGCTTGAAATAAAACAAAACAAAAAACAAAACCTCCTGACTATGCATATTACTTGAGTAAAACCAAACAATAAGCATGGATGGACACAAAGAAGATGCAAAAACTCCTTCCCCTCATACCATTTTCTGCCTGTGATTCAAGTCATAGGGTCTGTGCTATCCAGAAAACTCAGCATCTGCCTTCTTTTGAATGGGATCTATGTAGGGAATTAGCAAGAACTGAGGCCCTTTCATTTCTATCTTCAAACTCATCCAGAGACAGCAAATACAGAAGAAAACATGGTTGAATTCATATTTTCAAAAGAAAAAGCATAATGTGCATAATTGGAGATAGGACAAGCCTGGTGAAGAGTGCAGACCTCCAATTGATGTTGTACATCAATTATATGTAGTATTTCTGTAGTGGAGAAGTCTATGTTCTCCCTCTCAAGAATAATGGAAGAGCCATAGTACTGGAGTCAAAGAATCCAATGAAATCCAACAGACTCAATTCGGATAAATGTCAGCTACATATAAGAAACTGAGCTGAGGTTGCAGTCATCAACTTCTATTCCGTGTCTAGCTTTGGGAAGGCCAATCAGAACAATCTTAAGTCTTGTATTTCAGAAAACCTCAGGCCCAGCTTCCTTTTTAGTTGAAGAAAACTAATCCAAACAGAAAAAGGTAACAGCATGGGAACTATAAAAAATTCTGAACCAGAAAATAACAGAAAAGCACAGCCTTGAATATTCAAAAGACCATAATTTTAGAAGTAATTTGCATAACATTTATGTTCAATAATTTTTTTTTAATTAACAATAGTGTTTATGTCTTTGAAGGTTGTTTTCGAGTTTTCACATTAGACATCATTTCTAAATGCTGACATTTCAATCTTGGTTTACTCTTTGACCCAAAAATTGAATAAAGGAAAATTCCTTTTTGTCAGACTTCTGTGGCCTTTATTTACTTGGTATTATATGTTTTTGTTGTTTGCACTGCATTGTGGTCAGATTTGGAATCTCTAAAATACCTATTTTTCTTATGTCATTTAAACTTTTTCCATGTACTACCTATTTGGTTCTTTTTCTAAATATATACAGTTATTTGAAAGTAACATGTCTTTTTTGCTTAGAAGAAACCAAGTGATACTGCATTATTCAATCCTCTATATACATTTTAATGTTTTTACTTATGTCAGTGGCAGTTTGTCACACAACAAGCACGTGAAAATTTCTTACTCTTACTTAATATTCAATCTTTCCACATCATTTTAATAGTATAGTCCCCAGAATTCAATTTCAGCCAATGCATGTTGATTACTGATATGCTTGTCTAACTCATTTAACTTTAACTCCTTGTGGTTATTATACTTCCTTATATTCGCCTTCATTTATTTTTCTTATTTTATAACATTGACCAAGTTTTTGTTCACTATTTTAATGATATGTTACCCAGTTATTAATTTCATTGCATATTTGAACATTTGGTTATCTGAAGTCATAGGTAAACATTACGTGTATTCTTTCCCCAAATATAACAAGACCTGTGCTTGTGCCTTTTTTATTTGAAAAATTTAGGTATTTGCCATGTTTTTTTCTCTCTTATCCTCTTTTTTTTGTTCTCTCTAAAACTAAACATCTTTTTTTTTCCTTATTCTTTCTTAGATTTTATCACCTAATAGTCATCTCTGTGTTTGCCGATTTTTTTTGAGAGAATTGTTTCTAGTTTATCTAATTACAAATGCAATATCCATCTTGTTTTTTAAAATTTGTACAATCATGGTTTTTTAGTTCCAAGGGAATACGCTTTCTCTTTAGGGTATTCAGAGCAGCTTGACATATGTTTTGTCAAATTTTTTTGTCAGGTTATTAAATTTTAATTTACATATAAAACTGACCCCTTAAAAATACATAGTTTGATCAATAATTACCACTACCATCAAGATATTGAATATTTCCAAGATACCAAAAAGTTCCTTCATATCAACTTGTTGTCAAGTCTCTTCCCTCACTTGTTGGCTGGGGCAACCACCAACCCAATTTCTCTCTTCACAAACTGGAGTTCCCAAAATGTCATATAAATTGCGTCAGACTATATGTAGGCTTTTGTAGAAGGCTTCTTTCACCTCATATAATGCTTTGAAGAATTATCCATGTTGTTGCATGTGTCCGGAGTTCAGGTCATTTATTGATCTTCTCACATTCTTTCTGAACATGTGTATTCCATTGTATGGAGATACCACAGTTTTTTTTAATCCACTCACAGTTTATAGGACATCATTTAGATTTTTGTCTAGATTTTGACCATTGTGAATAAAGCTGCTGGTCATATAATGGTCTTTGTTAAATATACGTTTTCATTTATCTTGACTAAATTCCTAGGGAGAGGGTTGCTAGGTTCTGTAATAAGTATGTGATTAACTTTATAAGAAACATGGTTGTATTATTTTGCATTCCTATTGGAAATATAACTGATTTCAGGTTGTTCTGCACATTCATTAGCAGCGTGTTGTCAGGTTTTTGTTTTGTTTTTTTCACTTTCAGCCATTGCAGTGGATGGTTAGTAATATGTCATTGTGTTTATAATTCATGTTTTAACAATAACTAATAAACAATATTGAGCATGTTTTCACGTGTATGTGTGTTACTCATGAAACTATTTTGGTGATGTGTCCTCATGAAAGTCCAGTTGTTCCTTCCCATTTGTTGAAAACACTATCTTTTTAATATTGAATAGCCATTGCACCTTTGTAAATATCAATTGATCATATTTCTGTAGGTCTATTAGTGGATTCTTCATTCTGTTACATTGTTTTATCTAACCATCCTACTCAAAACCTAACTGTTGTAATTATTATAGTTTTCTTTGGGCCATACTTTTCAGCTTCTTTGTATGTCTTGTGATTTTTTTGTTGAAAACTAGATATTTAAATATTATTATGTGGTAACTCTGGAAATCATTTTGCCATTTTGCCATTCCCAGGGTTTGCCATTCTTGCTTGTTGAAGGCAGTTACTCATTTGTTTTGTACTTTTCTGAACCATTTTTGTAGACTTTTCTCCTAGTTTTGGGTGGTTACTGTATTCTTTTTTTTTAAGATTTTATTTATTTATTTGATAAACAGCGATCACAAGTAGGCAGAGAGGCAGGCAGAGAGAGAGAGGAAGGGAAGCAGGCTCCCTGCTGAGCAGAGAGCCGGATGCAGGGCTCGATCCCAGGACCCCGAGACCATGACCTGAGCCGAAGGCAGAAGCTTAACCCACTGAGCCACCCAGGCACTCGGGTCAATGTATTCTTTAGCTTGTTTTCAGCTAATGTTTTGACAGAGATTTCCTTGAATGCTAGGAGCTGCTACAACACACACACACACACACACACATGCAGTCATGCATACAAAGAAATAAGCAAACAAACAAAAACAAAAAAAGTTTCCCAGTCTTAGCAGAATGACTTTGAGCTGGAACACCATTTTAACACTTAGCCCAGACATATATGATTCCAAATCAGTCTTTAGTTTCTTTTTGTACTGACCCAAGAGATTAGCCAAAAGTGAAAGCTTGTCATCTTCTCACATCCTTTCTGAACACATGTCTTGCCCTGTACCCATGTGTGGCATACATAAGGAATGAATGTCTTCATTTCCCAGAGAAACTCTTCCCCAAGCTTTTCTTTCTCTCTTTGGGTGATGTACTGTATTTTTAAAAATTTTGTGTTTATATTTTATTCATGCTTCGAGTCCTATGAAATTCTTGAATCTGTGGTTTGTTGTCTTTCTTAATTTTAAAAATTTCTTAGCCATTTTCTCTTCAAATATCTTTCTCTTTTCTTTCTGGGACTTCAATTACACCTATGTTAGACTACTTTATATTTTCCCAGGGCTCTTGGGCTCTCTCTTCTAGTTTTTCACTTTTTACCTTTTAGTACTTTTAGTAAAGATAATTTCTATTAAAATGGGATTATTTCAAATGACCTATGGTTCTACGAATCCACTGAAAGTAGAAGCCATGGAAAGGCACTTGGGTGGCTCAGTCAGTTAATCGTCTGTCTTTGGTTCAGGTCATCACCTTGGCTTAGGTCATGATGTTGGCTCAAGTCATGATCCTAGAGTTCTGGGATTGAGCCCAGAGTTCTCCCTCTTCCCCCACCACTGCTTACACTTTCTCTCTCTCAAATAAATAATTAAAATCTTTTAAAAAATAAAGTAGAAGCCATGGAAGAAGGATCACCATATGAGTCCCAATCTTAAAGAGGAACCATTCACTGCCACAGAATCAATGTACCAACACAGGGAGGAAGAAATAAAAAATTGCCTCAACCACTTTCTCCTCTTGACCTTCAATCTCTTGTCAGCACCTGCTGGTGGCTAAATTCAACTAAAACCTTGTACAAAAGATGACTGAGTAATGTATGCTATGGGTCATGCTCCAAGGATAGAGAGCATCACAGGAAAGGATGGGCAATGGAGGAGGAAAAAATAGAATTATTCTTGCCAATCTGAAGATACAAAATAATGTATCATCATAGTTTCAGGTGCTTACTCCTATTATGCATGAGGTTGACATCCTATATGTTTACAGTCATTTTTATTTACTTTCCTGAGGTTATTATTTGCCAAGATTTTCTTTCTAACTGAAACAATGTTCTATTTTTATAAAAATATCTATGATTACCTAGAAAAAATGTTGTAATATATATTTTCACATAAAAATGGGTAAATACAGATATGAATGTAAATAAAATAAGAGGAATAAAATAAACAAACAAATCAATAAAATAAGAGGGATACACACACACACGCACACACACACATTTTTCTAAGGTTACTGTGATAAATTACCACATACTTGGTGGCTTGGAGCAACAGAAATTTATTCTCTTGTCATTGCCAGTAATTGTTGACAATTCTTGTTTTATAGCTTCATCACAGAGTCTCTACCTTGATCTTCTCTGTGTGCTTTTCTAAATAAAAGAACAGTAGCAGGGATTAGTATATGAATATCTTTTGGGAGCCATTTTTCAGCCTGCCATTTATCGTATATGCATCTCAAATACACCTACTTCAATAATTATGCTATTCAGCTTTTTTATTCCTACCCATATTTTTATCTACTTGATGTATTATAGCATGAGATGGGTGAATTAAAATCATGTATTTTAATATTTTGTTATTTGTCCTTGAATCTCCTATAATTTCTGCTTTATGGATATTGCCACTAAGTTATTTGGTGCATAAAAATGTATAATTATATCTTCATTATGGATTTCACATATTATTGCTATAAAATGTCCTTCTTATGATTTTTATATACTGTTCAAATTTCTTATAGTGATATTGAGACTCTCTGCATTATTATTTGAATTTATATGTTTTATCATTGTCCCATCTTTAATTTTCAAATATTTTGAATCACTTTGTTTTAGATTTAGTTTTTTAACATTCTGTACAGCATGTAATTTTACATTCTGAGCAATATGAACAATTTTCCAAGAGATGAGTTTACACCATTTCATTTATTTACATAACATATAGATATTATCATAATTATAATATTTTATGTTATATTTTTATTATTTTTTAAAATTATCATGCACCTTTTACACAAATTCATATCTTTAAACTTACCTGCTTCTTGATCTAGCCACTGCTGTACCTGGGCACAAGCTACATGTCTCAGCCCATCTCCAACTCTGCACCACTTGCCTTTTACAGCAAAGTTTCACTGCTAATTTCACCATGGGACCTTGTTAGAAACTGATGTGTCAGAAATCTAAAACCATTTGGTTTCTGTTTTTTTTTTTTAATTAATGTTTCTTAGCATTCACAATTGTACTGTTAAATATAATTATACCCATAACTTCATTTGTCCATTTTACCTGGTGTCTTTTTACCTGTGCAACTACTGAAGGTGAGGAAATTATTACACATGCACCACCTCTCACATTCTTTTCCAGACCTATTTTTAATGGACTCTTTTTGAGGAGGTCAAAATTTAATATTTTCACTTCCTGTTTTTTCACTATAATCTTTCTTTTTGTTTTGGTCTTGTTTCTACATGTAAGTAGACTCATCGTTCATGGCCAAGCCTCTCTCTCTGTAATGTTCAGTTGTCTTTAGTTTGGCTGAATGTTGTCTTCTAGTAGATTTCCCAAAAGGGGATCAGAAAATACATTTCTTGTGTGTGAATGTTTACGAGTGTATACACAGCTTTTACATTTACATTACAAATTTCATGTTGTATAAGATTCTTGGGTCACTCTTTTCCTGGAGGATCGTGTACATTTTTGGGCCAATATATTTCTGTGGAAGTCTTTATATATATTTCCCCTGTAAGCGATTTATACCTTTGCTTAAATGCTTAAATAATTCCCTTAAAACTTCTTAAAACTAGAAATTTTTCTCCTAAAAAGGTTTTTCTTTTTTTTGTTTTGTTTTGTTTTGTTTGTTTCAAATTTAAGAACCTTTTCTTTAATTGTATATTTAAAAATCAGGGTCTGGGGCGCCTGGGTGGCTCAGTGGGTTAAGCCGCTGCCTTCGGCTCAGGTCGTGATCTCAGGGTCCTGGGATCGAGTCCCGCATCGGGCTCTCTGCTCGGCAGGGAGCCTGCTTCTTCCTCTCTCTCTCTCTGCCTGCCTCTCTGCCTACTTGTGATCTCTCTCTGTCAAATAAATAAATAAAATCTTTAAAAATCAGGATCTGTTTCTCTGGGTAGTCCAACTACGTTATATTATATCTCTTTTGTGATCCGTTTCTCTAATTATCTCTTTAACTCAGATTAACGTTTTAGTCATCTCTATTTTATTTTTCCAGGCTTTCCCATTTCTATTCTCTGTGGTCCTAAATCTATATTTTCAGTGATTTTTGTTCCTGCGTTCTTTCTATGGTTACCCATGTTTCTTTATGTTTAAGTTTTCCCCACTACATATTTCCTGACCTCTTCCAGCTAGCATTTCATGCCTATCAATTGTTTCACTGTTTCTTCTTTGTGCTCTTTAAATTTTATTTATACTTTTGTTTCATATAAGCAGTTGACTCTCTAAGGGTTTTTGTGGCGTTGTTGTAATTTTAATTTGCTGAAAAATGTTAGATCACAAGTTTCTTTGTGAAATTTTTTTTCTGGTATTTTTCATCTATTCTACAGCTTCTTGATTCATTTGAATATGTCCTGTGCTGTTTTATTTTTGATTCCCTATCTTTGAAGAAGAAGAAGAGTTATTTCTGAACCACCTATTTTTAGGAGTTTCTGGGGAAAAGGTCTATGGCTGTGTTCCATTCTGGCAACAATTTTCCTTAAGATGCAGGATTTGGTGCATGAATCCTTTAAACTTTCACTTTTCCCTATCCAGCAGAGATAAGCTGTAGAATTGTCTGCATAACAAAGTCTCCTTATCCCCCGTGTCACATAAATTGGCTGTTTCCAGAAAATGTGGCTTACCTGTGTTGGAGTTCCCATACATTCTCACCTCCCCTCCTTTGCTGTCTTGAAATTGATCCAGAGAAGCTATCTCCTAGGATCTGCGACTTCAACTCTTTTCTTCCATAGCAAACACACTTTGTTCAGTGTTTTATAGGCTGGACCAAAATCTATCATTTAAACGTAGACAAGTTTTGAGTAATTGAAATTCAAGTGGTCGCCAGCATCGTAGAGCTGGACAGTTCTGCTGTTGATCTACCAAGTGTTCCCCATCCTCATTATCCACCGACAAATGAAACAATACAGCAGGACAGGACCAACGAAGGCTACACTTCAAACCACTGCAGTGTGAACTGCTTAGATGGTGTGAAGAATATTCAGTTGTGATCTGATCCTCAGTTTTTCACCATCTTCCTTTTTCTGTTCAAACTTTTGGGATGCTAGAAATGGGAGAGAATAAAAGACCAGATAATTTCAATTCTTTGAGGGGGAAATGTGGATGAGCATGCCCATTCTTTATCTTGATTCACTGTTGTAATACAGAAGGAAAGGTGAAAATATCAACTCGACTTTTGTGAAATCATCAAAAAGGTATGGCATCTATGACTATTTATTTTTTCCTCCCATCATGGTTTAGGAAAATTTCTGTAAATATTATGTTCTAGTAAGTAAAAATAAGTTATTCTAATATAGAGAACTGGGTGGATTAATGTGTCTTATTCAGGAGGAAGATAGTGATATGGCATTCTTTCAAAAATGTATAGAAAATTGTAAAGTTAATTTTACTTGTTTAGTTGTAAATGGCAAAAGAATTATAAATTGAATTATAAATTATAAGTTGAATTGTAAATGTTCCAATAGGAATAAAATAAATTTTTAAGAAATTCTTAAAAAGATATAGTAAATTAATTTATTTGAAACCAGCAAATATTGATAGTTAAAAGGAGAAATTTACAATTATAATTACATGCTTCTTCACTGCTATATCAGAAACTTAGAAAGAAAGTAAAAAATCAAAGAGAACATAGTGTTAGGGCTAATGACATAGTGAAGCAGAATTCAATTATATATCTCTGTATCAAAATTTACACTTAATAAAACAAAGACTACATTATTTATAGTAACATTTAGGCAATAAATTACATGGAAATCAATCTAACAAAAGATGTGAACTTTATTGAAACACAACAAACTTCATTAAGAAACACTTAGACAAATAAGAGGAGAAATATCACATTCATGGATATAAGGCAGAATATTACAAATATACCAAATTTCCAACAATTTTATTTCCATATTCAATGTCATCATTTTTTTCTTTTGTGGAACTTGGCAAAATAGTGTTTAAATAAAAGTGGCGAAATAGTAATAAAAGTATTTTAAAGAAAAAGGAAATGAGGTTGAGAAGACTTAGTCTCAAGATATTCTAACATATTTATTATGAAGCTCTAATTATTTAGAGATTATGTAATGGAAACAGGAATAGAGAAAGGGCACAAAAACATAAAAGTGCCAAGAAAAGGCCCACACACATACGGAATTTTGATATAAGACAAAGGGACAAGGCAGATCAATGGAGAATGTGAATATTCCAATAAGTGGCAGGGGGCAATTGAGTGCCATTTGCAGAATAAAACTGGTTTTCTGCCTCACATGTTACAAACAAGTCTATTCCAGGTAGGTTACAGTTTAATTATGGAAAAAAAAGTATGAAGCTTTTAGAAGACACTATAGAATTATATATTTGAGATCTCAAGATGGTAAATGATTTCCTAAACAAGATGCCAATAGCAATAGTAATAAAAGAAAACACTAGTAAGTTTATGTATGACAAGCTGTCTTTTAATCAAAGACAAAAAAGGAGGAGTGCAAAAAAAAACAGCAACAGAATACAAGATATTTAAATGAAGGATTAGAATCAATATAATAAAACTTCTTCAAATAAAAAAAAAGAAAGAAAACAATTAAAAATGCAGTTTTAAAGAGGGAAAAAACCTTCGCAAAAGTGGATTTCCAAATTGGCAAAAAGAATATGAAAAATAGCTTAATACTCTTGCTCATATCATTGCAAATTAAGATCATGATGAGAGTGTACACTTATCAAACTAAAGTTGAAATAGCTGGCAATACCAGGTGTTGGTAAGAACACGGAACAGTCAAGCTCTCCTCCACTTTAGTGGCCAGGTGCACAAGTAGAACATTCTAGAAAAAAATCTGTGTCACCGAATGAAATTGAAAAATATACCTATGTATAACCCAGAAAATTCACTTCTAGACATCTGTCCAACAGGCTTGGACATGTACTTTGGAACATATCCATGAATGTCCATAGTATTACCATCAATAGAAGTGAGCACGGTGAAGTAAATAATAAATCGTTGTATAAGTGCCAGCATGGATCTCGCCAACACACTTCTGAATAAAGAAACAAGACACAAGAAAGACCACATTATTCTATTAATACAAAATTCAAAAGTGGGCAAATATAAGTTCTGTGGTTTACAGGTACATAATTATATGGTAAAATTATGAAGAAAACCTACGAACTGACTATCACAAAAGTTAAGATAGTGGCCCCTCCAGATAGGTAGGGAGTTATTTTAAATCATTTTGGAGGAGGGACTTGAGGGCATTTGCTTGAGTATACTATATCTTGTCCATTTTTAGTTTATCATGCTACTTTGTCCATTTGTGTTTTATTTACCCTTTATAATATATGTTTATATTTCATGAAAATGAAAAAGCAAAATATTCACAATACCAATTAAAAAGACATGTCATGGAATGTCTGGGTGGCTCAGTCAGTTAAGTGTCTGCCTTCAGCTCAGGTCCTGATCCCAGGGTCCTGGGATCCAGCCCTGTATTGGCCTCCCTGCTCAGTGGGGAGTCTGCCTGCCACCCCTGCTTATGCTTGTTCTCTCTTTCTCTTTCTCTCTCTCAAATAAATAAGTAAAATCTTTTCTTTCCTTTTCCTTTCTTTCTTTCTTTCTTTCTTTCTTTCTTTCTTTCTTTCTTTCTTTTTTTTTTTAAGACATGTCATTGAAGACTAACCCTGAAGTTATATATGAATTTATGGAGCAAAATACAAATGTTATTTGGCTTCTCTTTAACATCTTTCAGTAAGTGAAGAGCTGGGCCAATTGCCAGTTGCAAGAGTCAATACAGAAAAGATTTACTTGTCCCACACATAATCTTTAAATTCAGAATAACTCTAACCACAATCCCAAGAGACTTTGCAAGGGTGGTTGACAAACAGGTTCTAAAGTTTACTTGGAAACATCAAATTTTAAGTAGAGCTGAAATCATTCTGGAAAACAAATACATTTTGGTACTGAAAATGTTACTTCCATAAAGAACAACTTTTGTTACCCTTAAAATGAAGTCAGAGACACTTCAAGTCCTTTATAGCTCACAGAATGTGAGAGAATACTTTCACCTTCTTTCTTCAAAAGACCTCTAGAGCAGGAAAATATAAAACTTCCTTTAGCATCCCATTTCCACTGTTAGTGACTTTCAGTTTTGGAAGTTATTTTTGAGGCCTGAACTAAATCCCTTATCCTTAAGCTTGTGTCTTATTTTGTCACCATTCTTTGTGCTCTAAGGCTTCAATTTCTTAAAGACTCTTACTAAATTCTCGTTACTGTTTTTCCCCTCCCAATGGGGGGGGAAAAAAAGTGGCTCCAAAACTTTCCCTTATTTTCATACCTCTGCTGTTTTCTAAAATTTTTTTTCTTTTGACTGTGTTTCTCTCAAACCTGCCTGGGGCAGGAAGGCTGTAAGACTGTGGAGAGAGGATAGAGAGCAGGGGGAGGGGAAATTAGGTTTTGAGGAGTGTGTCCTGGTCCTGCAAGTTTGAACAGCATTATAAATAGGAAGGAGTGTTATAATAAACGATAATCTCATTTTCCAAGTTTGCTAAACTCAAACCAATGGCATGTTGATATAGCATAATGTATGAGTAGCGCTATATGGTTTCCTGTTTGTTTTCACATACATTATTCCACTTTATTCTCTCAGTAGCTCTTTGAATTGATGATACCAGCCACCAATGGAACGCCCAAGATACTCACATTTCTGCCTGGCTGACTGTAAATTCCGGGGTTCCCACAACTCCCTTTCAGGGTCAGTAGTTTGCTAGACCTACTCACAAAATTTAGAAAAACAACGGACTTACTGTGGCCACTTTATTATAAAGGATACAACTCAAGAACGGCGAAATGGAAGAGACGCATAGGGCAAGTTATGGGGTAAGGGCGATATGCAGAGCTTCAACTCTCCCAGAACCTTGATATGTTTACCAATACAGAAACTCTCCAAACTCCATGGTTTAGTGGTTTATAATGAAACTTTCTTTATGTAGTCATGCTTGATTAACTCATTGGCCATTAGTAATTGAACTCAATCTCCAGGCCCTCTCTCATCCCTGGATGTCAGGGGTGGGGTGGAGCCAAAAATCCCAACTCTTTTTTTTTTTTAAACATGTCTGGCTTTTTAAAATTAGAAACCTATGTAATGTATTAAGAATAAGGTTTTATATAACTGAATATATGTTCTCAAGGAGAATATCAGTAACTTATTTTCTGTTTCTGGGGGGTGATGGAAAAGTCTTTACTTTTTAAAATTATTTAATTTTTTTTCCTTTTTTAAATTTCTTTTTCAATGTTCCAAAATTCATTGTTCATGCACCACACCCAGTGCTCCATGCAATATATGCCCTCCTTAATACCCACCACCAGGCTCACCTAATCACCCAACCCCCTCACCTCCAAAGGCCTCAGTTTCTTTCTCAGAGTCCACAGTCTCTCATGGTTCATCTCCCACTCCAATTTCTCTCAACTCACTTCTCCTCTCCATCTCCCAATGTCCTCCATGTTATTCCTTATGCTCCCCAAGTAAGTGAAACCATATGATAATTGACTCTCTCTACTTGATTTATTTCACTCAGCATAATCTCTTCCAGTCCTGTCCATGTTGCTATAAAACTTGGGTATTCATCCTTTCTGATGGAGACATAATACTCCATTGTATATATGGACCATATCTTCTTTATCCATTCGCCTGTTGAAGGGCATCTTGGCTTTTTTCAGTTTGACCAGGGTTTGGTCTTTCTGGTGACCAGCAGCCAACCTGAAGCTACTTAGGAGAGTCATCTCATTAGCATGCCAAAGACACTCATCTCAAGAGATTCCAGAGGCTTAATAAGCTCTGTGCCAGGAACCAGAGACTTAATATTTTTTATTATACTCCCCTAGAACCTCCAAAAAAGAGCACAGCTCTGCCAACACACTTTGATTGTAGCCTATTGAGACCCATTTTGGACTTCTGCTCTCCAGACCAATTTGCATTGTTTTAAGTCACTAAATTTGTGATGATTTGTTAGAGCAGCAATCAGAGACTAATATGCCATTTTATAAACATTTGCAAGAGATTATCACACTCCTGTAGTGAGGCAGAATTTCAAATATTAAAAACATGGGAAGAGTTTTTATTTTTGTTGTTTGTTTTTTAGTTGTTGTATTTATAAAAGGATTTTCACAGTGAAACTTTTCCTCTTGTATAGCTGTTTATATCAACGCAATGCAAAGTGACAGGATACTGACATTTGAAGGAAAATACACTATTTTCAGATCAGATATCAGCTGTCAACTTGGATAGAGTGTATTGTTTCTGATATTTTACAGCCCAGTTCACAAAAATTTTACATGCTTACAATTCAGTTCTGGTGTGAAAAATTTGTTGAAATACATTGCATATGGAGTGCACAATAAGAACCTTTATAGACACATCCTGAATAGATTATATTGGGTCTGAATGAGAACAGACACATGTAAATATGAAATAAAAATGAGAGATTGAAAAATTACTGATTGAAGCAAGTGAAATTGGTAAATAATTTACATCAGTAAGTATTCTCAAACACACAAATAAGTAAGAATTTTGATTGTGGGTTCACAATTCAAAATTCAGTGTACATTTTTTTAGCTGGGGCTGAATTTATATGTAGCCAGGAAAAAAGGAAACAGAATGTTAATTAAGCGCTTTTTCTGCTGATTGAATTAGAACATTGTGAATTAACTATGAGAATCTACAAACTGTAGATATGTGGGGAAAATTCCCCTCAATATTAATATATATGTAGAGAGCGATTATTATATCTGCTAAAACTTATTTTTAAAGTATTTTTATATCACTTTCAAAGTGAAAATACATGCAAATACAAAGTATCAGATTATTGTTTTGATGAAAGAGACATAGATAAATTAGCATTTTCTTATCACTCTAAGGTAAATGCAGACATAAAGAACTTAAGTCCATACAGCAAGGTGTTAAGATGTGATTTAAAAAAATCAAATTAAAAAAAATTAGAGTTCTTAATCTGATCTAAAGAACTATGGCTTTTGAAAGGGAATAAAATAATTAGGTTTAAATTATATTATTTTTCAGTGATAAGAGTGAACAATCTCCTGTTAAGTAAATTTTATTATTCTTATTAAAATTGCTATAATTATTTCTATTTATTTAAAATATTTTCTGAATTATTAAAAATATACAATTAACCTGTTTTTAAAAACACTTTAGGATTTACATGGTTTTACCTATCAATACCTCAT
Organism: Mustela nivalis; assembly: GCF_964662115.1. Classification (NCBI taxonomy): domain Eukaryota; kingdom Metazoa; phylum Chordata; class Mammalia; order Carnivora; family Mustelidae; genus Mustela; species Mustela nivalis. Next base: position 79,296,301 of record NC_139021.1, read on the forward strand.
TAATCTTAACAGTTATTATTTAAGATAAAGGGGAATAGTTTTTCTTTGTAATTTTTTTTAACCTAGGAAACAAATGTTTGAGCTCTGATTTACTCTTTTCAATTTCAAGTTCATATTCTTAGCTCAATGCCAGGTACATTGAGAATACCCAATAAATGGTTTCTTTAATATATTTTCACCTTACAATTTCTGTTTTTTTTTTTTTCACAATAAGCAAAATAATGTCACCAATTATCTAATAAACAGAATTAAATCATGTTGAAACCTAACTCTGTCCTAGGTAATATTAGTCAGGAACAGTTTCCCATCTTTGATAAGGGCTTATAAGGGCTTCTGTACGTGGTTGGCATTTTGTGCCTCACATACCTGTCCCTGGTGTCACAGTGAAGGGAATCTTGGCTTGGCAAGCAACGTCAGCCAGGAAAGAGATACCTTCTTTAATCCATGCTCCCAGAAAAGGTAAAATTTTGCAATTTATAAAAGATTTAAAGGCATCATATGTGCACTGCTTTAGGACAACAGATGTCTCTTGTTAATTCTTTTTACCTTATTAATCCAAAATCATAGTTTCTAGATTTATCTGTTATCTCTGCTAGAAATATAGGAAACATGTAGTTTCATATCAATATTATTAAAATTATTTTCTTTCAGATATTTTCTGCAATATTCCAAAATAATCATCTCAAAAAGTTCCTTTATAAATATGTAAATAATGTAAATAATTCGGTACAGAGATTATACATGTTTTTTCCACAACATAGGAGAATGAGGCCAAGAGAAGGACCAAAATGGATAGACACCCCATCAGATGGTATCTGTCTTTCTGAGCATCATAAAAAATAAATTAGCCCCTTAACTGACGTTGGGAAGGTCAGATTTACAGAAACTCATGTAACCATATCAGCATCAAGGATGGAAAGCCAGAGTTCTTTAATTCTAAAGAGAGCTCAGTAACAAATGCTTCCCTCCTCATTTGCTTAAATTTCTCCAATCTTCCATTCCAATGTCACCAGTTAGGTTCAAGCCATCAGTGTCATTGCCAACAGCCCCTAACTATCCTATTGGTTGATTAATTCATTGGTTGAATAAACATTTAAATAATTCTTAATATGAGCCCCACATTTTTCTAATTGTTTTATAAGTGCTAACTCAATTATTTAATCTTCTGAAAGGTGTGGTATGCGCTATTATTATTCCCATTTTACTGAGGAAGACACCAAGCACAGAAAATAACTTTGTTAAGGTACCACAGCTAGAAAGGTATCAAAATCAGGCTCCCAACTGGCTGGTCTATCTAGAGGATATTACTATTCATTGACCGCTACTTGTATTACTTCCAGCCTTCCCTTCCCTTCCCCTCCCTTTCCCTCTTCCAATCCATTCCCTATCTGAGACCAGGTTACTTTCTATCTATTTTGATTATGCATTTATTAAATACACCCTTGTGTTTCTGCTTGTACCTGTACAAGTCACCAGCGTCTCAAGATATCCTCTGAGTCTTCCAGAAACTCACAGCTTAACAGAGGAGACTGACATCTTGATAAATGGTAGCATGCAGGTTCCACATTTGATATGCCTGAATCCTATTACTCTATTTCTTTCTTTTTTTTTTTTAAAGATTTTTTTTTTAATTTATATACTTGACAGAGAGAAATCACAAGTAGATGGAGAGGCAGGCAGAGAGAGAGAGAGAGGGAAGCAGGCTCCCTGCTGAGCAGAGAGCCCGATGTGGGCCTCGATCCCAGGACCCTGAGATCATGACCTGAGCCGAAGGCAGCGGCTTAACCCACTGAGCCACCCAGGCGCCCCCTATTACTCTATTTCTTTTAGATTTTTGATTCCTGGCATACACATTAAAGAATGGCAAGGGAAATAGAAAATGAGATACAATTTTATGAATCTGGGCAAGTACATCATAACCCCAAAGATGTAGGGGTTTTTGTAAATGATGTTGCAGTAAGCAGCTCAGGCCTGAGGCATCTTCAACATAGATTTTGTCCATCACAGTATAAAGCAGATGTATAACTGGCCCCAGGTGCCCACATCTGGGCCACAGACCTGCTTCCTAGAAGTGAGTCAGGAAGAATAAGGATAAAGAGTGAATATGCATCATTTTCCAACATGTCTACTGCTAAGAGATAGTTAAGTATCAGAGTGACCAAGCTGCCCAGCCAGACCTTCTCCTTGGTTAAAGCCTGGCAACAGTAGAGCTGTCCTATTTATTCTGAGTGTGTTGAAAGCAGAGGAGGTTTTGTCCCTTTTGGGCATGGGAGGAAAGAGGATATGGGTCTTCTCCAGCAGTGGAGGGAGACACACAATCCCAAAGGAGCACTGAGTGCAAAACCACCTGACTCTGCCAGAGAAAATCAGACATTTCCCCAAAAAGCAGATTTGTAAGCTAAGATTTGACATAAATTTAATCAATAAGCCTAAATGTTTAACAAGAAGACTAGAAAAGACCAACATATTTCTAGCAAATGGAAGCATGGGAACAAAGCTATACCAGTGGAAAAGAATATGAAGGGCCCAAGAAAATGCCACAGCCAAAGAGGGCTCTATTTTCAGGGTAAGATGAGAGCAACTGGGTCAGCAAATGAATGAGTTTGAGAAGTGGATTAGAAATCTGGACTGAATCATCGAAGTCATTTCAAGTATGTACCATGAATTTCTGAAGTTCTGTGGAGGATTTTGAGGTTTCACAAACATTTTATTCAAATACCATTTAAATTGCTTTTCTAAAATACGTGACCAAAAATGACATATTCTGTTATTTAACCCCCTGAGGATTATCAATATAATAACTACAACCAAATTTTCTTATCATGGGGTATACTTTTGACTCTTTCTGTGCAATCTTATAAATTCTGATTTTAAAAAAATTGATTAGGAATTTTGCAGAGTTGTCCAAAGCAGTCTACTTAATTGATATTGGGAAATGCTAAGGTATGGTAAAGCTAGTTTTAGAACTTACGATAAGATGTATTTTTATTTTGTATTTATAAGTGCTACTTTCTTATGTTTGTGAGACAAAATGATTATGCATTTCTGCCTAAAAGTAGAAAATGTAAAATAATCAGAGAGCTATTTTTTATGTCAAGGAGAAATGATAAATCAACTTTGCTGTCTCCTGATCACCCAACTAGTGTTGGTCATAGTGACAATACAAAATAAAATCAATTTTTTCTGCTTCTACACAGAATCACTCACAGGCAAAAATACTATCATCCTATTCATTTGGTCCCGGGAGTTATCTTTAGTTGCGTTAAAATATCTCCCACACTCCACCATGTTTTATGCAGTGAATTTTCCAAAAGGGTTTCTATGATTCTTGCTAAGTAATAATACCATTCTGTAATACAACACAGTGTGCATGGAAATAAAGCTTTAAGTTTCTGTCTGCAAAAATAAATAACAATGTTATTTTTACAAACATGACTTGAACTTAAATTTGATCATATTCAAATACTTTAATGTATCACATGTGTTGGTAAAACTACATTATCAGGGTGGAGCTTATTAAACTTTCTGTTACTGACCCTGCACAAATGTCATATGAGTCAGCTACTAGAAAATACAATCTGCTAATTCAATCAAGACAAAAACACTCATTGTCCTTGCTTTGCGTGATATTTTCATATGGACCTATTATTTTGTGGGATGCTTGTCACACATTCAACTATAGGAAAAAAAAAAATCCATAATGTGGGACTGTACTTGGAATTCTTCAGATCTGGCCTATTGAAGATTAATGATGTTTTCATAGTTTAAATATCTTAATTTCCAAAGAACAAAAATGACATATGCCGATATTTTAGCATAAATACAATATGTTTTACATATGTATGCAATTGAATAATATAAAGCAACTGTTAACCTCCAAAATTTATAAATGACCACATGAACTAGAACTCATGAATTACCATGTGTCTTGGTCAGCTCATGCTGCTGTAACAAAATAACATAGACTGGGGGGTGTAAACAATAGACATTTGTTTCTCACAGTTCTGGAGGCTAGAAAACCCAAGATCAAGATATCAGCAGATTCCCTTTCTGGATTGCAGATGACCACCTTCTTACTGTGTGCTCCCATGGCTGTTCCTCATGCATGCTTATATATATAGAGAGAGATCTCTTTCTCTTACTCTTTTCCTGTTCAAATAAGGGTACTGATTCCATCATGAGGATCCCACCCTTATAATCTAAACTTGATTACGTCTCAAAGCTGCCCCTCCAAATACTATCACACTGGGGTTAGGGCTTCAACATGTCAATTTTAAAGGGACACGAACATCCAATCCATTAACACCAAAAGGTCACCCAGCACCCATATAGTCATCTCAATACAATTCACTGCCTACTCCGTCTCACAGGTGATACAATGAGAAAGCATAAGACTGGAAAAAGTGTTGTTTCCTAGATGAACCCAAGGTTTGTTCTACTTTTTAATAGGTAGTAATTATAATTAAAGTGTTATCTTTTAAAATTCATTGTCAATGACATGCAAGCTGTCCGTTTTGTTAAGGTATGGTCTTTGAATCATGGATTTTTAAATTTTTATTAACATATAGTGTATTATTTGCCTTAGGTGTACAGGTCTGTGAATCATCAGGTTTACACATTTCACAGCACTCACCACAGCACATACCCTCCCCAATATCCATAACCCAGCCACCCTCTCCCTACCCCTCACCCCCCAGCAACCTTTAGTTTGTTTTCTGAGATTAAGAGTCTGTTTTGCTTTGTCTCCCTCCTGATCCCATCTAGTTGCATTTATTTCCCCCTTTCTTACCCCCAGACCTCCTGCCCTGCCTCTCATATTCCTCATGTCAGCGAGATCATATCATAATTGTCTTTCTCTGATTGACTTATTTTGCTCAGCATAATTTGTGGTAATTGCAGTAATTTATAGGATTTCTATCACTCCATCATTGGTTGTCTTCAGTTAAATTGCTTATATTAATATTTCAAGGGAAACCAAAGCTAAAACCCTTTATTTTCTAAAACCAAATACCCTTTCTTTAGGGAGAGCAGAGTATCTAAAATTTTGTTGTTAGGATGTTTCAGTATTTAATTGTAACATCCTAATAATACAATTTTTCTGAAGAGATTTTTAAAAAGCTTTTTTAAAAATTGCAATGATAATTGAAAAATTATTTTCTAGGGTTATGAGTTTAAAAATTTGAAATTGTTGCATAGGTAGACTTGGATTAAACATGGGAGGATTAAAAATGGATCATGTATGCTGGGAGCCAGATTATTCCCTGTTGAAGGAGGGATTGAGAGAAAAGCAAGAGAGAAATACGAGAATCAAGCATGTGATACTGCATTAGAATCAGAGACATTAGGATGAGCTCGGGTTCAGTTTATTTCAGATGCAGATACATGGATACAGAAAAAAAGAAATCATTCTCCTAGAGTGTGCTCACGAAGTGACCAGATCTTGATTTCTAATACTGTTTTTAAATAAAGGAACCAGGACTCTTCAAAAAATGATTCTAGCACTTGGATAGCAGATATGCAATATACGAGATGACCCTGGAGCCTCTTGATATTATATATATATATATAATATATATATATACACTCTGTGTGTGTGTGTGTGTATATATATATATATGTGTGTGTGTGTGTGTATATATATATATATATATATATATATATATATATGAGTTCTGTGTGTGTGTGCGTATAGTGCTAAAACAAAACAAAAAAAGAAACCGAAGGCTGGGCCATGTTAAGGGAACACAAAGGGCCAACCTAAAGTGCCATTAATGGCCAAATTTGAGTTTTCAAACAGAAGAGGCTCGCCAAGTACCAGTTAAAATTATGGCAAAAAGACAGGCACGGACTGAGGCATAAACCAGCAAAGTGCTGAACTCCAAAAACAAAGAAAAAATCATGTTAAGTTTCTTGAGAATAGCTTGTCATCAGATTTCTCCTTTGTAATACTGGAAATCGGAAGATGGGTAGGAAAGGGACAGACAGCGTCCTTGAATACTGTGTCTAGCCAAGCATTTATAAATAAGTAAGGAAGAAGTAAGACCACATTCAGATATTTCAAATTCCCAAAGCACATCACTCATCACAATTGGTCCTCCCCACTCCAGGGGAGAAGGAAAAAAGGGTGGGGGAAGAGTCCAAAATATGACACCCAAATAATAAAAAAAAATTTTCAGAAGGTACTAAAGATATCTATAAAACAGGAGTGGGTAACGAATCTTGTGAATTTAAGTCAAAATAAATTTTGATAATGTGTTTGCAGACTATAAAAGTCTCTGCTATAAATAAAGTTTAAAATTATCTGAGAGACTTGGTTGCTGACTCCCACCGAAAGGCAGAGAAAATGTGAGCAGTTGAAGATGAAACAAAATATATTACTCTTTCTTTCAAGTTTCTAGATCTGTTAAATTATTTAAACTTCAAGATTATAAACTGCTATGTAAAAAGACCTATTCTCATTCATGACTACTTATCTTTGTGATTCAATATTTTTTCTATTCTGTACAATCAAAAGTCTGAAATAACTCCATTCCATGCTGAACTGATACCAGTCTTCACTCATTCCTAGCTGTCTATTGAATATTATCAAAAATATATTAAAATTGTTAATATTCTTTAAAATAGTTTCCCTGTTCTTGTGTTCTTGTTTCATAACATAGTATATATTGCAAAGTTGAATTTGGAAGGTCTAAACTACTGAAACAGTGCCTTTTTACTCATTTTAGATGTAGGTGTCTTTTATTTAGGGATTGTCCCTTGAGAAATGTTTGAAAATTATGACCGTAGATAGACGTTGAGTAGGGAAGTCACATTAACAGAACTGTGGTTTAGAAGAAAATAATGCTGGTGGCAGTGTGGTGAGCTGCTGGAAGAGGAGAGAAAATATAGGGACATAGTAGGAGACCTTGAATATCCTGTTAAGAATTTTGATTATCAGAGCTACTATTTGTTACATACTTGCTGTGTGCCTGGGATGGTGTCCTTCAGTGGATGGATAGTCCCACACTATTCATCCTCTCATTCTCATGCATAGCCAGGCAGGTGTTGTTAGTGACCTCTTGTCAGTGGCCTGCAGTGGGGTAAGTGACTTGTCCAGTTCATGCTCTTCCTATGCTACAGCACGGAATGGTTTCCCAGTGATTTCACAGTACTATGTGTGACTTAAACAGATAATTCTTTCAGTTATGTTATTTCCTGCTTTTGAAGCACCCTAACACTTAATTCTGGGAAGCAGTGAATAATTCATATGTATTTGTGGAAAGCTAAAAGAATAAACAAAGATAATCAAATCTCCCAGAATTTCCACCATGTTTTAGGTTATTTCGAAAAATAAATATTAACTAACCTATATGCTTTTCTAATACCCTTTTTTCTTCTTGTTGTTTCTCCTTGAAATATGAGTCAAATTATATTGCAAAATCCACAATTCAGAAGACTGAGGAGGAGTTGTCCTTCTCCATATATTCATAGAGTAGTACTTTCTTCTTAGTAAGCTGAAACTTCAAACACAGGTTTTGGATTGAAAATTTATCTTAGTTTTTTTGAAGATAGTAAAGTGAAAAAAAAAATCCACCCATTTAAATGCAGGAAGCCTTTAAGCACCCCCTTTGCTGTCCCTCCCCCCATTCTTCCTGTGAAGCATCAGAATAAACATCCCACGTTTGAACTAAATCACCCACTGTGTGTAGCTGATATCATAAGCACAGACATACATTCCTGATAACCAGGGCTCTCACACCTTATCAGAACATTCTCATCTGAAGCGTGAGAATATGGGGACCCAGGCTTTTTGCATGTGGTCATATCGACTGGGGTAAAGAGAAAAAGGGCCCGGTTGGGCGAGGGGTTGCTTATCCAGGTTTGTTTAGGCTTCACTTAGCTTAGATCTATTAAGGTCTAATTCATTATGTGTGTTACCTGATTGTGAGAAAAGCAGCTGAATGTTGTATTTCTTTGTGATGCTGACATTTCCTTCACACAAGTTAAAATTAAACCTTTTATTAGTTCAGGGAAGGCTGAGGCAGGAAACAATAGAAGCTCAGGGAGAGTAATTATTTCTGTTCCATTGTGTGGGATGTTTGAGCTTTTGATTAGTTGCACTATACAGTACTTAACAGCTCACCAATCTTACCATGATTAACAATACGCGAGAAGTTTTTTTTTATCCTGACAGTGCGCCGCACACCCCTGAAATGTTGGCTTTCTAGGTTTCTTGGTGACTTCAATCTTGTTTTAAAAATACCTCTCATTTTCTGGGGTGTTTGAAAACGACCATACTATCAACAGCATGGAGTAGAAAGCAGCAGGCATGGCAAGAAGGATCACTATAAAATGGATGCAAAAAGCTGTGGGTTGTACACCATTAAGCGTTCTCAGTGTGTTTCTAATGAGCTTATGATGGCCTCACCGAATTACTGTTTCTACTCCAGCCCAGTAAATTACAGTATGCCCAAATTAAATCAGTGGGACTCAATAGAAGCCAGTCTTCATCAGGGTCCACATTTGTAAGAATTAAAAAATCATACTTAATCCTATCCAATCATGTGCATTGTCTCCAAAGCATTAGGCTCAATTTCTTCCCCCAAATATTTGGGTCTTAGAGTTGCTTTATGCTTGAGCAGCAATTTTATTTCTTTCCTTATTTTCTACAAGTGCAATTCTTATTCCACGTCTGGTCATTCCAAACCACTTGCAGCGTGAATACTGAAGATGAGTTCCAATTCAATAATCACTATTGAGTAGTAAGGTTATCATTATCACATCTGTATACACTAGTTACTAAATATGTGTGGTTTTCTCTCTGATTTCAAAGTGTTCTAAAAGCTGGGATTTGGTAAATTATATGTCATTAGTTAGCAATAACTTATGTCATTTGGGCTAAAAATGTTTTTTTTAAAGCCTTGAGGAGAGACTGTAACACATGTTATCTGCTGTGTGAATGAACAGAAATGTTGTATAGATAAAATAAGCCACGCCACATAGATCAGCTTTCTAGAATTAAAAAAAAAAAATGCTACCAAGTTTGAACTTGGAGAAATAAGATTTACAGAAAAGTGGGATAAGCGCTGCTTTTTTATTATTTCATGAAACTATTACATCAGGTAATTTCTACTTATAACAGCTCTTGTCTAAGGGTTGATGAAACCTTACGTGAGTACTTGACAGGAATGTGTATTCTGCTGCTGTTGGGTAGAACATTCTGTATATACCTGTTAGGTCCATTTGATTTATAATGTTTATATATACAGCTTCCTTATTGATTTTTTATCTAGATGATCTATCTATGTTGATGGTGAGGTATTAAAGTCTCCCACTATTATTATTTGATTGTTTATTTTTCCTTTTGGCTCTGTTAGGTTTTCCTTTATAACTTAACTGCTCCAATGTTGAGCCCATAAATATTTACAATTGTTATGTCTTCTTGATGTATTGATGTCAAGATATACCATGAAGCTATAGTCACCAAAACAGGATGGTATTGCCATTAAAAAAAAAAAAAAAAAAAAAAAGACAAGCAGAGCCCAGAAATAAACTCCAGCATAAATGTTCAATGAATATTTGACTAGGGAGCCAAGCATACTCTGGAGAAGAAACAGTTTTTCAGTAAATGGTGCTGGGATAATTGGAGATTCACATGTAGAAGAATGAAACCGGACCCAGGTCTTGCACCATTCATAAAAACTTAGTCAAGACCTAAAACCATGAAAAGAAGAAAACACAGGAATAGAGGTGCTTGACATGGGTTTTAGTAGTAAATTTTTGGATAAAATAACTAAAGCACAAGCACCAAAATAAAAAATAAATGAGTGGGACTACATCAAACTAAAAAACTCCTGCACAACAAAAGAAACCTCAACAAAGGGATAAGCCATCCTATGGAAAGGGAAAAAAAATTGCAAAACATCATATCTGATAAGGGGTTAATATCCAAAATATACACAGAACTCATACAACTCAATGGCAAAAAGCAAACACACAAATAACCCAATGAAAAAAATGGGCAAAGGATCTTGAAGAGACATTTCTCCTAAAAAAAGATGTTCAAGAAGCCAACAGACACATGAGATGATGCTCAGCATCACTAGTCATCAGGTAAATGTACATTAAAGCCACAGTAAGACATCACCTCATGCCTGTTAGAATGGCCATGAACAAAAAGACAAGAGAGAACAAATGCTGGCATGGATGTGGAGAAGAGAACCCTGTGCCTTGTTGGTGGGAATATACATTGTTGCAGCCACTGTGGAAAACAGTATGGAGTTTCCTCAAAAACTTAAAAATAGAACTATCTTATTATCAGCAATTCCACTTCTGGAAATATTATCCAAAGACAATGACAGAAATACTAACTGGAAAATGTATCTGCATCCCCATCTTCATAGCAGCATTATTCATAATAGCCAAGACATGGAAACAACCAAAGTATCCACTGATGGATGAATGCATAAAGTTATGATATATATATATATATATATATATATATATATATATATATATATATTTCTACACACAATGGAATACTATTCAGCTACAAAAAATGAGGAAATCCTACCCTTTGCAACAACATGAAGGGAACTTGAAGGCACCATGCCAAGTGAGACGAGTCAGATGGAAAAGACAAACGCTGTCTGATTTCCATTTTATATGGCATCCAGAAACAAAACAAAACAAAAACTCCAAAGTCATGGAAAAAGAGCTCAAATTTGTGGTTACCAGAGACAGAGGATGGGGTATGGGGAATGAGAAGAAGGTGAACAAAAGATACAAATTTCCAGTTAAGAAATAAGGACTAGTCAGGGCTTGGTTGGCTCAGTCAGTTAAGCGTCTGCCTTCGGCTCAGTTCATGATCCTGAGGTCCTGGGATCAAGCCCCAGGTTAGACTCCCCACTCAGCAGGGAGTCTGCTTCTTCTTCTCTCTGTCTGCCACCCTCCCTCTTGTTTGAGCTCTCTCTCTTTTTCAAATCCATAAATAAAATCTTTTAAAAAAGGAAAGAAAAGACTAAGAATGTAATGTAAGCCATGATGACTGGTGCTAACAGTGCTGTTTGATATATAGGAAGAGTGTTAAGAGAGTGATCCTAGGAGTGCTCATCACAAGGAGAAAACATTTTTCCTTTTTCCTTTTTATATTTATTGTATCTATATGAGAAGATGAATGTTAGCTGAACCTATTGGAGTAATCATTTCACAACATATGTAAATCAAACCACTGTGCTGTATGCCTTCAACTTACACAGTGATATATGTCAATTGTTTCTCAATAAAACTGAAGCAAAGGGGCGCCTGGGTGGCTCGGTTGGTTAAGCAACTGCCTTTGGCTCAGGTCACGCACGATCCTGGAATCCGGGGATCAAATCCCACATCGGGCTCCCTCCTCGGCAGGGATTCTGCTTCTCCCTCTGACCTCTCCTCCTGCTCTCTCTCTCTCTCTCTCACATCTCTCTCTCTCTCAACTAAATAAAATCTTTAAAAAAATAAAAATAAAACTGAAACAAAAAACAGAAAATTTCCCCATTGCATTACAGATAATAAAAGGCTGAGCTAGAATTAATACCCAGAAGAAAAACAACAACACCAAAAAACAGCAATTCAGGGGCGCTTGGGTGGGTCAGTGGGTTAAAGCCTCTGCCTTCGGCTCAGGTCATGGTCCCAGGGTTCTGGGATTGAGCCCTGCATCGGGCTCCCTGCTTGGCGGGGAGCCTGCTTCCTCCTCTCTCTCTCTGTGCCTGCCTCTCTGTCTGTTTGTGATCCCTGTCTGTCAAATAAATAAATAAAATAAATAAAATCTTAAAAAAAATAAAAAGTAGTTGGCTAAAAAAAAAAAAAACAACAATTCAGTTTCACTTTCTTTTGTAATTCTCATTGGTTTGGGTTACACAGGAAGAAAAAAAAAAAAAATTCCCCAAAGAGCGTTTAAATGGAATTGACTCTCAGTTTCCATTCACTAAAACCAGACAGCATAATCCCTGCCCATTAATGTATTAATTGGTTATCCCATTACTGATGGAGGGTCAAATTAGGCTACTTAATTTATAGTGGGAAATAAAATTCCTCTCTCCTTTCCCACAGAATCCAGCCATCATCCTGCCCAGCCTCCCCCCATCTGGCTCCAACCACTCTCTGCTTTTCGCAGAAAGCAGCTTAACAACAAGACTTTATACAGTTATAAATAAATAATCCAGGTTCTCATTCCTAAAATGGAACGCAAAGCGCAGAGCTGGTTTAGAAGCTGGCATCGTGTGTCCTGTGTATGTGAAGCATCAGCGTTGATTAGCCCAGACAGGAGATCGGAAAACCATGAAGCACTTTTGAAACCTTGATAGGAAGTGACTCTCTCTGGATGCAGATTTATTGATACTGACAACATTGTTTTTTTCTCAATTTTTAAAAAAGTGAAAGTACCTTGTACATGGAAAAATACCAAAACCAAATGAATAATGAAAAAGCAACAGCTCGGTAGAACTAAATGTCCTAGAGCCTGAAAGAACATGTGTGTGTGGTTGGAGGGTGGCAAGGGAGAAAAAGGAAGAGAAAAATAAAACACATAGCAATCATCTCAGATGTCAGTTAGATAGTTATTAGTATTTTTTTGGTTTTGGTAAAGAAAAAAGAGAGAACTTTTACCGAGCCTTCCCACATTTATTTGTGATTAAGTAAAAAACAGAGTCACTGAATGGCTGAATTACAAGAAAATCCCAGGACTGTAATTCACTCTTTCTCAGTATTGTCCAACACTCCCTTTACTGACACCACAGGGAAGAGAGTTAGAAATCACACTGACGCTGAAAGTGAGGATATTAAGTGCAGGGCAGGGAGACTGGTCTGTGCCATTCCAGTGCTGCTTTCCCAGAGGAGGGTAGGCACTTTGGGCATGAGATAGTAAGGTGGTTCACACATCTGAGCAGCTCTTTCTGGACCGTGCTCTTTCTGGACCATGCTCCAGACTTCTTGAATTGGCTTTTTGTGCCGCACAAGGTTTTCCTTCGTTTTTTATGATTGCTTGTCTCAGTAAACACACTCTGAAAAAGTAGACCTTCACCTACATCCTTCCCTTGGGATCAAACTCCCAAGTTAATCCTGTCCTCATCCGTGCAGGGCATAGCATAGATCCTTAAAGGAGCAAAACACTGTCTTGGAACCACCATGTTTAACCCAAAGTATGAAACCACAGTTACTGCAGGAAAGATGACACTTCTGGTTGCTGTCTCTGACCCAAGAATGGCCATGACCATCTGCACAGTACAATCCTTAAGGACAAAAAAAAAAAAAAAAAAAAAAAAAAAAAACCAGCTAAAAAAAAAATGTGGATATGGAAAACATGATTAAAATGTGCCATTTCCTGCCCTTCTCTCCCCAGCATGTGTAAAACTTCCTTTGGAATTTCTCATGGGCATAGACTGAGTTCCTTGCCCCTGGCAGGGGCACATTAACAACCGATGATCACTCCCATGGCCTGTCATGGACTGTGAGGAGACCATGGAGGGAATATACCACTTAACAAAAACTTCAGGGGACCAGAAATATTATTCATCAAATGTCAGCAAAATATTGGAATGGCAAAGGAATAACAATATAGAGGACAAGCAGTATTTTCTAAAAAAAATGAAGATGCAATGAAAAGGGCTTAGCAGTTGCTGCCAAAGAAACACCTTGAGAAGTGATATGAGACTTTGAAGGTACAATACTTGTTAAATTTGTATATCTATTATAAAATTTGGGGGAGTTTTGGTCTGAAGCTGTGCCTGGGCAAAGAGAGAGACTGTCGCTTAATTCAGGGTCCAGAGTATACAGAAAACTGCTTTCCATACATGAAAAAGTAAATAAGCTGGTGGACATACAAGCCGGGGACTCTGGTGGCCTGCTCTCCTCATTCACAGCATCTTGCCGGAATCCTGAGCTCACTGCCAGTTAAGAGTCTCTGAGTCAGTCAGAGGATTGGACTTCATTCTTGGACTCTGAAATACCTGATGCAGATTAGCCCCTTTAGTACAAATAAAAAGCATTCACAGGCTTGGTGGGGACAGCAGCTCCGATACAGAGAGACAGGGCCAAAGATGGATGGCTACCATAATAATGACTCGGGGCTAAGCCTATATTTTACAAAATGGGAAACCAAAAGATCCCATAATGCCTGTCTACCACATCCTTCCACCTCCCACTGAAGCACGAGAACTAGATTCTTGTCTCTGGGAGTCAAAGAATGAATCTCATGGACAATGAAGACTGAGTAAAGTGATAAAAGTTTATTAAGTGAAAATACAGAAAAAGCTCTCAAGAGAGAGAGGGGTCCTGACAGTGTTGCTCCAAAGAGGGCCTTTAGGGTTGGTCTTTTATAGAAAGCTAACCAGGGAACGTAAATCCTTTTAACATCTCTCTGGGTAATGATTGAGCAAGGACTAGCGATAACACCTTCAAAGGCTTACTTCCTTTTTAGGTCTGGTTATTCTTTGTTGGTCACAGGTGATTATCATAAAAAAGACACCCGCCCCCCACATCTAGGGCAGGGTGGTCCTAGGGCAAGGTGTCCTGGTTTATTTCCTTATCTCTGCTTTTCTGATGCCTCCATCTTTTGGGATTTCTGTGAGCCTGATCACAGTGCCCCCATCTACCCCTCCTTACCTACCTCCACCTGTCCCTTACTTGCCGCCACCTTTATAAAATACGCTGGGATCAAGCGAGGCTTTGAGGGATCCGAAGAAAATGACTTCGCTCTCTGAGTTTAGTTCCTTCCTCTGTAAAATCTAAAAAACATACCTGCCTCATATGGATATTTAAAGCATTAATAAAATAAAGACATGCAAATATCCTGGTGTTATGCTTACCCATGGCGGGTTGGGCAGCATTCATTCATCTCTCTCACCTCAAAATAGAGCCCTTATTTTAGGAGAGAAAAAGAAACCTAGCTCTCTATTCAGAGCAAGTCTCTGGCACTTCTCAGAAAATGAATTTGGTAAATGCGATTTTTTTAAACATACTGGATAACAATATAAATTTATAAAAGATAAGAAAAGCTCAGCACCACCAGAGGCAATTTAATACTCCGTTTCAAAGACAACATGAGTTTGGAACTTTGAAGGAGAGAAAGTGGTGATACATAATTTAATCTAGTTCTCAAGTGCTTACATTTTAATTTGGATTGTTTAAACACCACTCATGAGACTACAGTGACTTTAAACCATATCACAAATCACAGAATGAAGCACTTTATTTTTCAGGCAAGTTTATTAAAGGTAGGCAGTTGAATGACAAGTAACTAGAGTAATCATGAAAACATTTTTTCGTGATGAAGATGGATGGTGATACACTTGCTTAAATCATACAGTTAGATCAGCAGGATATACTTTTTAGGAAGATATCATATCTGGAATGACCCTCCCTCTTCAAATAAGACTAGTTTCTGATTTAGAGAGAGCTTTGAAATCTATCCTCTGGTGCATTTGGTGGTTAAAAACAAAAGTTAAGACAAATTGATGTAGGAAAGAAGATGTTAGGGTTCGAGACTGATGGCCAAGAAAAAATTCTTGAGACATCTTTGGAGCAAAAAGATGATTTTTTATTAAAGCATGGGGATAGGACCTGCAGACAGAAAGAGCTGCAGGGGACCATTATATACTTTCAAGTTGGGAGGGGGTTAGGAATAGTGTAAGTCTCCAAGGAATTTTGGAAACAAGGTTTCTAGGACCTTGAGGGGGCTAGTTATTGTTGGGAAAAGTCACTTATTACCCTCTAATAGAACTTCAGTCTTGAGAACCTTCAGGTGTATATCCGAAGGCCATATACTTGGGGGGTGATTGCCAACACATATCTTCGGAGTTGAGAGACAAAGGAAATTTCTAAAGGAATTTTTGTATGTTAAAGTAGACTTTAGTTACTTTATGTTACTTTAGTTACTTTAAGTTACTTTATGTTAAAGCATCCTGGGGCTGGGGGAAGGGGTGTGCGGGGGAAGGGTAAGGCTAGGATTGTCTTTTTCCCATAGCAAAGGATTACTATTGAGACAGTTGAGTCCCTAGAAGAGTGTCACTCTGCCTGTTTCAAGGTCTTGTAAATGGGCTGTATGTAGTAAGGAAATTTAATAATTTTTCTTCTGCCTTTGTTTCCCACATCACATATCATAAGACATGTCTAGAATAACTGCTTAGTAAAATAACTTATTAAGGGAGAAAACAAGCAAACATGTAATTGTTGGTTTTGTCTCCATGTAGGAGTATCTCAGAGAGAAGCTAGTTTGCTTAATTCAAATTAAGTGATCACAGTGTGAGGCCATTTATGTAAAAAGACAGATACATGTGACAAAACATTTAAATTTTACGCACATATAGATATATAAATGCCAAGGAAATAGAGATTATGAAAGAAATGTATCAAACCCTATAGCTTTGGACAGGCACAGGCACTTGGTGTTGGGAAAGGAGGAGGACTACAGGGAAGCAATGGTTGGATTCGACTGAAAGGAGGTAGGGGTTTATATCTGAAAGCCAGAAATCAGCTTTTTTGACTCTAGGTATAAAACAAACAAACCAAAACACTTCAGATATCCTCAGCAAAGGAGTTAAGAAGCTTTCATTTTAGTAATCAAAATCATGCACAAAGTTGGAAAAAGCAGATTCAGTATTGCACTGTGAACCTTCCTTAGCTATTTTGTAAGAACGAGATTGCTTATATTGTAAAATATGAATAGTCTAATAAGCTAATAGTTTTTGATGAAGAATAGCATTAGTAGAGTACTGTTTGCAAAATAGTGAGGGATTTGTAACAAAGTTTGTTCTTCTAATCTGTAATAACATAAGAAAAACATAGGCAATGTAGTAGGTTTTTCATAAACTTATTTCCTTAAAAGGCTGTTCTTTATTCTCAGAATATTTTCTATTTGTGTTATAAAAGCTCTTTCTTTATAAAATGGATGGTGCTAGAAAATGGTAATCTATTTTTTCCCCTAATAGTCTTGCTTAATGAAATAGAACTTGGGAAAACTTTTATTAGTACTTTTATTAGCTGTCTGTGAACTAAGAATTGTTCTGGTGGATTTTATCATTATATAAAGTCTCTCTTCACCTATAGCAATGCTGTTAGCCTAACCATTCTGTATGCTTAGGATAGATATATTAGTTTAGTGTTAACCCACTATGACTTTTCCCATTCTTTTCCTTTCAACTTTCCTGTATTCTTAATTTTAAGTTGTGTCTCTAGTAACAGCATATATTTGGATTTTTAAAAAATCACTATGGTAGTACCTATCTTTCAATTAGACTATTAATTATATTTACACTTGATATCTTTTCTGAAATATTTGTGTTGAAATCTACATTATCCTACTCGGTTTCTAGTATTCTATCTCCTATTGATTCTTTTTTCCCTCTTCCATGCCGTCTTTTAGAAAAATGTCAACAATTTTTGTTCCAGTGTTCTCCTGTATTAGACATTGGTTATCCTTTCCTTTTCTCCCCCCATTTAAGCTGTTACCGTAGAGATCAGAACATTCATTCTCGACTTATTAAAGATTAATATAAATTAGTACTTTTTTAGTATCCTAGATAATGAAAGGTCTGAATATTTTAAATCCATTTACCCTGTTGTGCTATTGTTTTCATGTAATTTATTTCACCTACATGACTTAGTTCAGCTTCTACCTTCTCCCCTCACCCCAAAGAGATCCTAGAACAAGAATTAGCTTTCAGAGTTTATTTGGAAATTGGTCCCAGAAGGAAAGTGATCAAGTGGGGAGGGAAGAAAAGTCAACAAAGTCTATCTTAATGATCAGGTCACTGTTGGGAGGCTTAAATATGTTCAGGGCTGTACTGGGTTGAGTGGATTAACCATTCATGCTGCTTCCACTGTTTATTACAATCTCAATGTCTATTAGTCTATTTTTCAGTACCAAAATGTGCATTTGACTTTTTTTTTTAATTAATTCCAGTTTTCTGGTAAAATCCAAATGATGAGATGAAGAATTTTAAAGAGACCTGTAGCATTTTAAGCTGTTATGCTCCAGCCTATTTCTACCTCCAGTATTGGCACCATGTGTTTGTTCTGTTGTCCACTTTTCCTCTTTATTTTCATTTGTTTGGTTCTACCATTGTGTGAAGCTCTGGATTATGCTATCTTCCTCCAGAGAGCATTTGCTTTTCCTCTGATAAACAGAACAAACACTGATCTCCTTCAGCTATTCAAGTGTGTGTCTGAACCACTATAAACCCTTTGCTTTGCTTCCTAAGTTGTGGTTTTTCACAGGGCTTGACTGAATCCTGCACTATATTCTTTTTTAACAGGCCTTGAATTTTAGTTTTTCTTTCCTTTTCATCTGATTACTGAAAATTTTGTAAATTCTGCTCAAATTTCTGAACTGAAGGTTTCTAGTTTCCCACTTGATGCAGTTTAGAAATCAGAAAGTGCCAGAAAGGGAAGAGAAGCAGAGAAGCTAGGGCTCACTTTAAAACATTTCTTTTTTCATTGGAAGGTTGGGCCCTAAAAATCTTGTATAAAATGGTTTTCTTACTCTTAAAATAGCTATTTGCTTCCTTGCATGTATTCAGTTTTGATGTATTTGTTTTTGATGGAATCACTGGTTTAAAGCAAGCTGTTCTCTCACAGCCAGAAGCCAGATTATTGTGTTAAGGTGAAAATTCTAATTTATTGTATGGTCTTAGTGAATAACACCAGCAGTAAATGTTGAGAGTCTCTGGGGATTTTTGTTTCCCTGTAATTAGTAATACCCTAAGTATAGATGCCATATTTTTTTATGAAGGTGGAAATAACAAGGAGGAAAATGTGTATAAGCCTCAGCAGCTTATGAGTGTAAAATCTACCCTTTTTTATCTTTCCCCGAATTACTAAAGTGTCCCAGGTGATGATCTCTTTTAATCAATTAACAATTTAATTATTTCAATTAAAGCTAAAGTTTTAAAATATATATTAATTTTTTTGTTCCTCTGTGCTCAGAGCTATTCTAAGCACTAAGAACTAAGAGCTATAAATGGGGAAGGTTGAAGTGAGCAAAAAAATAGATATATGATAAATAGTCCCTATTACCAGTGAGTTTATAACCATTTGAATGGAAAAGACTAACAAGTATAAGAAATCAGTGAACAAATAAAATGTGAATTACATCACATTGATAATAAGTGTAAAGGAATAATAATATGAAAAAGATTCACAGGGACAATATCTAATGAGGTAATAGGGCCAATATTGTGATAAAGTTACTTGGTAATTTGCTACCAAAATTTCTACTAAGATTAGTTAGTCTCATATATTTTATGATATCCTCAGAGGAAAAGAGCTAATTTATGCAACATGTTTATTCTTATAATCCATCCTAATCACCATTACAAGTCCCAGAATGAGAAACTATACATGCATGTCCACACAGAAAATATTCTAGTCAATGAAAAGACTCTAGGAACAAATTCTCTTTTTATGAGGTTACTATTCTCAGGCAAAGAACAGATTAGGAACATTTACTAATAGAATTGTTTTTATTTTTATGCAAATATGATGTGAAATTAGTTTGTTCATGACACTTTTCACAAGGAAACCGGACAATTTTGTGTGCTGGTATTCTGTTTTGTTGTTTTGGCTAAAGATATCAAAGGACTAAATTGTCTTAAGTCATTTTTAAGATTACACACTTTTATTTTCATTTTTACTTATGATTTTACTCCAAAGAAAACTAACAATAATAATACATCAATGTTATTTTTTTAAAATCACAATAAGAACATGAAATTTAAATAGTGGATGCTTTATAAAAAGTATCAGGTATTTTTATAATACGGCCATTATTTTTAACAGAAAAATCTGTTTATTCTGAAGCATAACTAGGTTGGATAGCATGATAAAAACATCAGTTATAAATGAATGCACTGACACAGCATAATGCTAAGTGCTATAGTAAAAAAGTGAGATAGAGTTTATCTATATGTGAATATATATATATATATATATATATATATATATACACACACACACATATATTACCAAAAATACCACAGTGCTTTAAGAACCATAATAAAATATATGAAGCACTGCATTAAAGTCTAGTTAATACAAGTAACAACTATTATAAGACATAATGGGGAAAAAAAACTTTAATAAAAGCAACAAAATAGCTGAAGTACTAAAGACAAGCTTAACAAGTAATGGACACCATTTATAAGAAGAAAACTTTAAAATACTGAACAACACAAAAGAAGATTTTCATTTAACAAGCAGAAAGTTCTGCCATATTCTTGAATAGAAAAAATCAACAACATAATGAAGTCAAAGCTCCCAATATTAATCTTATCAATTGGTTGGCCAAATTCACACAAAAATTCTAGGAAAAAAACATAATAAATACTGCCTTTGTAATTTATTAAACCACATTATGAAACTAACTATATGAAAACAGAGTGGTATGTGCTTATAACTAGAAAAAAAAAACAGAATAGAAAATGCACCTAAATCTATAAGGCATTCTTTTCATTTGATAAAGAGAGCACTTCAATTTAAGTTAAAAAAAAAATTAGTTACTAAGTAAATTAAACTGAGTCAATAGCAAGCCATTTTGGAAAAAAAAAACAAACACATAAATTTGAACTCCTGCCTCATATACAATAAATTCCAGATGGATCAAAGAATTATAAATGAAAAATTAATCATAAAGTATTGGTGGCAAAAAACTCAAGCACATAGAATTCTTTTATAATCTCAGAATGGTGAAAACCTCTTAACCATTGCAAATAACTCTAGAAGCCTTGAAGTAACATATTGGTAAATTCAGCTATATAAAATATAGTTTTTCTGCCTGAAGAAAAAAAATAAACAAATCAAAAGGCAAGTGGCAGTGCTCGCTTCGGCAGCACATATACTAAAATTGGAACGATACAGAGAAGATTAGCATTGTCCCTGCGCAAGGATGACATGCAAATTCGTGAGAGACTATGGACTCTGAAAAACAATCTGAGGGGTTTGAAGTGGCGGAGGTGGGGGTCGGAGTACCAGGTGGTGGGTATTATAGAGGGCACGGATTGCATGGAGCACTGGGTGTGGTGAAAAAATAATAATACTGTTATGCTGAAAATAAATAAATTTTAAAAAAAGGCAAGTGGCAAATGGGGAAAAAATTGCAACTTATATCACGAATTATTCATTTTCCTAATGTGGAAACATTCATACCAATTAATAAGAAAATAATTGAAAACAGATGAAAATTTGCAAAGCACATGAAAAAGCAAATTACAGAAAATGATATACAAATATTTAACTCCTGAAAATATGAAAAGACACTTGATCTTATTTATAATAAGGAAAATATACAATCATAATTTTGTAAGATATAATTTTCACTTACACATTTTGGCAAATATTATAAAATTTGATAACATAGAGTACTTTCATACTTCTTGCTAGAAGTATAAGTTGGTACAATGACATGCAAGGCAATTTAGCACTATTTAGAAAAAGTTTCAAAAATTAATGATTATCTTTTGCTCTTATCTGTATTCTGCTATTGGAAATTTATCCTATATATGTATCCACACATGTTAAAAATAATTTATACTTAATTACTCACTGAATTACCTTTTGATATTGCAAAAATTTTGAAAGAAACTTGTTTTCTTCACTAAAGGAATGGTTAGGATTATTCTGTTACTTTATTTAATAAAGCATGTTATCAAAAAGAATTAGAACTTCAAATGTCTGAGATATATTTTTATATCTAGATCAAAGATGTCTGAGATATATTTGTAAGAGAACAAAGGAGATGAAAGTTGTTTTTTGGGAAAACTACTTGTTTGGGGCTGAATTGTGATACCCCAAATTAGTATTTTGAAGTTCTAAACTCCAGTACCTCAGAATGTGTCTGTATTTGGAGATAGGGCCTTTAACAAGGCAAAGTAAAATTAAGTCATATTGAGGCCTTAATCCAATCTAGTTACTATCCTTATAAAACAGAATTTGGGTGTAGGCAAAACACACAGACCTAGGGACAACCATGTGATGACACAGTGAGAAGGCAGCCCTGCAAACCAAGGAAAGAGGGTTGAGAAGAAACCAAATCTGCCAACACTCTGATCTTAGACTTCTAAGTTCTAGAACTGTTGTTTACATTTCTATTGCTTAAGCCACTCTGTCTGCGGTGTTTTATTATGGCAACCTGAGAGGACTGATATACTACATTTGTGTAAAAATAATCTATATTTATATACATATGTATTTGCTTGTATATGTATAGAAAATATCTTGAAATATAGACAAGCTGGTTGCAGTGTTTTCCATGGGTAAAGTAACTGTGTTGTCAATGACAAGGTATCAGAAAAAGACTTTTAGAAAGAGGAATGCAACCAGAGGAAAAGTTTGAATAACAGCTCCTGTCCATTTAATTAACATGGAAATTCATTTAGCCATACAACACCTCGACTAGACATCCATAAAATGGGGTGTAATATGGCCACTGACTGACCTCCTAGTATCTACAAATGAACATATAAATAGTGCTATATCATTTGAGAAGTTTTTATCCACTTTAGAATAAGTGACAACTGGAGGACAAAGAAATATATGAACAGTGAGTAACTAACCAAAGTATTAGTTCTATGTGTCATGGAAGACTGAAGTTCAGAAGAAGCTGAGGATGAAAACATGTGTTAGTTCCATCCTGAGCAAGGAAAATAAACTGTGAAATAATCTTATTGATTATGGGCAGATGGTATAAAGTTAGTAGAAGAGAGAAAGGAAATAGGAATCCCCTATTTTATTTCTGTTCTCCCTGTCAAAGAGAATGCTCTTAAACCTGGAAAGGGTGGAAAATATATTGGGTACAGGGAAATTGAAACTGAAAGATAAGTGAACAGAATGTAAGAGAGCATCCAGCTGCTCAAAATGAATCCACTTTTCTGTACCCAGATGAACTGTTCCAAGGTACCAAAAGAACTTGTCGCAGAGAGCCCTTGGCTAGCATCAATAATCATTAAGGAGATAGTAGAGAAGAATAAATGTCATCCTGGTTTTAAAATGTTTCAGAAGGTGCCTTCCACAAACCACAGAAGTGTCGTGTTTTTCCTCTTATTCTTTGTGTCTCAAACTTGTTATGTTGTTATAGAATGAAGGCCAGTCTCTGGAACAAGGGGTTAATTATTTCAGATATGAGCTTGTGGAAAGGAAATTTGTAATCTCTCAAAACCAGAGTAGATACACACAAATAATAAATAAATCGTGGTGGACCAACTGGTTTTTTTTTCTTCTTACATATTACTTTTCTCATATCTTTATTATAGCTCATGAGATGTTGTGAAGTATTTGTTTACATACACATTTCCTTGAATATACTGTGAGTTCCTCAGGATATGGATATGTTCTATTTCAGAATCTGAGCTTATAACATCCTATTCATTTTTTTTGGAGGGTTAAAAGCAATACCAGCTATAGGCAGAGTACATGTTTGTCAAAATTTCTAATCATGGATGTGTGATCAAAGTAGAGAAAATCTCTACAATTAATATTTGTAGCTTGTGGAATTGCATTATCCAAGGGGTTTTGGTGAGTGGGTATTAACTAGGGGGAGATCTCTGTTTCTTCACTATAAACTCTTATCTTCAGCCCAGCTTTGTTTGGAATCATAGAAGTCATAGATATACTTGGAAAATTTATGAATCATGTAATACTTTATTGAGTACTGTACTGAGCTATGCTTGTGCCAAGGATAAAATAGTAAGTAGAGAGGAAGGGGAGGCTTAGTCCTTGCCATTGGGGCATTTGTAGTATCAAAGAAGGTACAGATAAATATACTTAAGTACAGTACAGAAATTGTAGGAGGAAACTCCAAGAGTTTTTTATAGGATAAGTTTATTTTTTAAAATATTTTATTTATTTTAAGGAGAGCACATGAGTGGGGGGAAAGGGCAGAGGGAGAAGGAGAAGCAGACTCCCTGATGAGCAGGGGCCCATGTGGGGTTCAGTCCCAGGACCCCGAGATAATGACCCGAGCCAAGGCAGCTGCTCAACCAACTGGCGGCCGAGATGCCCCAGGATAAGTTTAATGTGGGAAATCTGGCTGAAGGTGGTGCCTACAAGACTTGTCTGGAAGCTGTACCTGCATAGTAAGGACTGATTTTACTTAACTCTATACTTACTTGAAGATATTTGGGGTGTGGAATATTCTGGAAGATTATGAGAATGTGGGTTGAGGATGAAGCTTCTAGATGGTGCTATGAGAAAAAGTACAGAAAACAAGGGGGTTACATAGTGTGGAATCTCACCTACTCCATACTCATCAGGCAGATGACCTAATTTAGTGGAAGTGAGGTTCTGCCTGAATCATGAAAGTAAGTAAGAGGAATCAGTGGAGAAAAAGGCAAATGTTGTAGATAGAAAGAACAATACCTACCATGTTATAAAGGCATGTTAATGATACTTGATTAGAGAACATAGACTGAGATTGAGGGAATATAATATGATGAGCCACGAAGAATAGCTTTGTTTACAAAGGTCAAGTCTGAATTTATCCCTGGAATGATGGAAGCAAATGTAGGTTTTTAACACTAGAATGAAACATACTCAGTGTGTTATTAGAAAGGTCCCTTGGACTGAAGAACAGGTTGGAGATGCTACATCTGGAGGCAGGGAGCCCACTTAGAAAGCTGTTACAGGAACAGGACATATTGGCGGCTTTCCTGGGGAAGAAGAGGAGTGGAGGAATGGTAACATTGGTAGAAATGTAGGATCTATTGGCTGGGTTGCATGGGGTGAAAGGGAGGAGTCATATTAAATTGCAATGTTTCCAGCTTGGGCTCCTGTGACATTCATTGAGTTAAGACACAAAGATGAAATGTACACTTGAAATTTGAAGGGTAGATGAAGATTTGGCATGGTAGATGGTAAGAAACATACATATGCATAAAGACATATGGAAGTAACCTAAGTATCCACCAATATAGTTTAATGGATAAAAAAGATGTGATATATATGTATCCTATATTGGACTATTATTCAACCATAAAAAAAGAGTGAGATCTTGCCATTTGTGACAAGAATGGACCTAAAGTGTATCATGCTAAGTTAAATAAGACAGACAGAGAAAAACAAATACCATATGGTTTCACTCATATGTGGAATTTAAGAAAAAAAACAAATGCACAAAGAAAAAAAAGGGACAAATAAAAAAACAAACTCTCAAATACAGAGAAAAAATTGGTGGTTGTCAGCGGGTGAAGTGGAGGAGGGAATGAGGGAAATAGATGAAGGGGATTAAGAGGACACTTATTTTGAGCACTGAGAAAAGTAAAGAATTGTTGAATCATTGTATTGTACACCTGAAAAAAATATAACACTCGATGTTAATGATACTTGAGTAAAAAGAAAGATAATGATATGAGAATCAACAGTATACAGATCAATTTATTATTACTATTATTTTGTTTGTCCTTGCCTTTAAGATATGGTGCAAAACATACATATGCATAGCAATGTTTATGACCCCCTAACATCCTTCTTTAGATTCTAGATTAAAAACCTTTGTTGAGGGAATAAATAGGATCAGTAGAAGGTGTGTGTATGTTAAAATGGATGAAGTCTTATCATGGGGCCCTGAGGAAAAATATACAGAGAATAATAACTTACAGGATGACTAAGGAAGAGAAGTTAAGGAATAAAAAGTAAAACCAGGAATGTGTGTTATGGAAACCAACTGAAAATATTTTAAGTATGAGAAATTTGCTAAGTGGTGTAAAAGATGGATTTGATAATACATCAAATGAACAAATGGGCATATCTATATTTTAAGCAGCTAGAGTGATACAACAAATCCAAGAAGAAGAAATTTAAGTATTATTAAATGCAAAATCTTATACTTGGATCCAAATAAACAGTTGAAAAATGATAGAAAAGCAGCATTTTTATTTAACTGAAGTACATGGAAGATTTAAGACTTGTATATATCAACAGAACAATCTTTGTTCACAATAATGTATATAGAGTGAGAATAATAAGTAATAGTCCCATTCTTGGTACTAAGTAGCAGTAAATAGTTTAAAATTTTCCTTTGTAGACCACAGATAGGCTAGAAATATAAATATCTTAGAAACTATAAATGGATGCTATGAATAGAAAGGATGGCTTTGATTCATCAATTCAGTAAGAATTCCTAGTAACTACTTGTGGCTAGAAGTGGCCGCTCCTTAAATAGGTATGTTGGTCAACATTGTGGAAGGAGTTTAAGCAGAAGTTAGATGATCAATGTCTGCAATATTCAAGAGATTAATTAGGCCATATTTAGAGGGTTGGATGAACTTTAAGTTTTATTCTGGTTATACTATTTTAAGATTTGAAGATTTCTACCAAGCTTTTGTAGTATAAGCCTTAGTAAATGTAGAGAAAACTATGTGTTCTCCCAATCATTTTATTATAATGTACATCATATCCTTATAATACATTTTATTATTGTACCCTCTAGGTTTAGTCTTTCTTGGACTGTAGTGATTTTACAACCCTAATAAACTTTATATAAGAAGTTATATTATGAGTATTCAAGTGTTGAATTTTCTTTTAAAGATTAAACACTTGGATGTTATAAAATAAAAAGTAGTTGCTAAAGCAATTGTTAATTATGTTAAAAAAAAAAAAGAGCGAGTATGTCAGCTTGTCCTCAGAACATACAAGTCACAGAGAGATGCTTATTAAAATAATATTTTAAAAAATTTTTCACTTCAGAATTATATGATACAAGTGACTATCATCAAACTCTTAGTACT
Organism: Mustela nivalis; assembly: GCF_964662115.1. Lineage (NCBI taxonomy): Eukaryota > Metazoa > Chordata > Mammalia > Carnivora > Mustelidae > Mustela > Mustela nivalis. The sequence goes on from NC_139021.1 coordinate 79,323,030, forward strand.
TTGACTTGATCATTGCTTTGAAAATCTTAATGATATTGGAGATACAACAATTTTAATTAATAAATAGAAAAGAAAGTTTCTATAAAAGCTGAGGCAAACAATTTATTAAACAGTAATAACACCAAGAACTTTCCCCCTTGTTCTGACAATATTATAACACTGCTGAGAAAAGTGGTTTGAAAATGAAAATCAAGAAAACTTCTAATCAAAAGGTAGAATTTGTACAAAATGATCTGTATTTAATGTGTAATGTTATTCATACATGGTTGAAGAAAGTATGCTCCAATCCTGACTCTTTTCCCTAGTTGCTAGAGAAAGGAAGGCTGTACCTGCTTTGGAACTTGTCTCAGAATGTCTACCCACAAAATTTTATTCCAGCCAGAATTCTAGTGCCTTGTGATTTTGCCAAGAAATAAGGGGGAAAAGATTCCTAAGGTGGCTATTTCAGTGCAGCAAAGAGAAGGAAAGGCTGTATGTTTTCTATGGCCCTGTGTAATTCAGATCCAGGATGACTCATTCCTTATAAGTGAGAATACGCTTAAAAAATTAGCCCATTTTCTTCTCCTTCAGGCTTTAGTGTCCACATCAGCCAAACCAAGCAAAGAGTTCACTTTGAAAGAAATCTCACACAGACAGCAAAGCTTGACCACAAAAGACTCGTTTGTGAAGAGATTATCATCAAGGCAGCTTGTGGTTATGATTTGGGACAAAACAGATTCATAGGAGTCATAGTTCTTTTAAACACATTTTTAAACTTGGACCATATAAAAATTGGTATCTTATTTCACACCAAAAAAACAAAAAGTGTATGGAGACTATCTTCAAATAAACTCATTGATATGCAAGTAAGTAATTAGATATAAATATCATAAACTGTAATCAATATTATTATTTTAAAATGATGTTTTATGTATACAAAGGCATGTGCTATATTAAGCATGCAGACCATGGTCTCTAATACCATTCCCACTGTAGATTGCCTCTACAGACCAAGGGGCAATCCCAAGGCTGGGCATAAACTTTTGATGCCAGAAAGTAAAGAACTGCTTAAAAAATGATAAAAACATATGAAACAGAGAAGCCAGATTGAAGGGGCTCCCACTGCCCAAATACAGGAAAATTTGAGCACCAAAATAATTAAGAACAGTGAAGAATGTTAAACCATTGGAAGAAAGAAGAATCTATCAGTGCATATGAGTAACAAAAAGATTATTGGTGAGTACACAGATGATAGATCAGGTAGATAGATGATAGATAGATAGATAGATAGATAAATAGATATAGGTAGGTAGGTAGATGGATGATAGATGACAGATTGACGGGCTAATAATGATAGAAGGGTGAGTCAAAAACTAATGGTGGAAGGAGGGGTAAACTTTAAAAATCATGATTTTGTATCTGTCATAGTAAAAATTGGATCAAGCAAGAATTAGCAATGGATGATCAAAGTAAGAGGAAATTCATATGAAGAGCAGGATATTTACATAGTTATAAAGAATCTCCCCATAGACTGGTGATTGGTAATAATACGGTACAGAGATCGGACAAAATATTGGCATAATGCTCAAAATCAACATCACCAGCGAGAGGCAGATGGACACTCAGTGCCTCCAGATGTGATGACGCTGAGACAGGCACCACATCACTTAAGGGTCTTTCCAGTCATGACCATAAGAAAACATTGACGAAGTCAAAATGAAGAATGGTCTATTTAAAACTAAAGCAAGTTTATTCTTCAAAAATGTTAATGTTGAAGAAAACGAGAGACACAGAAAATATTCCAGATGAGAGGGAACTGAAGAAATACATTAACTGCATGCAGTAACTGATTTGAAAGTTGACTGCATAAGGAGGGAAAAACATCCCAGTAAGCAGATTGCTTGGTCAGCTGGCAAAACTGGAATTCACACAGTAGATTATACAAAAGTGTTCTAGCAAATTGATCATCCTACTGTGGTTAGGTAACAGAATCTCTATGTTCTTAGGAAATGTGCATTGAAGTCTTGAGGGGTAAGGTATATGCAGCTTAGGTTCGATTGATTCAGAAGATAAAACATTCATGATACAGCAAAAGGGGTAAGTTGTTAATAATATTTTGGGTACAAATTGAATTTGAATAAAAGATGTATATGTATGGGAGTTCTTTGTACTGTTGATATTTTTGCATTTTTGTACTATACTTTTTGCAAATTTTCTATAAGTGTAAAACTATTTTTAAATAATCGTTTTTTTAAAAGCTTATGCTAGATCTTTTAGGATAAAGAGGTACAATATGCAATCATGTTGTCCTGTAATCCAAATCCTAATTGGGGTGGGAGATCTAACACATGTATGGAAAACTACTACTGAGGATGGTACATGAAAAAGTAATTTCCATAAAATACTTACTTTTCTTATTGCTTTTTGAATACATACTCCTTTTGACACTGTTAACTTTCAGAATAAAACAAATATAACTCTGATGCTATTTAAATTAGTGTCTTTCCATTAAATGATTTTATAGTTAATTTGCTTAACCCTGATGTTAAAAGTGCATTAAAAAAAAATCAAAGTCAGAGAAATGCCTCACTTCAATGGTAGTCTCAGGTATTCATAATGTAGTGTTCTATTTTTTAGAATGTACTTGAGAGCATAAGCATGGAAAATTTACAAACATTCCTCACCAAAGCCAAATGTGGAGAGTGGAGGATGGGAAACAATATTGATTAAGATGCAAGGACCAAAGTTTAACACTTACTCAGCAGCCATACTTTACTTTTGAAGAACTACATTTATTATGGTGGCAATCCACATAAAAGCAGCAAATAGTCCTACAGAACAATGCTGGAAAAAAGAAAAGATATGGAGCAAACTTCTCTGTAGTGAGTCTCTTACAACCTGGCTCTGTTTTTTTCTCTACCATTACTGGGGTCACCATTCAGGATAACTAGCACATTCCAGATCACCCACATGATGTGCCAGTCTTTGGGTACCTTGATGTTTTCATGACTAATGATAAATGGTAATTCCACAGGTCAGTTCTACAATCACCCTCAAACTACTTTCAACTCCTGTGCCCCTTCCTTCTTCCAAAACGTTGCTGGAGAAATATACACAACTCTGCTGGCTGGTTTCATTTTAATCTGTGCCTACGGAGCTTAGTGAGTCCTGAGTACTTCTCTGCATTTTTAACTATCACTCCCTAATCAATTGACTCTCCCAACTGCCCAATGCCTCTTCCTTCCTTCCTTCCTTCCTTTCTTTCTTCCTTCCTTTCTTTCTTTCTTTCTTTCTTTCTTTCTTTCTTTCTTTCTTTCTTTCTTTTTCTTTCTTTCTTTCTACTTTCTTTCTTTCCTCCTTCCTTCCTCCCTCCCTCTCTCCCTCTTTCTTTCTTTCTTTTCCACATATTTATTTGACACAGAGATAGAAAGCACATAAGCAGAGGGAGAGGCAAAGGGAGAGGAAGAAGTAGGCTCCCCATTGAGCAGGTTGTTGCACGTGGGGCTTGATCCCAGGACCCTAAAATCATGACCTGAGATGAAGGCGGACACCCAACTGACTCAGCCACTTAGGTGCCCCCAAATGCCTCTTTCTTGATACCTCCCCTCTCTCTGTAAGCTCATTATCTTTACTTCTATAATCATTATCTCCTTTTTTTAACTGAGAAAATATAGGTAATTAGAAGAGGTCTAAGTAACACCAAATTTGCCATTGTTTCTGCATTTGCCTTCCTTCTGATTTCAATGGGTTTACTGGTCCTGATCCTCTACTATACACAGGATGCCTAATCTACACTAGGACTTTGCTTCTGCCATTATCCCTCTCTCTCCTCCAGCAATAAGTTTATCCTCTCTACTGCCACCTAATCATCCCGACCCCACATCTGTCTTTAATCTCAATCTACCTCTGCATATGTCCTTTTCTATTTAATCACTTTCAGTCCCTGAATTCCATATTTATATTTGACAGCAAACATTTGACACCTTATTTGTATTTCTTATGGACATTTCATGCTGTCAAAATAGATATTTTGATCTTAACCCTCCCCGTATTGCTTTCCCCTTGTTATTTTCTTTCCCACCAAATGATACCATCATTTCATATCATTGCAAGGGATAAAAGTCTGAAAGGCTGGATTGTTTCTTTACTTCCCCCAATCCATCCAATCTGGCCACTTTTAACTAATTTCTATAGTTACCGCCATGGTCTAAACTACCATCATGTCTTGATGGATATACTTAAGGATGGGCACAATTATCATGACCAAAAACATTTTTGATGCCTATTTCATGCAATAAACTAACTTTTTGAATAAAATATATATAGCAGGGTAGAGAAAATTCACTATAACATATATATAGCAGGGTAGAGAAAATTCATTCACTTTGTAGTAAGTGGTAGGGATCTTAAGTTGTAAATATAGTTCTTTACTTTAAGGACTTTCAAAGTAATCACCGAAATAATAATATCCACTAGTAGTTTCTACTATTCCCCATACATGATTGACTTGGTGCTTAAAGTTTGAATAAATTATCACATTTATTCTTTACAACACTATTTTAAAGTAGAGATTTTTTTTTATTTAAAGGCAATAAATAAAGACTCAAAAAGAATAACTAATTCACTAAAGGATTCCATAGCTGGTAAATGCTGCAACAAGCCATGCTCATGTTTATTACCACAGCAAAGTAGCTCTTTCATCTCACACTTTCACTTTTTAACATACAAAGTTTCATTGCAACAGAAGAGACTAATAGAAATGCAGCATAACTTGTGGAGACTTTGAGAATAGAAAAAAAGCATAACCTGAAGCTCAGAGCATCAGTATCTGGTCAGTGAGAAGACTTTGAGGAGGAAGTGTTCGAGTTCAGCTTTGAAAGAAATAGTGTATGACAAAGAACTGGGCCCCAAACTAGAATGTAAACGCACACTTGTGATGGTATGAGCAAGTCGGCAGCTCCTGCAGTAGCGAAGTTAGACCAGGAAAGATGATGAAGAAAAATCTTCTTGACCTTGAAGGACAAGTCCTAGAGTTTATACATTAGTCTACAAGAAATATATGAACCAGTTTTTCTATAGTGAACAGCCTTAAAATGTCAGGGCCTTGCAAAAGCAAAACCTTCACTTTCATGTTCACAAACCTGCTGGTCAACTGTTTCCCTGAAATTGATTAGGGTAGACTGAACCAGGCTTGATTTTAGGCTTCCAGTTCAGGATCAGGTGTGCTCCACCTGTGGTTACCTGGGGCATGCATTTCTCATGACGGATCACTGGCAAACAAGACCTCAGGGGGACACATGTGATGCCTCCTAGGCTCTGGCTGGGACCTGGCTGGCACATTCTCACTTCTGCCCCATTCCATTGCCAAAACAGGTCACATGGCTAAGCCCATAGTGGGAGGCACTGCAGAATTCCGGGGCAAAGTGGGAAGAATGATGAAGAGGGGATACTAATTCTCAGGCCATGTACAGCATTTAAGGTATTTGAGAAGATCCTTAGAGAAAGCAATCATGACAGAAGATAGAGGTAGGGCTAGAAGAAGAGACTAGAATCTAAGAGATCAGACAGGAAATTACTGTAACAATTGTGAAGGAGGTGATCAGATCCTTGGCTACTACAACTTCAGCAGGAAAAAGAAAGAAATTAGAAGGGAAAAATACAGTACGGTAGCAAGGAAGACCTGGTGGGACTGGGTGACAGCCTAGACATTGGGAAAGAAGTAAATTCAGCATGACTCAAGGATCTGTTGGCAGAAAGTTTTAAAAAGGGAAATAAGGTGCTGAATTTGGAGGAAAGATGATGAATTTGTTTTCTTGCTTTGTAATGAGTTCCGGTGCTATCTTAGAACTAACCTCTCCCCCTCCATAAAAGGATTAATGTAGGAAATGGGAAAGGTTTCTCTACTTCTACCTCAGGGCAAAAACCTAGGCTGCCCTGACATGCTTTGCAGTAGGTCTATGGCAGGAAGTTTCTTTGTTTCTATCAACTTTACCTCTAGAGGTTGTGGACATGAAATGTGTGGTACATGGTGGTAAATACTCCTATGTGTTCCTTGGGCTCTCTGCTTACACTTCCCCATCATGGGGCTCACTGCCTTTAGTGGCCAATATCCTGTTGCCTCTCAGCTATACCATGTCTTTATTCACTTTGTACCCCTGGTATCTCCAAAGGAGTCTGGCTTTTCAGGATTACATTTTCCAGCTTCTACCATAGACAAAGGCAGGGAGAAGAGAGGTTTAATGTGCGCTGAGTGAACTAGCTCATTTTCCACATTCAATACTAACTGTTAAAATTTATTGCTAAGAATGTAAAACTCCGAGTTGATTTTCACTGATTTATTTTTTAATCCTTTGACAGACAAATACAGCAAAATGGCTAGGCTTGCGAAAAACATTCTGAAAATTGAGTCAGATATTTAATATTTAAATTGGAAAAAGTGTCAGCTCTAGATCCAGCGGTATAAAGAATGAAAACAATTTTCAAAGACAGTGAAAGGAAAGCCTCTATGGCTACTAATCACCAGAACAAAGGAAGAAAGATGGTAAAGAGAAAGGCAAAGCAACAAGAAAGCTAGGTTTATTTTTAGTGTATCTTTTCTGCAGAAGGAAATGAGGACATTTTTTATAACAAAGGCCATTTTATAAGAGATTGGATGGTGTCCTTCCTAAAGTTACAGAATCACTTGAGAAAAATAAAGTGTTGGAAGTCACCAAAAAAGTATAATACTAAGTGAAGATTTTTTGAAACAGAATGCAAAAAAAGTAAAGATACATATATTAAAGTTTCTTTGAAGAGTTCTCTGAGGAAAAACAATTTAAGTCACCATTACAGATAACATTAATGCTTATGTATGCTGATCCTAGAATATCATCTTAAAGCATTATCTTAAAAACTGAGTACAAGAATACAGATGTATGCATTTTTTAAATATATCAGGATATTTTCTTGAATGTGTTTAGTTTGTATGTTTAGGCTAGTCAAAAGTAAAACTGTTTACTGTGATTCACATTTATTTTTCTTAAATTAGTAATTAATTTTTAATATTCTCCGAAGTATTTTTACTAATGAATATTTTACAATTTCCCCCCTTATTCTGTATTGTATTTTTAGCTGGCAGAGGAGAAAAACAACTTGACATGTGGATCAAAAGCAGAAAATAAGTAAGTGTCTCCTTCCTTATTTCTTGTATTTTCTCTATGATCCTGAGCCTATGCTCTAAATTATCCATCTTTATTCGAAATGTGTATAAAATACATTCATAGGAAACCTATGAATCACTAATTAAGTAGACATAGTTATGCTTTTCTAACTAAAAGAGGTGAATAATAAACCTGGCTGCTTTTACAATGAATGTGAAACTAAATAGATGGAATTTCCTGCCTAGGTAAAGGTTTGTGGGACACATAGAAATGAACAATTGAAGTGTTGTAAATTTTGTCTCTAAAATACTGAAATCTGAAGACATTCCATTTTCTTATCTTGATCCATGCTTAATAGCACTTGGGTTTCTGCCAGATGACCATGGCATTATTTCCATCCCTGAAACTCTGGCAAGTCTGTGTGGGACTTACAACTTTTTCCCAGACTCTCGTTTTTCCATTTTGCTGCTACTTGGTGACTGGGTGCTTTTTCTGAATTTTAGCATCTTGGATGTGTGTCTAAGGATGATGAAACTAAGGATAAAAACCATACACAATTCTGAACCCTCAGTCATACCCACTTGACTTGGGATATTCCTTCAGCAATTAAGAAAGTGTTATTTATTACTTTTTCTTTTCATGATGTATAAATATATTTCATTTATTCAAGAATAAATAACTCAAACCACCTCAGATATAGAGCAAATGTTTAAAACATTAAGGGTACTATACTCGTGCTTCTTTCTTTGATTTGTAATGTTTAGGTTCAATTGGTTTGACCAATTTCACAGGGTTTTTGGGACAAAGTCCCAGTGTTCATATAATCTTTTCATGTAATGCTTTTCTTCATGATTGATTAAGAATTATAAAGTCCTCAGTAACCATAGTACACTTCTTTCTCTGCTTTTAAAGCAATCCCTCACTTCTTTTTAAACCAGCCTGAATGGATTATTCCTTTGGAAGAAAAACCTACATTATGGAGCAAGACCTTATTTTCAAAGCACAGGGGTAGAGGGCAAACCTAAAGACAGTGTCAGACCAACCCGAATACAAATCCTGATTCTATCTACTACTTGTGTGATCTTCAAAAAGAAAGTCCATCTGCCTGAACTTCATTTTCTTTCTTCATTTGTCAAATTGGGATAATAACTCCACTTGAATGTTTATTACTGGACATAACGAAGTAAGTCCATTCATGAAGTACCTCCCATACTGTATGTTCCCAATGACACTGTTTTCCCTTTTCTATTTTATTCTTGTAAAAAAAAAGTCACTCCAAATAACAAAGTTACCCTTATGCCCATGTAGCACTATGTGTTTCTCACACAATTCCCATGGAAATCCTTAGTCTAAGACTGTGCAAATGAATAACAGATTTACTGTTTTTTATCACCATTTTGATATTTATGTCTGGAAATTTATTTTAAAATAAATAGTATAAAATTTCTACAAAAACATAAAAATTTTAAATTGCTCTTGACAATAAAAACACTGTCCCCCAAGCTAGTGTAAAATGCTGGTTGAAATGAATCATCTTTCCTCAAGTGTTCCTAGAGTGAAGGTAGTAGACAAACATTTGTGATGTGGGAAAATTCCTTAAACGCTGCATCTCAGTTTCCTTATCTATAAAATCAAGATAAAAACAGTACCTTATCACATAAAATTTTATAAAGATTAAATATGATAATGAACATAACTGTTGGCACATTCAAAGTTAATTTCTTTGTTATCATTACCATCATCACCTTTACCATTTTCTGATTGGTTAGAATCCAGGCTCTTTCTGATTTAGGAAAATTTATCAACACTCTTAACTTCCCCTTTCTCATCACCCAATAGAAGGAATACTCAAACCCCAGGCCTATACAGCACTTAACACTGTACCTGGTGGAGAATAAGCACTCAAGGGTCCCTGAGTGACTCAGTCAATTAAGCATATGACTCAATTTCAGCACAAGTCATGCAGCCAAGGTTGTGAGATTGAACCCTACATTAGGCTCCGCGCTGGCATAGAGTTTGCTTAAGATTCTCCCTCTCTCTATGTCCCCCTCCAACTTGTGTGCCGTCTCTCTCTCTCAAAAAAATAAAAGAATAAGCACTCAAAAACATTAGTTGTATTATTGTAAATATTCCAGATACATGGATTTATTTCTACAGCTGAACTTTTCATGAAAAATTAAAACAGAAAGAGTTTTCTGTTGACCTGGGCTTATCTTGTGGTTAAATTGTTTTATGTCCTCTCAATCTCTTCTCATCAGTTCTTTCTTGAAAGAGGCTACTCCTATATTATGTTCTATCTGATTCGGAGGTGTTCCCATTCACCTACGTTGGACTACTCCATCCCAACCTCTAGGCTCCAGTGCTTGAATCCATAACTGCAGATCTTTACTGCATTACCACCCCCAGCTCACACCCAGCCACCCACAATCAGCCCTGCAACAGCTTCACTTTCCAACATTCTCAAAGTACTATTTTCAGTGTAAAGGGTTTGCAGATGTCTTTTCATAAACTTATTCCTAGGCATTTCTTGGGTTATTCAGTGTATCTATTTCTTCTTCAGCAAACTTTAGTAATTTATGTCTTTCAAGGAATTTGTCCATTTCATATTATTGAATTTTTTGGTATAGAATTTGTTGTATTATTCCCTTCTTATCCTATTATTATCTCTAAAAACTATATAATTAATCCTTTTCTCATTCCTGATGTTTATAATTTGTGTCTTGTCTCTCTTTTTTATTTTTTTCCTCCTTGATCAGTCTGGCTACAATTTTGTCAATTTTATAGGTATTCTCAATAAGCAGCCTCAGATATCTTTGTTTTTCTCTGCTGTTTTCTGTTTTCTATTCCACTGTGGCTATGATTTTTATTGTTTCTTTGTTCTACTTATTGGGTTTAATTTACTTTTCTTTTTCTAATTGCTTAAGGTGGAAAGAAGCTTAAATCAATTTTTTGAGACCTTTTACTTCTCTAATATTAAGACAGTTCTTGTGATACATCTTCCCAAAAATATTCCTTTAATATATCCTGTGTTTTTATTTTCATTCAATTCAGAATATTTTTCCTATATATATTTTGACTTTTACTTTGAAAGTATGTAGTGTGGAACTGTGTTATCTTGGGTCCATATATTTGGGAAATTTCCAGAGATATTTCTATTATAACTATAAATTTGTCTATTTCTCCTAACTGTGAGTTAAACTATTTCTCCTTACATTTCCATTAGCTTTTACTTCTATATTTTTAATCTCTATTATTCAGTACATAAAAGATACCTTTTTCTTTATTATATAACCTACTTTATCCTTATTAACATTCTTTGCTCTACCCACTTTGTCTGATGAATGTAGTCACTCCAGTATTCTTTTGATTAATTTTAGCATCTCCTATCTTTTCCATGCTTTTATTTTTAACTTACTTGTGTCTTTATTATTAAAGTGTGTTTCTTCTGGGGAGCATAACATTAAGTTTTACTTTTTGTCTCTAATGAATCTGTCTTTTAATAGGAGAATTTAAACTCCTGTGATTAGTGGTATGGTTAAGTTATCATTTTGCTCTTTGTTTTCTATTTTATCCATCTGTTCTTTGTTTCCTATTTCCTCTTTTTTTGTGCTTTCTTTTGGTATTAATATATAATTAATAACATATAGTATATATTGTATATAATAAAATAACATACATATATAACTATAAGGTATAGATATAGTAATATATAAGAATAAATATATTTTACTTATTAACACATGTTAATACATAATATCTCAGTCAGCCACATGGTTACCCACAAGAATAAGCAACCGATGCACCTACAACCATTCTGTACCCATATGACTATTCTGGTTTTCACTTTCAGTACAGTACTCAATAAATTATATGGGTTATTCGACACTTTTTTATGAAATAAACTTTATGTTGGATAACTTTGCCCACATGTAGGCTAATGTAAGTGTTCTGAGCATATTCAAGGTAGCCTAGACAAATCTATAATGTTTGGTGGGTTAGGTGTAGTAAATACATTTTGACTCATAGTATTTTCAGCATATGATGAGTTTTTCATGATGTAACCCCATCCTGAGTAAAGGAAGATGTATAGAATAATATTTATGGGGCATCTGGGTGCTCAGTCCATTAAGTAGCTGCCTTTGGCTCAGGTCATGATCCCTGGGTTCTGGGATCAAGCCCTGCATGGGGCTCCCTACTCAGCAGAGTGCCTGCTTCTTCCTCTCTCTCTGCCTGCTGCTCTGCCTATTTGTGCTCTCTCTCTCTAATAAATAAGTAAGATCTAAAAAAAAAAAAAAAAAAAAGACTAATATTTAACCAAATATCTGGGAACTATGACTTAGCCAAATTGACACATAAAGTTAGCCATCTCAGACTCTATTTTCACTCTTTTGTTGGCTAATGAGTAACAATCTTTCTTTTTTATTTTAGTGATTGCTTTAGGAGTCACATTAAGCCTCTTCACCTCTTGCCAGGCTCCCTTCAAATTCATACTACATCATATCAGTTGTAGTACTAGGCCTTTAAAATAACATACTTCCAGGATGCCTGGGTGGCTCAGTCAGTTAAACATCCACCTTTTGATTTTGGCTCAGATCATGATCATGATCTCAGATCAAGCTCTGTGCTCAGTAGGGAGTCTTCCTGAGATTCTCTCTCTCCCCTTCCTTTCTCCTGCATGCTCTCTCTCTCTCTCTCTCTCTTTCTCTCAAATAAATAAATAAATAAATATTTAAAATACATTACTTCTATGACTTCTATGACTTCTGATCTCTTTTCTGTTATTTTCATACATTTTACTTTTACATATGTTGTTTCACCCATACGTTGTTATTACTTGTTTAACTATTTAATTAACTTTTAAGGGGTTTTAAATAATAAGAAAATAACCTTGCGCCATTACCATTTTTAATGCTCTTCGTTCCTTTGTGTTGATCCATGTTGCCATCTGGTACTTGCTTATTTCTGTCACGGGACTTCTTTCAACATTTCTGCAGTGTTGGTCTTCCAGTGGTTCTTTCAGTTTTTGTATGGCTGGAAAAGTCATTATTTTACCTTCATTTTTGAAAGGTATTTTTTGCTGGGTATAGAATTCTTGGTTGACAGGTTTTTTCCTTTTCTTTTTCTTTTAATACTTTACTGTTGTTTTTCAGTATCTTGTAACTTTCCTTGTACCCAACAAATCTGCTCTTGTTCTTACCCTTTGTCCCTTTAAAGGAATGCAGGCTTTTTTCTGCCTGCTTGTAAAATATTCTCTTTATCATTATTTTTGAATATTTTTTCCCTAGTGTACATTGGTGGAATTTTCTTCATGTTTCTTGTGCTTATGGGTTTATTAGTCTTCTCCAAAGATAAGTTTAGAGTTTTCATCAAATTTGGAATGTTTGGACATTGCTTCTTAATTTCTTCCCCCTCTTCTGGGGGCTCTAGTTACCTATACACAATGATGCTTGAAGGTATTCCATAGAACACTGATGCTCTTTTCATTTCCTAATTCTCTTTTTTTTCCATGCTTCTTTTTGGAAATCTTTTTCTATGTCTTCATGTTCATTAACTTATTTTTATTTTGTAATATCTAATTGGACCTTAATATTAACCAGTGTATTTCCATCTCACACATTATAGTTCCCATCTCTGGAAGTTTAATATCAAGCTTTACAAAAATGTTCCATGTTTCTAATTAATTATTATAATAACTTTTAATGTCCTCACTTTCTAATTCTAATGCCTGTGTCAATCTTCAATCAGTTTCAGTTGACTGACTTTTCTCTTCATTGTGGGTTGTATTTTCCTGCTTCTCTTCATGCCTGGTAATTGTTAACTGAATGACAAAACCTGTGAATTTTACCTTATTGGTGCTGAATATTTTTGTATACCTATAAGTGTCCTTGAGCTTTGTGTTGGGTCCCTGGTAAGTTATTTGGAAACCATTTATCTGGTCTTAATATTATAATTTGTTGTATGGGAATAAACAGTCTCAGTTTGGGATAATATTCCCTACCAGTGAGATAAGATCCTCCTGAGCATCCTTCTCAATATCCCATAAATGGGGAGATTTTGCCACTGTTGCTGGAAAATCATATCTCATTTTTTAAAATTTGCATTCATGGGACACCTGGATGGCTCAGTGGGTTAAAGCCTCTGCCTTCGGTTCAGGTCATGATCTCAGGGTCCTGGGATAGAGCCTCGCATAGGACTGGCTGCTCAGCAGGGAGCCTGTTTCCTCCTCTCTCTTTCTCTCTCTCTCTCTCTGCCTGCCTTTCTGCCTACTTGTGATCTCTGACTGTCAAATAAATAAATTAAAAAAAAAATTTGTGTTCTCTTGCTTTTTATACTTTACCTCATACTTTTTGAAAACTGAGTAACAAACTCGAAGTTACTTGTGTAAGGCCAAACTGCCAACATAGTTGGATTAAGGTCCCCAGGAGGGATGCCTGGGTGGCTCAGTCCAATAAGTGTCTGCCTTCTGCTCAGGTCATGATCCCAGAGTCCTGGGATTGAGTCCCACATCAGGGTCCCTGCTCAGTGAAGAGCCTGCTTCTCCCTCTGCCTCTGCCCCTCTCCCTGCTCACACTCTCTCATGCTCTCTCTCTCTCTCTCTCAAATAAATAAATAAAATCTTAAAAAAAAATTCCCCCAGGAAATCATCATCTGTTTGGAGGTTCTGTATTACAGAATGGAAATAGATAAGAACCCTTTCTAGAAAAGTCAGATCAGAGCAGTACATTTTTATGCAGTAAATTGTGAATCTTAAACAGTAGTCCTTATGTCAGCATTTTGCACATCATTTTGACTGTCTGAAGCTAATTCATTAAAATGGGGATCACTGGGAGACATTTTAGAGGCTGCTTATTGCAACCACTGTGCTGGTCTTTCTAGGAAATATGGTCAGCTCTTTCAGTAATTAGTCTCCATCCTTTCCTTCAAGAAATTTCTTCTTGCGGTTTTTAGAATTTAAAGAATTTTTTTTTGTGTGTTCAATTGCTTGACTTTCCTTTTTGGTTTCCTGTGATGAAAATATGTACTCCCATATAAAGAAAATTGAAAATTATAAACAGAGACTGAAAAATACCTTAACTGCTCAATGGTGAATAAGTAAAGTCCATTCTCACATTTGTTGTTCCAACTTGAAAAAGAGAAATTTAATCATTACACAGGTAAGATAAGATTGATTTTATCTATTGGCCTTTACACAATTTATGGGGATAGTCACTTTAAAAGAGGGTCAGCTGGCATGTATGGATGCTGAGATTTCTGAGCAAGTATTATATGAAATACTTTGCTTTGAAAATGGCAATGAGATAACCTGATATGCTAAGGCAGCCATAGCATATTCTTCAGTCATGTTTTGGTATTGGATGATGAAGATAAATATATTTGTGACAAACGGCAATGGCAAAAAAGAAGTTTAACATCTCCTTTCCCCATAATTTTCAAACTGAAAGTATTCCATAGAACACTGGAATACCTAGAACGCTATCTTAATGATTGAATGTTCATTTCTTTTAAGTTAAGGAAAATTTAGTGAGAATACTTAGGCATTTAAATAAAAGAGGTTGAAATGATGTGAATATTATTTTTCTATTTATTTTATCACTAGACCATTTTAATACTAGAAAGCGAAAATTCATGTTCTATCTTTTCTTTATGGCAGTGTAGATTCACATCCAAAAACCACTATATGACCCTAAAGAACAACTGTAATAAAGTTATATAAACCTGATCATCTTTCATCCTGATAATATAGCTCCTAGTACTCCCAACTTTGTGTTAGTAATAGCAATTAATGAGGTATAAAGTCAAGTTGATTCTAGAATCCTCTGTCTAAGGAGTGGTTATCCTAAACACCAGACCCTAAGACACCAATGATCTACTTAAGACATTCTAATTTTCTTAACAAAGTAATAACTTTCTTGATCAAGCATGAAGCTATTTTAGAGATGAAATTTAATGGTACCAAACTAAATTATGCCCATATTATTTTTAAATGAGAGTCTACATATATATTTTCTCCTTATCCTTTTATTTGTTTAATGCATATAAAGAGAATGCACATCATTAAAGCTGAGCTAAAAGGGAAGAAAAAGATAAGAAGTATGCATATTTTTCTTTCAATTCAGTCATTTTAGATAGTTTAATAATGGATTCAAGTGTGCACCAAACAGAATACATACTCACTTCTGAGCCTCTGTGTGGATACATCTCCAAATTTTTTCTTTTTTTTTTCTTCCCCTTTTCCTTTGAGCCAGAGTACTTCTGACTGGCTAGACCCAAAGGAATGCTAATGTGAAATGAGAGTCTCACGTTCCCCCACCCTCAACTCTACTCATGCTCTTTTAATGAACAAATACCTACTTGAATTTCAGGCTCTAAGTTTTCAGAATCTCCTATGACACAAATATCAGCCTTAATTCATTTACATGGTTAGAAAACAAGTGTTTGGAGCACATGAGTGGCTCAGTCAGTTAAGCGCCTGCCTTCAGCTGAGGTCATGATCTCAGGGTCCTGGGATGGTCCTGGGATTGAACTTTGCATTGGACTCCCTGCTAAGTAGGACCTGTTTCTCACTCTCTGTGTGTGCTCTTTTTCAAATAAATAAATGAAATCTGGGGCGCCTGGGTGGCTCAGGGGGTTAAAGCCTCTGCCTTCAGCTTGGGTCATGGTCTCAGGGTCCTGGGATCGAGCCCCGCATCAGGCTCTCTTCTCTGTGGGGAGCCTGCTTCCCCCTCTCTCTCTCTCTCTCTGCCTGCCTCTCTACCTACTTGTGCTCTCTGTCAAGTAAATAAATAAAAAATCTTAAAAAAAGAAAAGAAAAAAAAAGAAAAGCTAATAGTCTTAAACAAGTTTATTTTAAAAAATTAAATAAGTAAATAAATGAAATCTTTTTCAAAAAAGAAAAGAACACAACAAGTGTTTGATTCATATTTGTTTCTGGAGAACGTCTAATTAGGTTTATAGCTTTAGAGCTCTAATAAATATCCTAATTGCACCAGATATTTTTGGTGTACATTTTTAAACATTTTTGCAGTTAAGCAATATTAAACAGGTTGTTCATTCTATCTAGTATTTGGCTACTCGTGTATTTATAGACAGTTGCAAACTCACACACTATTTTTTGTTATAGAATTTAATTTCTCTCTTACAGCAAATCCTATTTGGCTTTTTGTTTTGTATTTGTGATTTTATACAATGGCTTGTAATTTTTTAATTGGAGTTTGTCCACACATAACAAAAATTATATCCAATAAATTCACAAATATCTTCCTGGATCTATTGTAAGGCTCTAATAAAAATAGAACTTTTAATTGCAACCTAAGTAATTTCAAGGATTTTTCTTTTATTCAAAAATAGCAGTTGATTTCTCAGGTTATTGGATAAAGATAATATCATAATCAGTGTACAGCATAAGTGTGGACTTCTATATCCACCATATCCCAGAAGACACTCTGTAGTGGAGATGAGATTATATATATATAATATATAGATTATATATATATATATATATATATAGTTTCCTTCATATGATCATCATAAAGTGTTGATGAGTGTTTGAAGCAATAAAGATGGACGTTTGGTTCTTAATAACTAGGGGACAAAAGCTGGCTGGCTTTTCTAGACTTAGTTTGCTACTGCACTGTTACAGTGTATGTGTAATACAAGAATGTAGTAGTTTACGTATACTTCATGAAGAAAAATATTTTATGTTGTAAATCCAGTGACTTATGACAAATTCACTTTTGATATTTATAGCTGAATCAGTGCTTTATGCTTGGCTAGTTACCCGATACCCTCCCCCCCAGTGCTTTATGAACTGCAGTAATTTTTAAAGTTACACTAAAATAATTCTAGTTTCAGCAGAATAGTAAAGGAAATTTGATGTACTTAATAACCATCAAATATTTTAACAAAAATTTACCGAATATCTGTCACTTCACTAATGTGGCTGTTAAAATATTTTTAAATGAAATCTGGCAATTGTACATCCACCCTCTAAAATTTATAGACCAAAAGCAGAAGAAAATGCTCCAGATAATGTCACAAACCTGGAGCAAGATATAAGAGCCGCACTGAAAAAAATGGCACAGACTCTATCAAAACAACAAAGAAAGAACAGTAAAAGTGAAACTTAACATTCCTTCAACAATTCCTTAAAAACAAACCAAAACACTTTATTGGGAAGCTGAGTAGCAACTAAAAGTATACAAGGTGATTTAAAGAAGTAATAAAATGGAATTTGAAAAAAAATTATAATCTGCATGAAGACATAAACATAATACAGGAAACAATGAGGAGAAATGTACTCTATAATAAACAAATGAAAGATAATAAGGGCAAATGAAAATAGGAACCTTAAGGCTGAAAAACAATTGAATTTGATAATGGCTTGTCTGGTAAACCTTACTGGAGGAGATACATTTTTGACCTAGACATTGATTGAGAGAAGTATTGGAATTTTATGGGCAATAAGACATAATAAAAATAACCATAACAGGCATAAGGGTTATTAATTCACATTTGGAATATTAAACATTTATTTATCCATCTCATTTGTTCTGTACTTTATCAGGTGGGGTTCTATCTAGAGCATGTGGGTATAATAATAAACAAGATCCACATGGCCTGATTTCATGGGCCCTATAGTTTTGTGAGGTAAAAAAAAAACCAAAGGGCAAATGTTATTAGTTTCCTATAGCTGCTATAGCAGATTACTAGAAATTTAGCAGCTTAAAACAACCTAAGCCCTGTAGTCTGTAGAGCTCAAAAATCCAAAATGGCCTATATGGGGCTGAAATCAAGATGTCTACAAAACTTTGTTTCTTTCAGAGACTCTAGAGGAGTCGAACCCATTCTATTCCTTTTCCAGCCTGTACAGCAGGCCTACACTCCTGACTCAGAGCCCCTTCCTCCATCTACAAGATCAACAATATAGCATCTTCAAATCTTCCTTTCTCTCCCTCTCTCTTTCTCCACCCCACTGTTTCCATTGTCAAATCTCTTGTCTTTGACACTTCTGTCTCTCTCTTGTAAGGACACTTGTGATTACACAGAAACCACCCGAATAATCAAGGATAGACTTCCCATCTTAAGATCTTTAACTTACTTCCACAAAATTCCTTTTGTCATGTAAAGTAACACATTCACAGATTTTGGCAATTAGGACATGGTTATCTTGGGGGAAGGGCATTATTCCACCTACCACAACCAGCAGTTATGATAAACTTGGTAGACGGAAACACAGAGGGAGTTCAAGTGTAATGGGAATACATGGCATGACCACATTAAGAACCATGAATAAAATACATGGAAGTTATACATGATCTATAACAACTATAGGTGGCAATTCAATAACATAAAGAAATAAGAATGAAGCAAACTATTTTAAGAGTTATGTCCTGGATGCACTAAAATTTTGTTAGTGTCTATTGGAGTAGTTGGCGTATGAGACAATGTGAGATTGTGTGAGGACATTCGCTATGGAAATTTAGAAGATGAGGTCAGCCCTCCTGGCACTGCCTATGTGAGTGATGAGGGAACTCTACACAGTGGGTGTGAAGAGTTGGTGCTGAGGTATTCCACTAGGGAGGCCATAAAGCAGCTTCTTGGACATATGGCACTGTAATCAGAGTGAGAAATTGGCCCAAGCTAGGTAAAATTGGGAGTCAGCTATATTCAATCGGTAATGAAAGCACGAGCCTGGAAGAGTTCCCCAAAGGAATGTAAGTAGTAAAAGAAGCAATGACAGCCAAGGCCTTCCCTGAGATTTTGAGGATATCAGAGTTAATGTGGAGGAAAAGAAAATCAGAAAATAGGCAGCTCTTAAGAAACCAGAACTTTCTCTAGAGTATAAAAATATTTATATTTATATAAAAATCCACCTTTAAGAACTGAGTGTGTCTATATTTAGCAAAAGATTTATAGTGATATTAATGTTGGCCACATTTTAAAATGTTCAGTCAAATGCAGGAGTTTATTGTAGTTGCAATTTTACCCTCTGCTTAAGTCTTTAGAAAGAAGTAAAATGTGTTAGGAAAAGTTTCATGTTGTTTGAGGAAAAAGTATCTGTATTATAATAATAAGCAACAAAATCTCTTCCTTCTATTATGAAAGACAACCTAAGGGAAAATAACAGTCCAATTTGGGTAGAATTTCTTATCTACATCTTAATCAATGACTCTATACTATTAGTACTCCTGTATTCTTAGAACAGAGTCAAAAACGGAATAAGTCCTTGGTTCTAAAAGATTCCTTCAAAACATGCTGGAGGCTTTTAAAATTAACTGTATTGTACATTTCTGGCTGTATATGTGGAAATTAGATTTCACCTTTACAAAAGCCAAACTGAAGCAATGACAGCCAAGGCCTTGAAATAAAAGTGTGATTTTTTTTTTTTAAGGTTTTGAACAGACCGTGTTTAGACTCTAAAATAAAGCTTGGGAATATCTCAGATAGGATTGATATTTTGATCCAAACAAGGAGAGAGAGAGAGAGAGAGAATGTGCATGCGCAGGTAGGGCAAACAAACACTGTTTTCTTGTGTGAATTATACATAAAGTTAAAGATCCATTTAGTGCAACATATAACTATATAAATAATACAGAATTCCTGTCCTCTTGTTTATTATTATCTTCCTAACATGAATATGTGAAATAATTTCAAATAAGATAATATACTTTAGAGGACAAAACTATAATTCTAATAAGCTTTGACTCTATCACTAAATAGTGTACTGACTTCTGGATCAGAGAACTATTATTTATTAGTACACACTATCCTCCAGGCACTATCAAGCAATTTAACCACATTATCTCCTTTTATGTTCACAGCAAAAGTTGCTGTGGGTCTCCTCTAGCTTGCTGCTTGGTTTGCACTGCCCAGCAATGAACTCTTAACTTTGTACAAAGTTATTGTAGAAATATGTTTGTCAGCCTCTATCTGCCCCTATTCCAACCTCACCCAAGCTTCTTTGTCTCCTTACATTTTCTGAGCACTCAGTGAAAACTCAGATTCCCATTCCTGCTAGTCTGCCCTATCACTACTAAGAAGATCACTAGCCTGTTTCTGGGACTGACTTGACGTCTTGCCCATTGGAATTCTTCATTAGTTTGATCTTGCAACTTCAAAACCTATTATCTTGATTCATTCCTCAAAATAAAAAATGGTGTAACCCTTACCAATCCACACATTTAAGTCATCCTGAGTTTCCTTAGTTCTGACAGACTGGCTGGACTCCAAATTTGGCCCATACTTTTTTTCTCTCAGATTCTGTTTATGACTTTCATGTGTCTGCTGCACAAGCCATAGCCCTCTCCAACTCCCTCTTCTTCTCTTTCTGTCAACTAACAACAACAGGTCAAGGGCCATTCATCAGTTTTGCCAGTCTTTCAATATATAGAGTTTGAAAATAGCCTAATATCTTCTGCTTGATCCACAGGTGCTAGGCAACAACAAGCAGTCAGAAAGTCTGGGTTCAATCTTTGACCTTGCTACTGAGCTGTGTGATTAAGAGTAAATTCTTTAGTTTCTCAGAGTTTTAGTTTATTCAGTCTTAAACTGGGAAGGATAGACTTTCTAAAGAAATAAAGCCTACATGAGAGGATGTGTAGATGGCTTAGCTCACTGTCTAACACAAATAATTTCTTCTTATTATTATTATTATTATATCATTGAGCTGAACTTCCTTCCCTCACCTTTATATTTCCCCTTGGATCCTTTTTTCCAAGTATTTTAAAGACCCAGAGTTTCTTGATTCACCTTTTACTCATCATTTGCCCTAGAATTAGTAAATTTTGTTCAGTGAAGTCCAAAGAAGAAACAGGACTGACATTCTAGCTCATTAACTGTGACTTGTCACTTGCTGTCATGTTTCTCAGCTGTTGGGTGCTGTCCTCATTCTTCCTAGCTTCCCACCCGTCCCATGGATCCCTTGGCCAACCTGGCCCACTTGCCATAGTCCTTTTAAATATACTCTGAATTCTGGGAGCTGTATCCCAGTATGCTTTTCCAGATTGAGACTTCCCTGGATCCCCACTATTATTCCAACTTTATCCAACTGAGGTTTATTTATTTATTTGCAACTGTTGCTGCATTTCCACATGGCCCAATGCTCTGGAGTGAAGCTACATTCTTTCTCATTAAAACTGGGTCTCCTCTAGCTTGCTGCTTGGTTTGCACTGCCCAGCAATGAACTCTTAACTCTGTACTGGAAGCTAGTGCTGTTGGTGACAGAACACACACAAAAACAAGGGTGGAAATCCACAGAGACAGACTGTTTAGCTGCTGCATTAATGAAAACAAATCATCCAGTTTGGCAGGATGCCATCTTTTACACTGAGGGAGCATGTTTTCCACTCTAGTGTATTTGAATACATTATTTTTTTTCCCACGTATATGTTATGACTTTTAAGACATTCTTTGGAAAACATAGAGATAAGTTTGTCTTTTACCTTGAACTGGTGTGTTCCACTTAAGAACCATGTGCTGAATTTGCAACCAAAGAGAAATTCTAAGAAATTCAAGTACAAGCTAACTGTTGAAGAGCACAAATGCTGGAATGGAGGGGACATATTTCAAAACACAGTCAACACAATTTCAGTGTCATTTAGAATGAGTTGAGGTTTCCGTTCCTGCTGTTGCTGTTGTCTGCTTACATTAGCTGGGCTTTCTTCTGGACTCATTAGCAACGCCTGCCATGATCTTCTTAATAAAAGATGCAGAAACAAATTTATCATAACATTTCATACTCATAAGTTTCTAACTGATTACAAAAAACTAATCTATTAAAAATCAAATGTGCTACCGGTAGCAATAATTCTTTTGAATGATTGTCCCACCTTAATGAACTCATCCTCCATAATTGATGTACTTTCAAATAAACATTTTTTAAGTAAATCTGTAGGAAGTTAAAAAGCTATATTTAAAATAAGACCTAAGATATCCATATGCCAAAGTAGGGAACTTTAATCCTAACGTGTATGCTTTTAAACAATTATAGTCATGCCATGAAAATCTCCTAGTAAGTTACATCTTAGCATAAGTCACAGTTAACCAAAATTATTTCTCCTAAGTAATAGTATCTGTAAGGAGATGATTATTTTTCTTTCCACCACCAAACTGTATATCTTTCAACTTTTAGTATCTACTTAGAGTCCAATGCTTTTGATTTAATCATTTCACACTCTTTAGAAGAATTAGCTTTTGTGGATTTCTTAAACACCTGGACATGCTCAGACTCCCTAGCCAAGTGTAACTTCTTGTTAAAAGACCATGATTAAGCAGTAGCTGTTTAAGTAGGTTTCAAAAAACACACAAAACAAGTTTCACAACCTGAGGAGTAGAAAAGTAGAGTCTGTCTCCTTAAATGGAAACTATAAGAGGGTTAGGAACTCTAGAAAGCATCCTGTGTCTCAGGTAAAAATCAAATCAAACCTAAAGGGAGTTATTTTCATCCAAATGCAAGGATGTTGACAAAGTAAATCTTTCAGTCTTCTAGAACACAGCCAAATTGGAAGCTAATTTACTGCTGGCTGATGTCAGTAGCAATCTAACTTGTCCACCACAGAAGCTACACAAAGAACATTATTCATAAGTGAACTACCTTGATAAGAAGCCTTCCTCAGAGCATAATTAGGAAATACAATGGCCAGAATCACAGCTGGAGTTTTAATAATAAAAGACAGTAAATTCTCTTTATAACTTTCATGACATAAAAGTAAAATATAACACAAGAGATCAGATAATTCCAAACTGATGTCACTTCAAAGCAGCTAAAAATAGCAAATTCCTTTTGTATACTGAAAAAAAGTGACAGTGCATTCCAAATAAAGTTTATAGAGATCCAAATGAAATCCCATTTTTGGTCCACGGATTCAATCAGTAATTACTACACAAAATTGCCAAATAACTTTTTTTCCAGAATATTGATAGACATTTGCAATTTTGGTTTGTTAAAATCTCCAAAGAAAGATAATATTCATTGTGTCCTGAATTTTGGTCTGACTCTCACAAAAGTTACAGTAATAGTTTCTGAGTTTTGGAAGGTGCTATAATTCCAGTACTCATTTCTCAATAACAGGAATCAGATATCTGTATTCAGTATGCCTACAGGTTAACCTGGAGCATTTCTTTTGGTTCTGAAATCCAAAATATTTTCCTAAGTGTTTTTGTGTTCAGACTTCTATCTGTTTCCCCTTCCTGTGGTTCACAAATCCTGAAGTTTAGGAAACACAGGAACTATACTCAAAATTTTAATAAGACTGATTTTTAAACTCATACTAACATGGATCTTTTATATAGATTTGCTCATTTTATAGTCACTGAGAGAATTCTGATGTTAATTCTGATCCTCAGATCTTCCTGGACAATCAGAAGTTATTGAGTTTTTACTTACTTTTTAAGTTATGACAATCGCTATCATGCTGACTTTTAAACTGTTCATATCAACTATTTTGCTTATTAAGAATCCATTTGGAATTTTAATACTTCACAGAATGAATTAGTTATATAACCCAATTCAAAAGATATAACCCAATATAAGGACGATATTTCTTAAAAGTAATTTTACAATTCAGACAACTGGGTCTTTAACCTTCTTGGAGTGTAATCTTGGGCAATTGATGGAGAAGGACATAATTTGTCTAAAGCACTCTTACTATTCTTAGAATCCCTTACTCACTCTAGGGGGTTAGGTGAGCCCAGTGGTGGGTATTAAGGAGGGCACATATTGCATTGAGCACTAGGTGTGGTGCATAAACAATGAGTCTTGGAACACTGAAAAGATAAAACAAAATTAAAAAAAAAAACACTCAAATTTTTAAAAAGCAGTGCTTTGTTATTTAGAAGAACTGACTATTCCAAGTAACTCCCAGATCTGGACCCATTCGTGATACCATATCTACCTTTATATATTTTTCTTTATGTACTATTTCTCTGAGGAACAAATAAAAGGATTGGACTAATAGCTAGCTTTCTAGCATTACAAAGATGTTTATCACAATGAAGCTCTCTTGAAACCAAATTACATTTGGACAACCCTAAATATCTCCTGCATATTGAACACAAAATGGGACTAACCCCAAGAAGCAAGACTAAAGGAAATCCTTTCAAGTTTTCCCTTGATACACCAGAACTCTGGCCTCATGCATAGGTAGCTAGAGAATCGCTCAGGAGAGCAACCTGGGATGTAGCCATGAAGCATGGAATGACTCTCTTTGATCTGAGGATTTTGCCAGAACTGTGAGCCCGACAGTTCAAGTTGTTCATTGGACAATAGTTATTGATGGTCATCAAAGGATCATCAGTACTTATTCACACAAGAAGGCCCATACCGTGCTGCTTTTTAAACTTCCATCCATAGGTCACAGTCAGAGCAATACTCAGAAGATAAGTTCATGATACAGTTAAATCACAAATTATTAGATAAAAAATTGAGGTGTCAACATAGACTCATTTTCTCATTTTATAATTATTGTGAGAATTCCCTGGGTTATTATGTTCTGATATGGATAAATTCATAAACTTTGGAGATTTCCAATCTAGGAAATCCTGACAAGGGTTGTTATTTGGGAGTCAATAGGACAGGTGGGAATTATGTAAAGATATTCCTGTAAATGGCACAATCCCAGTTTTTACATGAGAATGTCAGTCCAGTTTTCACTCTCAGGAAAAAGACTACAAATGTATGTCAGTTATATAAGGTAGAACAAATTACTCCTAAAATTAATTTCTTAAAATGGGATTTTATTATGATCATGGATATTGTGGGTAATGACTTCAAACAAGGCCTGCAAGATGGCCTGCAAGGGACCCACTTTAGAAGCCCAGTTCTAGGGGGTAACTAGATGGCTGGGTGTGAGAATATTCTGTGGTAGTCTTCACTCACATCTCATAGGAGTGATGCTGGTTTCAGTTAAAGGCTTAGCTGAGCCTGTCAACTGGAACACATTCTTGTGGCTATTTGGTCTGGATGGCCTCATAGCATGTTGACTTTGAAGTATTCAGACTCCTTACTTGGCAGCCCAACATCCCAACAGTGAGTGTCCCAGAGAACAATGGGAAAGCTGTGCCACTCTTTCATGATTTTAAGAGTCATACAGCATCACTTTCACTGAATTCTTGTGTCACAATGGGTCACAAGTGTACCCAGATTTAAGGGGAAGAAATATAAACAGTCTTTTTTTGATAAAAGTGTCAGAAAATGTGTACCTGTTTATTGAAACCACCACAGATCCAACAAGGGCCCAAGGCTGGGACATGACTGGGATGTTAGGGCAGATTCCAACCATCATAAGCAAAAGAAAATCAGAAAATACAAAAGAAACTGCTCTGTAAAAGACAATGTCAAAAGAATAAGAAGATAAGCCACAGACTGGGAGAAAATGCTGGCAAAAACATAATTTATAAAGAACAATTTCCCAAAATATACAAGGAACTCTTAAAACTTAATAATAAAACAAACAACTTGATTACAAATAGGCTAAAGACCTAAACAAACACCTCACAAAAGAAGACATACAGTGGCAAATAATCACATGAAAAGATGCTATACCATCACATGTCTTCAGGAAAATGCAAATTAAGACAACCACGAGATACCACTACACAGTTTTAGAATGGCCAAATCTAAGATACTGACAACACCAAATGCTGACAAGGTGGAGCAACAGAAACATTTGTTCATGGCTGGTGGAAATGTAAAATGCTATGGCCACTTTGGAAAACAGTTTGACAGTTTCTTACAAATCAAAACATATTCTTACCATATGACCTAGCAATTATGTCCTTGGTATTTACCCAGAGGAGATGAAAACTTACATCCACAAAAGAACCTGCACATGTAAGTTTATAGCTCCACAAGTGCCAGAATTTGGATTTAACCAAGATGTCCTTCAGCAGAAGAATGGATAAAAAAACTAATACTTCCAGACAATGGAATATTATTCTGCACTAAAAAGAAATAGACTATCAAGCTGTGAAACACATTGAGGAAATTTAAATGCATAATATTAGTGAAAGACGTCAACCTGAAATGGGCTACATACTGTAAGATTTTAACTATATAATATTCTTCAGAAGACAAAATAATGGACAAAGTAGAAAAAACAATGTTTGCCATGGGCTGCAAGGGAGAGAAGGATAAATAGGTGGAGTGCAGAGATTTTTAGGGTGGTGAAACTACTCTGTAGTATAGTATCTGTATGATACTATATAAGCAGATACCTGTCATTTTACATTTGTCCAAACCTATAAGATATACAACACCTAGAGTAACCCTAATGTAAACTATGGACTTTGGGTGATTATGACATGCTAATGTAGCTTTATCAATTGTAACCAATGTATGACAAAAGGAATGGAAAATCCAATTTACATATTTAACCAAAATATTGATAAAATACCTACTATGTTTCGGACAAATGTAAGAAACAGAATCAACAAGGTCCCTGGTTTTAGGAATCTCACATTTTAATAAGACATACAGTAAACAAAATTTCAGATATATTAAAATGGTTAAAATTTGTGATTAGTGAAAAAACTATAATCTTGTTGGATACATATCTTTTAAGAATTATACTATATAGATAGACAATTTCCACTTCCAGTCAGGTCAGGAATAAGAACACTAGAATACACTATAATCTAAAATAAAACAAAACAATACAAAAAACAGACCAGATGAAATAATGGCTTTCAAAATGCTCATATCAGTTAACAAAAGATGGAGATATTTGAGAGACAGGAAATAAAACAATGTGAGATCTATGATCGTATCTGAATGCTCTCCTCCTCCCCCTCCTCCCCCTCCTCCTCCTCCTTCTTTTTAAGTAGGCTCTACACCCAGGGGCTTGAACTCACAAACCTGAGATTAAGACCTGACTGAGAACAGGAGTCAGACACTTAACTTGTTGAGCCATCCATGCACCCCATTCTGCATACATCTTGACAGAGCTTCTAAGCTAGTGGAGGGAACTGAGATAAGGCCTGAGCAGACTGAGTTGGGGACATAGAGCCAAAACTCTAGGGAGACCAATGTAAACAGACTTCACATGATAGAGTATTAGAGAGTAGAGATCTACACTAAGCATTCACAGAAGGCTAAAAATACTGTCTGTTTCAACCAGCAAATCTGAAGAAAACTGCATTTTTCATAAAGCATTATGTAGGGAACTCATAAAACTCTTAGATCAGTAGTGAAAAATAATTAGCTCCAAAGTGATGCTTGGGACCTGCCTAACAAATCCTAAAATCAATAACCAAAACTATGAACCTATTTCCAAGTAATTTGCTTGCATCGCAGAATGGTGCTCAGTATCTATTTATCAACATGCAATATCTCATTCCCAACAAGACAAAATTCATGAATTCTGTTATTTGATCAGAGGTTACCAGGAATGCAAAGCAACAAAAGGCAACCCACAGTTGAAAGAAAAAAAATTCGGTTGATCAAAATTGATTAAGAACTGGCATAGATGTTATAATTAGCAGGCAAGAACATGAAAACAATTGTTATTATTGCATTCTATCTGTTCAAAAGTTAAGTGGAAACATAGGAAAATTTTTAAACATGTACATTATATTTTCAGATGTGACAACAATAATGTGTAAGATGGAAAATACACTTGATAGGACAATTAGACATGGTGGAAAAAGAGATTATTAAACATGAAGACATAGTTTAGGTTATTTCAAAGAGTGTCAACAATCTATCAGACATGTTCAGGCATAATAAATGTATAATTGGTGCCCTTAAATGAAAAGATAGAGGAAAAATTGAAGAAATAATGGTCAAAATTTTTCCAAATTTGATTAAAATTATAATTTTCTGATCCAAGAAAGACGAGAATTCAAACACGAAAAAGCTGAAGAAAATTACCTCATGATACATCATAAGCAAAATGCTCAAAAGCAGTAATAAAAAGAGAAAAATCTTAAAAACAGACAGAGAAAAAAACACAACATATAGAGGAATAAATAAATTAAAACAGATTTTTCACTGGAAACAATAGAAGCAAGAAGGCAGTGGAGCAAAATCTGTAAAATACTAGAGGAAAATAAACATAAATGTTGAATTCTATAAACACCAAAAATGTCTTCTGAAGAAAGAGAGCAAAATAAGGACTTTATCATATATGCAAAAACAGAAATAATTTATCACCAGCAGAACTGTACTATATGAAAAAATGAAAGGAAGTTTTTCAGGCACAAGAAAAATGATAACAGATGAAGAAGAGATCTACACAGTGGAATGAAGAGCATCAGAGATGCCAACTAGATGGGTATATGTGTAAGATTTTTTTCCTATTACTTGTTATTTCTAATAGCTACAGTTTTTAAAAAGTATGGGGTTTATAAAATATGTATAGGTAAATTGAATTGACAGAAAATATTGTAGAAGACTGGAAGGAGAGAAATGGATGTGTATTGTATCATTGTTTTATATGTGAGACAGGCATGATTGTATTTGAAGGGAGGCCACTAAAGATAAGTACTCTCCACCTTAAAGCAACTACCAAAAATTTTTTTAAGTTTTAGCTAGTAAGTTTTTTAAGTTTTTTTTAAAAGTTTTTAAGTCAACAAAAAGGATAAAATGAGATAATAAAAAATATTCGATTTATGCAAAAGAAGTAGAAATAAAAAAGGAGAATGTCTCTCCTTAGGCTTCAACAATTTAAAATAAGTAAAGAGTTGAACATACACACAGCATATGATCCGGCCTTTCTATTCCTAGATATTACCGAAGAGCAAAGAAAGCTTATATCCATACAAAACTCCAAAAAAATGTTTATAGCAGCTTCATTTGCAATAGCCAAAACTTGGGAATCCCCTAAGTTGTTCATTCTCAAGATGATGGCAAAGCCAGTTGCAAGGACATGTGGGGCACCTGGCTGGCTCAGTAAACATCAGACTCTTGATTCCAACTTGGGTCATGATCTCAGAGTATGACATCAAGCTCTGCCTCTAGCTCAGTATGTTAAGACATTGAATAAAGGTTCTATTAGAGGGGGGGGGGGAGAGGAAAGTAGATAGGTAGAATATCATTTCCTCCAAAAGTGTATGGAAAAAGGGCCAAAACATAGTGTAATGAATGGTCTATATAGTAGGACTTCTATTTACTCAGAGAGGGTAATTTTCTCTCTGCACAGTTCCTGGCACATTTCCAGATTTCAACAAATGTTTGTAGATAAATGAATTAAAAATGCAGAAAAATATTTTTTAATTACCCATACTACATTTACCCAATTAGCAAAATGTTACATAAAATCTTTTTATTATACCTGACCTCTTACATTAAACTTTGCTAATGTGTAATATACCATAATTATTTTTTCTGTCTAGTATATTTTATGTTAATAAAGACTTCAAAAATATTGTGGGAATGTCAGATTTATATTTTGTATTTATTAGTAATCCAGACTATGAACTTGCTGGAAGGATGGAAATAGGATTTGGATTCAAAATAACATATTTTTTAGAAGCCAGCAGAATTACATTTATAGTGCAAAACTTCCCATGTCACTCTCCATGAGTTCAGATATTTGGTCCTATTCCAATCTTGATGCAGAAGGTGAAACAGGAATGAGAAATTGTGAGACTCTGGTTGGTTTTCTTTTGTTTTTATTTGTTTGTTTTAGGTTTGTTGGTTTTGGGGAGACTGTCATCAAAACTATAAACTCATTTGGACTTATATTTGCAACAATTAATCAAATTATTTAAACAACCTACCCATTGTGCTCATTGCTTAAGGAAAAGACAAAGTCAAGGTTCACCACAAAGAATCAACAAATAAGGGATTAAATTTAGGCACAAAAATAATTTACTAAGTTCTTTCACCAGAGTTACAAAGTACTCTGAAAGAAGAGAAACCACCAAGACTAGATTTATACAGAGGCGGTGCTTTTAAGAAATGCCTTAGAAAATGACTGGCACTTAGTTCTTTCTTGTCCACTACTTTGATTTAGAATTTTTGGCCTCAACAATGAAAAGTTTGTATTTGCAAGAAAAAAAAAAAAAAAAACCTTCTTAAAGAGAAAAACATTGATTTTATTTTAACCAAAAAGTAATCTTGTGTTCCTGGACAAATCACTTCCCATCTAAGACTTCTCTGGAACCTGACAGTGAAGTGGTAACTATTCAGCATCAGCACTGAGAGGACTGCATACAAAATAAGAAGTACTCAGCATCTGACACACAGTGAGTGCTCAGTAGCAATGCCCTGGGTCTTCAGAGAGTTTCATATTACTATGCCTAACCTTGACAATGAAACAAAAAATATTGAAGATGAGTGTCCATTATTGAGTTGGGTAATGCAGCCATAAAGTGGGGCTAGTGAAAATGTGGTTCCTAAGTGATCTGCCAACAATTTATAATCACTAGAGGTTGGGCATTTTTATCCAGTGCTCAAACACACAGACTTCTAACTTTAAAGGAAAATTTAGTTTATCTGAAAGAGTGGCTCAAACTTTGGGAAGTCATCTGTTGGGGTCACTTGGATTCACTTTGTACGATAATTTTGATACCGGTCATGCATTCACCAGTTTGCTGTTTTTGTGACTCTTAAGGACTTTTAGATATGAACTGGTGAATATATACTTTGCATATGATATGATCCATTAATTGCATATAAGTCTCATTTTCAAAAACTCTCAGTGATATTTTTTTTCTTCTCTTTTGGTCCTATTCATGTAGTGGCAATTGCTACTGGGCAAAAATATAGGAAACCCAGTTGTAATAAATAGGTCTTTATGATGAGCTGTGCACACTAGGCTGGACAAATATTGTGAGATTCCTTCTTACCAGGAAAACTTTGAGAACATTGTCCTAAGCAAACAGGGCACAGTCCTCTTTAAATTTTTATTTTTGGCACAGGACCTTCTAAACTAGACTGATTTAGATTTTTTTTAGATTATAAATCTTCTCTGACTTTTCCAAATAAACGAGCTCAGAGTGTGCCATTAATGGCTTGTATCATTTTCTTTCAAAATTTTCATATATTTGCTACAAAAATAAGTTCAGAAATTGTGTTCTTCTGCATGCCATATCTTGACTTAAAGATGAATATTCTATGATAAATAAAATAACAGTTTAACACTGGAATTTGAAATCTGAAGAATGTAGAGTAAATGTTAACTAACCCATCTGGGAAAAGACACTTGAAATGAAAAACATCTTAATTTGCTAGGAGGTTGTTACTTGTAATAAAAACTATTTCAGATTTAAAATGATAATTGCTTTCTAAAAATAGTAACAGAAAAAGCTAGAGGTATCAACCTTCTTGAAGACTTCAAACACTTTTTTTTTCTTAAGATTTTATTTTATTTATTTGAGAAAGGGAGCACGCGCAAGTGGGGGGGTGCAGAGGGAGAGGAAGAAGCAGGGGGAGCCCTATGCTGGGCTTGATCCCAGGACCCCAGGTTCATGGCCTGAGCTGAAGGCAGACGCTTAACGACTGAGCCACCCAGGCACCTCTTCAAACACTTTTTGTTGAAAGCTTTTTCTCAGCCTTGTTCCAGGCCAGGAGAAAATTTGTGATTATATGTGCATTGAGAAATGACCATTACATTGAACAAGTTTAAATAGTCAAATTATTTCTGATTAATAGGTATTTATTGCAAGAAAGTAATTCTGCCCCTAAATAAATAACCTGTTATAAATAATACAAAACCTCAAAAATGTAATAATTAAAAACCACATTATTGATGTTTCCTATCCAAAGAGATGAGAATAATTGCATTTACAACATTTCATTATTACCTAGTTCTGTCCTCCCAAGATAAACAGAGACACCATCATGCTGTTGCCCGTCAAAGACCATTAGGATGACAACCACTTACCTAAAAGGATATCAAGATTTTGAGAGAATCATGCTGTCTTCAGTAACATAAAAACAAATAAGTAAGTTAAAATCTTTCCTTAGAAGTACAAGAATTAAAAAATATAATGTATCTATACATATACATATACATACATATACGTATGTGTGCATATATGCATATATGTACACGTATGTATGCATATATGCATATATGTATACGTATGTATACATATATACACACATATATGTATAGATACATTATATTTTTTATTTATATATTTTAAACTTATGTTTCTAGGTATATATACATATGTAGTAGGTATATACATCTAGAATTATGTATATAATATGTTGTTCAAGGGTCATCTCTCTATATATAGAGAGAGATAAATATATAGATATATATAGATATATAGATATAGATATATTTAGAAATATAGATATAGAGATAGAGATATATATAGTTGACCCTTGAACAACATTTTATATATATATATATATAGTTGGCCCTTGAACAACATGGGTTTGAACTGCATGGTCCACTCATATATGAGATTTTTTTACTCCATAAATACAATATATTTTCTCTTCCCTATGATTTTTTCTTAATAACATTTTCCCCTACCTTATTTTATTATAAGTATACAATACACTGCATATAGAAAATATGTGTTAATCAATCAATGTTTATGTTATCAGTAAGGCTCTGGTCAATAGTAGGCTATTAGTAGTTAAGGTTTGAAGGACTCAAAGTTTATACAGGGATTTTTGACTATGCAGGGGTGGGGGAGGGTTGATGTCACTAGCTTTTGCATTATTCCAAGGTCAGTTGTATAATATGTATACATATATATCAATATGTATAATACATATATATTATTTATACATACTTTTTTTTTAAACAAAATGCCCTACAATAGACTTAAAAACCTGTTTAAGTGGCTCATAGCTGTCCCATTTCTCCTTTGATTAACTGGAGTGGGAAGAAGTGGCAAGGGCTTTTGGCTATTAAGTTGACTGCTTGAAGGGTCTTTCTGAGTGTAAATGAGATTAAGTTCCATATCTTTGCCTTAATATCAGTTTTGCTCATGTCTGAAAAATTTGACTCTAACATATGATATATAAGTAATATAATAAATCATGTATTTTAGACATAAGTGAAATTTAAGAATCATGAAATCTAATCATCCAATATTACAGATAAGAAGATGCTAGTTAGTGGCTTTTTATGGTTATACCAGCAGAAAAGGTCAGAGTTCAAACACTTAATTTAAAGTTCCTTTTCTCCATGCCTCATTTTTTGTTGTTGTTTATCTGTAAGGATTTATAGTTCAAAAGAGCATCTGATAAGTAGGATTCCCCACTCCTAATAGAACTTCTCACAGTTCCTTCTTTTTCCAAGAAAAAGTAGAAATTACAAAACAGGAAATCAAACTTTCATAAGACATAATGCCAGAATCTAGGAAAAACTGACATTAGTTATAATATGTGCAAAACTAGACTGAGAAAGAAAAACCTTCAGTTGCCACTTATGCTATACCTTAGATATATAGAAAAAATGATAATGCTCCATTAATTCTCATACCTTTATTTCCTTAATAAGGAATTCTACTAATTAAAAAAACTAAGTAACCAGCCCTTATTGTTCTCAAGTACAGACCATGAAAAAAGCATAGTACTTGTTTCTCACCCTTTTTCTGCCTTTTCCTCAACTAACCCCCCAATTAACCTACATCTTCAAAGACACTACCAGTTGTATAAAACTGAATAGAAATTATAGAAAAGATGAGGTTATGATCAGTATATACTGTAAGAAGTTACCTTCACAGGTAAAACACTGCAAAAATAAAAAATAAAATAACATAGACTTGGCATTAGTGTTGGGTGGGTATGATAGCTTCTCATGTTCCAAGTGAACACTGACCTATTAGAACTAACTTCCAGTGGATGAATTCTTGCCCAAACTTGGAGGTAGGCCCTCAATTATGCATACATGTCAATCTGACATCTAGCTGTAAATCTATAATAAAATAGGTGACAGAGGATGGATACAGTGCAATCCAATTACAGGTTAACCCTTTACATATTTTGCTTAATTTGAGCATAAGCAGAGAAGAAAAAGCAACGTGACATCCATAAATACATTTTATAAAACAAAAGACAAGGAATAGAATTAGAAGTCTTATAGAAAAGGTATACCTTTGAAAATGATCTGCTGCAAAGTGAAGAAATAAATGTCAAAATTTTTTTGATCCTTTATAGATGAAAAAACATAGACTGTAGAAATATGAGTGCACAGATATAAAAAGATGTTAAGAAAGATTGAAAGGGGGATGGAAGACATGAAGAAAGATAGGACGGAAATGAACAAAATTGATATCTATGTTGAAAGATACATACAGCATAATGGTGCAAAAAATTGAATCTGTATTACAGAAGATAAATTTCAGTTCTCTCAGATTTTAAATAAAATAATGAAACTATATTTGGAAACTATAGTATTATGCTACATAAAATCTCCATGAATACATAAAAGAAAAACCTGTGCCACTCAATATTCCCAGGAACAGTACTGAAAAACTATAAATTAATAAGGTTTAAGCATAAAACAAAGTTGAAGCATAAAAGAAATCTAACTATATGAAAAATAAACCCAAACACCTAAAGGAAGACTAACAAAATACGTCTTAACATTTGGAAAAAGGTCAAAATTGTAACATAGAAAATGATTATAATTAGAACTACATATCAAACTTAGGAAACTCAGCCAAAGCTTTATTTAGAGGAAAGTTCATAGCCTTGAATGAATTTCATTAACAACTTAGTATGTCAGATGAAGAACAATTAAATTCACCTGGGGAAAATTAACAGAAATGAATCAGAGAAACACATTCTGGTGAAAAGTCTAATATTTCCTTTATTCTAATATCTGTCTAAATAGTTCCCAAATGTAATATTATTTTTTAAATAGTGGAGAATGTTGTAATATCAGAAATTACAATATCCTAGAAACTGATCTTAAAATTGTAAAAAAGATTCTTTGTCTTCCAGTTGAGAATTAACTACCACACTATAGCCTATGATGCCCTAATCTCTCACCAGTAAGGGTTATATCTGTCACTTTGACTTACATTTTGTGTCCATTTGTGATCTCACAGAAACCCTAATTCACACCTAACTGGCATGAACTTCCCTAAAAATCTACAAGTTGATATCTACTGGTGGGAGTACATTATTTGCCTAAAATAATTTCCTCTCACTAACCAAACACAAGATTTGCTTTTTCATACAAAAATATAACAGTTACTTTTGAAAGTACTAGACTAGGGAATGTTTTGTTTTATCACAGGTCAGGGGGCACTCCAAGGTATTATAGGAAGGATTCAAACATTTCTTTTTAGGAGCTTCAACTTGCCTGAAATAACTGGTGTTAAATGCTATTGGTCCATAAGTTGTGCCTTAATTAAGTCATGATGTTTCTTCTTTCTTTTTTTTTTTTTTTCGCAAATGACATATCTGATAAAGAGTTAATATCCAAAATATATGAAGAATGGATGAAACTCAAAACCCAGAAAACAAATAATCTAATTAAAAATTGGGCAGAATGTATGAATAGACATTTCTCCAAGATGAAATGTAGATGGCCAACAGATTCATTAAAAGATGCTCAAAATGACTTATCATCAGGGAAATGCAAATCAAAACTACAAAGAGATATCACCTTACACCTGTCAGAATGGCTAAAATAAAAAACACAAAAAACAAAAAGTGTTGGAGAGGATGAGAAGAAATAGGAACCCACTTGCACTGTTGGTGGGAATTCAAATAGGCACAGCCACTCTGAGAAACACTATAGAGTTTCCTCAAAAACTTAAAAATGGAACTACCCTATAATACAGCAGTTACACTTCTGAGTGTCTACCCAAAAAATACAAAAATACTAACTGAAAAGAATACATACACCCCTATGTTTATTGCAGCATTATTTTCAATAACCAAATTATGGAAACAGCCCAAGCATCCATCGATAGATGAATGATAAAGAAGATGTGGAATATACCTATATACAATGGAATGCTATTCAGCCATAAAAAAGAGAATGAAATCTTGCCATTTGCAAGAACTTGGATGGCTCTAGACAGTATAACGCTAAACAAAATAAGCCAGTCAGAGAAAGACAAATACCATATGGTTTCACTCATAGTGGAATTTAAGAACAAAACAAATGAATCAAGGGAAAAAAGGAGAGAGAGATAAACCAAGAAAGAGACTCTAAACTATAGAGAATGAACTGTTGGTTACCAGATGGCAAGTGGGTGGGGGGATGGGTGACATAGGGATGAGAATTAAAGAGTATATTTATGATGAGTGCTCAGTAATGTGTAGAATTGTTGAGTATATTGTACACCTGATACTGATATAACACTATATGTTAGCTGTACTGGAATTAAAATAAAAAACGAAATTTAAAAAAAAAACAGTATCATAGTACATTTGAGAAAAAATAAAAGCATCTTTAAAAAAAAATAAAGAAAAAGTAAAAGCCAATTATGGATGGATTCTCATCCACCAAAGGACAACATACAGTTTCTTAGAGCAGTTAGGCTATTCTAGTTCCCAATAGTCCTATAGGTTCTTTCCATGAGGTTTTGGAATATATTATGCAAATTAAAGTTAATCTTCAAATTGGCACAAATCATTACTCACACTTATGTCTAACATATGTTAGAAAAATTGTCTAACTTAAGTTGATGAAAATGTGGGCATTTTACCAGATAAATGCAGTGTTGATAGGTCTTAATTTACCTGGATACTAACCATATGTTTTGTAAATGTCATGTTCTACTCAATACAAAAATTAAATTGATTTCAAATTGTATAAGATTTTATAATAAATTGGCATTCTTTTTCTCCGGGACACACAAGATATAATAAGAAAATCATATAAAAACTTTTCTTTTTAGTACTAGAGAATAAGACATTTATATCACATTCCCTTTTATCCATCAAGCCAATCAGAAAGCTGAAACAAATAATAATTTGAAAACAATACAGCTGATGGGATAGAGCTTGCACAATGTGATAAAATAATTTGAAAGTTACACTAGCATTATTTTAATGAATAAATTATTACTTATTCCTTACCAGCCAAGGAAACCTCTTATCCCTTTAAAAATACCCTTTTTCTGAGAACTTAATTTAACTTGTCTGAAGATATATTTTGATTCTTAAATACATTTATCTAAATGTATGATTTACCTTGTCTCTATGATACTGCAACACATATCCCTGACTACATTTCTACCATTTTTTTTTACATGAAACTGTTACCCTAAGCATAGTTGTTCCATCCAATAAAGGGTGGAATAATCTTAACATCCAAAGCCCTTGACTCACAATTGGTCTATAGGTAGGCACAAGGCATAAATTGAGCAACAACCTTTGGGAATAGGTTTGCTTTTTGAACCACAGACATCATCATGCCTTTCTCAGTACAATTCTTTCTCTCTCTCTCTCTCTCTCTCTCTCTCTCTCCCTCCCTCCCTCTTACATGCAGAAGAAACTATCTGTGGACACAGAGAAAAGATGACCATCTTCAAGCCAGGAAGAAAGATCTCACTCCAAATCAACTCTAGTGGCACCTTGATCTTGGACTTTGACCCTCTAGATTGTGAGGGAAGAAATTTCTGTTGTTTAAGCACCTAATCTACGGTATTTTGTTATGGCAACTGAAGCAGACTAATACAGTATTCTTTTTCATAAAGAAGCATCCCCAAATTGTGTAAACTTAAAGTCCTAGAAAACTTGGATCTGGCCTTGAGAATGAAGGGGTTCAGAACAAGGGTCCCTACATTGTGCCACTTTGGTATGTGGACTATTTTGAAATGAATGCAACCAAGGCCCAGAAGGCCCAAGAGAAATTTTGCTCCTTCCTTAACTAACAAGAAAATTTAAACTGGGGGGGGGGGGTCTTTCTCAGAATGAACGTTTTTATCAGAGATACATTTGATCCGAGTGACCTATATGTATGATAGGGCATACATCTAATTTCTAAACTTCTGGTCTTGTTTTTATCGCCTTATGAATTGCCCTCCTCCCCTTTGAAGTCCCATACCTTATCCCACATCTTAGCTTAGCATGGCATATATACCTCATTTTACCTTTTTATCTTTGAACCTCTCATGTATGTGGGATTTCTGTATGTATGAAAATAAATTTGATTTTCTCCTATTAATCTTTCTCATGTCAATTTAATTATTAGACCCACCCTAAGAACATTTGAAGACCAGAGGAAAATTTTTCTTCCCCAATAAGAGAAAAATTAAAAATAAAGAGTAGGCAAAGTGGAAGGGGGGGCATCAAGCAAATAATTCTGGTTTCTTTCCATCCCTTCATCACCAAGTCTGACAGAGATTCACTATTTGCTCTCAGAAAATTAACAAAATCAAGTTTAATTCTAATTCTAGGGATCTTCAATCTTAGAGAACAAAGCAATTAGCATATTAGCTGAAGTTTTTGTTTCTGGTTAATACTATACTTTAATCTTCAACAGAGAGGCTAGAGCTCAATAAATAATAAATAACATAATAATAAAATGGTTATATTAATAGTGTTGTATGAGCTCATTGTTTGTGATTGCAGTTCCCATTTTAGTCCCACGATAAACAGAGCTTGCATAGACAGGAATTCATATGATTAAATGTCCTACTTGCAAACATGAATATATTATGAGCTGTTAATGTGATACATTAATAAGTTATGTCATGTGGCATAGATTTTCTATTGGAATATGAGAACATTTTTAGTTTCTTTTTTTTTAATTCAAAACAATTGATTTTGATGAAGTTTGAGAGGAGTTAGAAGTTTTAGAGAAAATTGTTTCATACCACAGAGAACCCAAGATAAAAGGAAGTCATTCTGGACTTCTGGAAACACATCTGCCTTTTTGGATCACTAGCTGTGACATTTAATATATGTGCAGAATGCACTTATTCAGAAATCCCTAGTGACTTGCATTAGTTATCACATGTTAAACTGAACACTTTTCTCTTTCTGCCTGAAGGAAGCAGGCCACTGAAGACAGAAAGTTGGTATTCAGTAGATAGAAAGTTTTTATCTGGAGAAACAGAAATTTTCCATTTTTTATCATGTTATACATCATTACAAATAGCTACAACCTTAAATGATTTCCCAGTATGTTGTGTGGTTTATGGTAAAAAATGGAGCCTTCAATGAATCCTAGTGGTCTTGGAATTAATCAAGAAACATTAAGTCTTCTTGGGGTGCCTAGGTAGCTCAGTCAGGTAAGCATCCGACTTTGGCTCAGGTCATGATCTCAGGATCCTGGGATCAAACTTGCATCAGGCTCTGCCCTCAGTGGGGAGTCTGCTTCTCCCTCTGCCTCTCCCCACCCTGCTTGCACTCTCTCTCAAATAAATAAGTAAAATCTTGGGAAAAAATAAAAAAGAAAGAAATACTAAATCCTCTCAGTGTGTTACATGCCACAGGATCAGGCACTCAATAAATATAATCAAATGACATCCTGCATTTTCTAGGCTAGGGAAAACCAACACAAAAACAAATGTTGTTATCCACTAAGTTGTAGTAATATACATTTGTACATTCTATGACAGATGGTAGCTACATTATTGACGAACATAGCACAATGTGTAGAGTTGTCAAGTCACTATGTTGCATACCTGAAAACAATGTATACTTTAGCAGCAAAAAGATAAGGAGACTATAGTAGAAGAATGGATTTAGGGAAGAATTTGGATGAGCTGTTTCAAAGATTATTATAGACGTTTTTCATATGGGAATGAAGAATCAGGAAAGAGGACCCCAAAGAATCCCCATCACATGCAAAGATCTGAAAGTAAGAAGTACAATAGTTTCAATCACTGAGAAAATGTTTATTAAGAATCAATTATGGGGGAACCTGGGTGGTGCAGCTGGTTAAGCCTCAGATTCTTGGTTTCAGCTCAGGTTGTGATCTCCTCAAGATCATGAGATTGAGCCCTGCATCAGGCTCCATGCTCAGCTCAGAGTCTGCTTAAGACTCTCTCTGCTCCTCCCCTTTACTCTCTCTCTCTCTCTCCATAAATAAATAGATAAATCTTCAAAAGAAGAAT
This sequence comes from Mustela nivalis, assembly GCF_964662115.1. Lineage (NCBI taxonomy): Eukaryota > Metazoa > Chordata > Mammalia > Carnivora > Mustelidae > Mustela > Mustela nivalis. Next base: position 79,363,085 of record NC_139021.1, read on the forward strand.
CAGTTAGAGATCTGACATTATATGGAGACCTAAGAACATGAAGAGGCATACAACACAAACCTCCTGGTCATAATTTGATTGTCACTCAGTTGACACCCACCTTCCAATCTACTACAATGAGGCTAGCTGCATTTCAAGTCATCAGATAATTCAGAATGTTTTGTTAAAATACACCAAGCAATATGTTTCACACTTTTCTTAGCAGAACTTATTCCACAATACAAAAGACTGTTAACAAGGGGCACATTTTTTTCTGTTATGTCTTAAGATTGTCTTTCTTCACCAAAAAAATAAAAAATAAAAAATAAATCTTATTCCAAATCAGAACAACTGATATCTGATTTTTCTTTAAGGTTGATAAACCAGGACAGGCTCATGGGGCTCAGTTTTTGGAGATAATGTAATTTTGTTTTCAATAACAATGAAGTTGTTTCTATTTGAAGAGCAAAGTTTTCATGCTAGAAGTAGTGATGTGGAGATTAAGGTGATATTGCACATGTCACAACAGACCCCAGTGAGAATACATTTTGGAAGAGAAAAAAGTAAAGGTGACAGTCAACTCAGATACCCCAAATTGCCAGAGGTGCTGAAACCACAACAAAAACAGCTAGTACTTTCTTTTCCTGATTTCATACACATTTTTTATGTGAAGTAGACTGTGACCATTGTCAACCGTCATAGAGTTGTTTTACTTAATACATTATTTTATAAGACACCATGACATACAGGATAGACATTTGTACTTTAGGATTTCCCCGAGAGTTGTGTGAAAACCTTATACTCATGTCAAAACAGGTAAAAAACACATGATATGATCCCTTCCTTTTTTTTAAGTAGGTGAAAGTGATTTTATGCAGACCAGGATATGGTATGCTGGTTACTAATTTTGTTTAGTTAAAGAAATAGGAAGCATATAAGGGAAAGAGAGGTGGTTTATTTAGTTTACCAGTGCTTGTCTCTCAAAAACAACTTGCTTCCTTTGACCTTTTCATCCTATTCTTATGATATTCACATTGCATGATATTGGACATAATGTATTTAACACTTTTCGCTGTTTCATCGACATGATTTCTTGGACGACCACAAAGCTGACTCTTTCTTTTCTCTGTGAGGATGACTTGAGAAGTAGCTTAGAGCTGGAATCATTGAAACGAGAAGTCAGCCAACTCCACTAGGGTGAGCTCTGCTATCTCTTGACATTTTCCACGTAGATGCCATTCCACTAGCTGGAGTTGTGTTGCCCATACGTTTTGAACTGAGAAGCTGTCAACATTCACATGGTAAATAACAGCAAATTTGAGTACTTGGATAAGCCATGCCAAAGGCTGGAAAATTCAGGTTGTGAAAGGCAGGCATTGACATCCGTTGAGCCAAAACGTTGACCATGATGGAGAGCATAGACATGCAGTGAGTGAGGGCGAAGTGGGGCAGATTAAGTGATGGCTCAGAAATGTTCACACTATGTCTATGCCCCCAGGGGGAGAGACTGGGCAGCTGCTGGGACTACATTTTGACAACTCTGTCAACCAGAGAATTTCAAGCACCGGCCATGTAATTGGGCCAAGTCCACAGTTTTCACTTTTCCAGTTTCCGGTTGTGTATGAATCTAGTGGATCATACTACTCTGACAGAAAGCATTCTGGAGTAATCAGAATACAGATAATGTACACAAACATGACATAGTTTTGACATATGTGAGCTGATAATCATATGTGTAGCCCATACATTCACATGTTTTCACCTAATTCTCCAATTTCATTCTTGAGTACGATGAGAATTACACATACATACATACATAAATCAATATTATTGTTAATTACATAAACTTTATAAGCAATAGTAAGCTTCTAGAAAATTGGTTGTTCAGTGTATTTGTATAATTCTGTCAATAGAAAACACCATATTATATTTTTTGAAACAGTTTTGTTTATTTTGTACAGTTTCTATCGTACTGTTTTTCTTTTCCAATTTGTTCTCAGGATTATACCAATCAAAATCTGTCTCACTTTTATTGCCCATATGAATTTAGTCTTACAACTAATGAGTCATGTGGGGTCAAAGTCCACATTTTTTCGAATCCTAGTATGTTTCCGAATATACAGTAAAATAAATCTTCTCTTTTTGTTTCAAACATCGGATTGGAGATGAAATAATCAGCTCTCCTTTCTGTATGTTATCATGTTCAAAGCAGACTTGCAGTTTCTCCCCAGATAATTTCATATAGCATTCCTTATGAGTGTGCAATATATTCTATATAGTAATAGGGTCTCTTGTATGAGGAACACCAAGGATGATTAGTTTAATACAAAATTATAGTCCAGACAAATCTAGAATAGATCTTTTGTATAGGTGGGAAAATACCCTTGAATTAGGCAGTCTATTCTGTGCCCACCACCTTGCTGCAATCTCCCTTCTCTCTCATTGAACATTCTACACACCTCTTTTCTTTAATATTCAAAAAGTGCTGATCCCTTTGCCCACAGAAAAAGAGAAAAATCTCTGTCGCCTTTAGTTTCAAATTCATTCTTGAGAGTCTGTGATCATAAGTTTTCAAATGTATGGTAATGGCCATCTTCCGTAAAATAGCTTTGTATCTTTACAGTTCGGCATCTCTCTTGCCATTTACAATTCTTATAACTCAATTCAAGGAAATTACAGGAAGGTGATATGTATCACTTTACTTCATTACACATTTTAAGAAGAGAAAGTGAAAATAATTGCACAAAGACTATGCTTTTCATTGATTTCATAGGATCTTTAATCCGTTTTTATAACGGCTGCCTCCCTCACATTTCAGTGTGTGTTCTGTATGCCACCAGAGCAGTGAGAAGATTACATTTAGTATTCTGCGAACTTTAGACAATAAAAAAGCGGCGGTATTTGTTCCCAGTTGTTTTTCAGTTTCTTCCAATTTATCATGAAAAGGAATTTCAATCTCTTCAGTCTTATGAAAAGGTCTCTGCCAGATATGTTTGTTTGATATATAACTAGCAATCGGTAAAAAAGTTTAGAATATATAGCAGTTTGCAAAGAATAAACTTGGAAAACTAAAACTCAGTGTGCATCACCTTCAAAAGTATTAATGAAAAACTAGTTTTGACCAATACATAAGTGCTTTCTTTTGTATTCTTTGTACCCATGATTTCCATGGGTCTGTCTGTGCACCTGAAAATCGCTCTGACTTTTCTCAGCAGTATCTGGTGATCTCATTTTTCTTCCAGGAGCACAATCATGTAAGTCATTCCTCTCAGGAATGACTCTGTTCACTGAGACACAGAGAGACAGCCTAAACCAAGTCAGCTGTGTCAACCAGTGAGTTTAGGACAAAGTTCTAGGAGCTGAACTTGAGCAAGTCAGGTAGTGGCCCACAGTGGTATCTGCTTTCTCTCTACAGACACAAGACCAAGCAGGATTGATAAGTGAAGTTTTGAGGAGTGCTTTGAACACCAGAAGTCCCAAGTTAAAAGTCACACTAGATCATGTATTTTTAAAATCAAGGTTCTAGCATCTGCATCCATACTTTCTATTACTAAGAAGTGTGCAGAGAACTGCACACATGCAGACACATGAGTGTCTGCCCAATGTCCAATCACAGTTCTGCCCCTCATTTGCTTCTGGAAGCTTAGGCAAGTTACTTAATCTTGCATGAGTTAGTTTTCTCATCTTTAAAATGGGAAGAGTAAAAGCACCTACCTCATTGGACTAATGTAAAGATTAAGTGGTTTAAGATTAAGAGGGCCAAGCCCTTTGTTAGTGCCTAAGATGTTTCCACAACTCAAATGTGAGCTATTATTACCCAACAAACAAATGGGTTTATTTATTCCATAATTCCACTTATTCCATAATATATGAAGTTGTTCTTCTCGCAAGTTCTTTGAGAGTGAAACTGTGTATGCAGAAGCAGAGCTCACCTACACTACCAGCTTATCTAACACTCTGCTTTCATTGGGATGGCAGTTACTTGGCATGTCATCCCCTACTAAATGATTTCTAATCAATAAATGATTGAAATCATTTATCGTTTTGCATCAATCAGTAAGGACAATTCTCAATTTGATAAGAAGCTAAAGGGTGAATTACAGTTGCTTCATAGTTTCTGATTGTATATTCTTTATAAATATTTTATGTATCAAAGTCATGCTGTCACAGTTGTATACTACATACATAAAACTATAATTAAAATTAAAGTTGTTACATCCTAGAAAAATGATATGGAAACAATACTTAAAACAACATGAAAAATATGTGGTTTTGTGCATATATTTACAGCTTAGGATTGAGTCAAAAAGCACCAGGTACTTGATGAATAAGAATAAAAGAGAACACATTGGAGAAAGAGCTCAAATAATAATCACAGCATCAAGAAAAGAATGTAATTTGTTAGGTTTTTGTTGTTGTCATTTTCATAGACTTTAATTGTCAGAGCAATTTTAGGTTTTCAGGAAGTATGGATTTCTTTTTTTTTTTTTTTAAGACTTACTTATTTATAAAGAATTTCTCAACTCAACAATCAAAAAACAAATAACCCAGTTAAAAAATGGGCAGAAGACATGAACAGACACTTCTCCAAAGAAGACATACAAATTTCCAACAGACACATGAAAAAATGCTCAACGTCACTAGCCATCAGGGAAATATAAATCAAAAACCGCAATGAGATACCACCTTCCACCAGTTAGAACGGCAAAAATTGATAAAACAGAAAACAACAAATGTTGGCAAGTATGTGGAGAAAGGGGAACCCTCTTATACTTTTGGTGGGAATGCAAGCTGGTACAGCCACTCTGGATAAGAGTAGAGAGGTTCCTCAAGATGTTAAGAATAGATATGCCCTACAACCCAGCAATGCACTAGTAGGTATTTACCCCAAAGATACAGATGTAGAGAAAAGAAGGAACATATGCCCCTCAATGTTCATAGCAGCAGTGTCCACAACAGCCAAACTGTGGAAGGAGCCAAGATGCCCTTCAGCAAGCAAATGGATAAAGAAGATGCGGTCCATGTATATATAGTGGAATATTACTCAGCCATCAAAAACAATGAATACCCACCATTTGTATTCACATGGGTGGTAGTTGAGGGGATTATGCTAAGTGAAGCAAGCCAAACAGATAAAGACAATTATCATATGGTGTCATTCATATATGGAACGTAAGCATTAGTATAGAGGAAGGGAGGAAAATCTGAAGGGAGAGAAATCAGAGAGGGAGATGAACCACGAGAGACTATGGACCCCAAGAAACAAATTGCGGGTTTCAGAGGGGAAATGCAGGGAGAGAGAAGGGGTAACACGATGATGGTTATTAAGGAGGGCATGTGCTGTGATGAGTACCGGGTGTTATACATAACTAATGAATCATTGAACACTACATCATAAACTAGTGATGTACTACACAGTGGCTAACTGAACATAATAAAAAAAAATAAAAATTTAAGAAAACACTAAAATTAAAATTCTTTGCATACATTTTTAAAAAGTTAAGTCTAAACTACTATGAAAGGAACCTCACATTTATGAACAGATTTTTATTAAAATTATTATAAAATAATATTTGCTTTATAGAATAGCATACATACTAAAAGATTCCAAATATGACCATGAGAGAGAAAATTTTTTTAAAGATTTTATTAACTTATTTGACAGAGAGAGAGAGATCACAAGTAGGCAAAGAGGCAGACAGAGAGAGAAGGAAACAGTTTCCCCGCTGAACAGAAATCCAATGTGAGGCATGAACCCAGGACCCTGAGATCATGACCTGAGCCAAAGGCAGAGGCTTAACCCACTGAGCCACCCAAGTGCCTAAAGAGAAAAATTTATCAAGTTATTCACTTTTGGTTTTCATCTTTGGATCCATCACAACCATTTACAAAATGCATTCTTAGTTCCAATATGTTGTCAAATGGCCAACCAACTAGTGATGTTAATCTGCTTGAATAAACAATAAGTTCATTTTTGACCTAAAAAATTTATTTGTTTACTCATTCATTCATTCATTCAAGAGACAGAGCCACATGTGCTATGGAAACATGGGGCCGGGGAGATGCAGAGATAGAGGGAGGAAAAGAATCTGAAGTCGACTCCCTGCTGTGCATGGACTGCTTGATCTCAGGATCCTGAGATCATGACCTGGACAGAAATCAAGAGTCAGACCCTTAACCAACTGAGCCAGCCAGGCATCCCTTGAGAGTTCTTTTACATCTCCTCTCCCTGCCCTTCTGCACATAGTATCCACTAATATTAACATTCTGCCTTAGTATGGTACATTTCTATACTTATTGAATTAATGTTGATATGTTTGTATTAGGGTTCACTGTTTTGTATAGTTCTATGGGTTTTGACAATGCATACTGTCACTTTTCTATCATTAGAGTATCACACAGAATGGTTTTAATGTCCTAGAAATCCACTGAATTCCACTTATGCATCCTACCTTTCCTCCCCTGGAGTATCTGGCAATCACTGATCTTTTTCTGTTTCCTTAATTTTGCCTTTTCCAGAATATTATTTTGGTAAAATCATATACACTATAACTTTTAAATCTGGTTTCTTCCATCTCGAAATATGCATTTAAGTTTCATTCATGTTTTTTCATGGCTTGATAGTTCTTTCTTTTTAGCACTGGATACTATGACATTGCATGAATGTACCACAGTTTGTTTAACCATCTTGGTCACTTCCACATTCTGGTAATTATGGATAAAACTGCTTAAACAAACATATATTTTCAATGCAGTTGGGTAAATACTTCAGAGTATGACTGCTGAATTGTATGCTAAGACTATGTTTTATATGAGACTGCCAAGCTATCTTGCAAAGTGGCTATATCATTTCACATTTCCACCAGCAGTAAAAAATACAAGTTCTTGTTGCTCTACATTTTTTGTCAGCATTTGGTTTTGTAAGTGCTTCAGATTTTGATAATTCTGATAAATTCTGTCGTGGTATCGTATTCTTTTAATTTAAAATTCCTTAGTGAAAAATGATATTGAGTACCTTTTCATATGTTTACTTGTTATGTACATATCTTTGGGGGTTGAGGTTTATGTTCAGATATTTTGCCCATTTTTTAAACAGATTTTTTGTGTTGTTTTTTTACCTTTGGCCTTTAAGAGTAATTTGTATATTTTGGATACAAGTCCTTTATAAGATAAGTGTCATACAAATATCTTCTCCTAGTCTGTGCCCTTTCCAGTCTTTTAAAAATCTTCTGGGAAATGGAAGTTTTAACTTTAATTATTCATACTGGAGAAATAGCAGAAGTAATCACTATAAAATCAAAAAGTTGAAATATCAATTATTTTTAATAAGCTTATTGAGAATTATTTCTTAGTTCCTATGAAGACAACAGTATGAAGCTCATCAATGTCAATGATCCAGGAAAATTACATGAAAATATGCTGAATAATTCTAGAAATATTTTCAGGAGAACTAATAACAATGAAAAGATTTCAACAAGAGAACTTAAAGCATACAATGGGAAATACGCGTAAACTTTCGAAAAAGTTCAAAAGGGGATACATGTATACCTATCAGTATCAACCAAGGGTTTCACAGGCATTTAAAGATGATACATGATTTAGGATTGCAATCTCCTTTCGAAAGCCAAATGCCAAACTAGTCTCATCTTACACATCAAGTCCAAGGGATTGGTGGTAGCTTCGTGGAGAGCAGGTTTGGGAAGGTTTGGTGGGAAAGCAGGTTGTCATTGACTGAAAAATGCAGTCTCTGCTGTGGGATGCTGTGTTCAATGCTCACCCCCCAACTGTATCCATGAAAGGAACATCTCCTATGTGAGTCCAATTTTTCACTAGAAAATACACAAAGGTAAGAGATGTGATAGAAGTGAAGCAATGCACCATAATCTGAATGGTGATTCCTTTCTTGTCTCCTTTATTTTCTGCATTATGACTCACATGAAAAGACAGGCTTAGTGGTAGTTCTTGTTTTGGTAGAGGTAGGAGGCTCTGTTCTTAGCAGATCGTAGTAGGAAACTCTACAAGACTCAAGGCTAGGCTCGATGATAATCCTTTTCCTAATGAACCAGTAGAAAAAAAAATTTTTTTTAAATACTTTCCCAAATATCACAGATGTTGAAGTCATGTCTCTACTTCTTAGCTGCTCCTCTAGGTCTCTGATAAGAGTATTCAAGACAGGGGCACCTCGGTGGCTCAGTCGTTAAGCGTCTGCTTTCAGTTCAGGTCATGATCCGAGGGTCCTGGGATGGAGCCCCACATCAGGCTCCTTGCTCAGTGGGGAACCTGCTTTTCCTTCTCACACTCGCTCTACTTGTGTTCTCTCTCTCTCTCTGTCAAATAAATCAATAAATAAAATATTTAAAAAAACGAGTTTCCAAGACATAGAAGATAAAAGGACAAAAGCTAAATAAAAGCTATGTAGGATGGCTGAATGGCTGAGAAGGAACATTCTTCCCCAGTAAAATCAGAATAAAGAAGCTTGTAAGGTATCAAATGGTGAAAAGAGTATATAACTTCATGCCAAATACTTGATGAAAAGAAGGCAAATAATTGTCATCCTGCATGTAAGTCCTTGGATTCAAAGCCAGAGTCTCAGGCAAACTGATTAAGAAGGGCTGGCTATAGTTTTTTCCAGGAACTACAACTCATGATTAGTAATATTCTAAATTTGACAATTATTTTCCCCAGTGTTCAGGTACAGAATCTGAGATCTCACCTGCTTTGTATATATGCACTTGTCTAACTGATTACACCATCATCCAAATATTGATCTGAAACCAAAGTAACAATCCTGTAGCTTAAGAGTGCTGACAGCTTTCTCGCCAGATCAACAATAACATGGCAAACCTGGTTAATTGTGCTCCTCCCTTCATTTCAACTTGAGCAAGTATCTAAATTTAGCAAATAAGCCAAATACGGGAATCTCCAAGCTTGTCAAAATATGATGGCAATTAAATTGACATCTCCTCTGCACCTCATTTTTAAAGGAATATATTTTTCAAGGCCTTGACAGTCAAAAACTATTTAGATTATTTATGACATTTCCAATGAGTTAGTAACATTTTTTATTGCATTACATTTTGCATAATATAATTTGTCACTATTTCTTTATTAAGCTTGTTTTATATTCATAGTTGTCCCACAACACTATATTTTCCTCTTTGTCAGCCCAGAACTTCATTATGAAGGATGAGGTTTTATCATTTCCCAGTGATGCAAATGTCTACAGTGAATAAGTGTCATTATGCAGGAACAGGAATTTAGTTTTCCTCCATTAACCAGGCAGGCTAATGACTCAACAAGTTTATAGCTTGCCACAAAATTTGATAGCTCAATGTGAGTTAGAGCAAATGAGAGTGACATGGATGTAAAGATTAGAGAGTTGTACTTCTTTTGGTAGGGTGTGGATTTTCTAGCTTTTCCTGAGCAGATTTCTATTGAATTAATGCTTAGGGAACCCTCTTGACCTTGTCTCCTGAGAAAGGGTAACTTTCGTTCTCTGCTACTAATGTTTCCATAAGTCACCTGTTCATCTCTCCAAATCCATTTCAGCCTGAGGTCGTAGTCAAATGGTGGGCATCTAGCCATAGCTCCAACTCAATACCTCATCAATACTTCATCTCCTCCAGAAGCAAGGAAGCACACTTAACACTGTAGAGGGCCAAGGGAGGTCTCCATAGGGAACTATCCAGATATTTTATTTCTAAGTCCAGGGAACCTACGAGAATTTTAGGTAGAAAAAGCACTCAGCCTAAGCAGGCACTACCACCTGCATATGAAGCGTAGGATGACTTTTCAGAGTCAAGCAGTACCTTTCAGATCTTCAGTCTCTCACCACTACTAAAAGGTGTTTATGGCTTTAGATGAAAGGGAGGGATTAAGGAGAAGGGAGTTAGGAACCATGTACCCTAGCCTCTCTCATATCCACAACATAGTATGAATTGGTTATTCAGTAATTTTACTGACATGAAGCTGAGATAATTAGATAATTTGCAAAAAGAAGGTAAGAGCATCCTGAATGCCACCATGTGGGAAAAGTTCGCTGCATGGAATATTGACCTCAAAATACTATCCAAAAAGACTAATAGGAAGAGAGCCCTTGGTTCCAGAAGATAAAACTTTATTCTGATAGCATCAGACTGACATGATGCTCACAAAAGAGGATGATTAGTAAGTACCTGTGAAATTCAAAGCAACCTTTACTCCCTTCACAACCTTATCATGAACAGAAAAGACAAAAAACAAACTCACTATTGGTATTAACTGAAATAAAAATGATTTAAATGTCTTCTCCAGTTAATATTGTTAATTTATGCAATGTGAATTTTACTCCAATTAGAAATAAACAAATAAATCAACAAATAAATAGAATGTCAGTCTGGGGATTGGGTTGTTTCTTATTTCTGGCTATTATTAAAAAAGTTGCTATGAACATCTCAATTCCTTTCCTTTGGGTGAATAATTATGAATAGAGCTGCTTGGTCACTAGGGTAAATGTGTGCTCAACTTTCAGAAACTTTCAAAACGCTTGTCATGGTGACTATACCATTTTGCATTTCACCAGCAATGTATAAAAGTTCCAGTTTCTCCTGATCATTGCCATCATTTGGTGTTGTCAGGGTTTGGGTTTTGTTGTCAGGTTTTTGGTTTTTTGTTTGTTTGTGTGTGTGTGTTTTAATTTTTTGCTATTCTAATAGATGCATAGACTTACATCATTGTGGTTTTAATTTGCATTTCTGTAGTGGCTACTAATGTTGAGTATCTTTTTAGGTGCTTCTTTGGCCATCTTTTCTTTTATACGAAAGTGTGAGTTACGATTTTTTTCCTCAGTTGTTCGTTCCTATTTATCTGATTGATTGTCTTCTTATGATTGAGTTGTAGTTTTTAATATACACAAAGGAAAAAAGTACTTTATCAGGAATATTTTTAAGATTTTATTTTATTTTAATTCCAGTATAGTTAACTACAGTGTTATATTAGTTTCAAGAAATATGTTTTGAAAATATTGTCTCTTTGTGCATGGTTTATCTTTTCATTTTCTTAATGGTATCTTTGAAGTCCGAAATTCCTTAATTTTGATGAAATACAATTTATTAATTGTTTTCTTTCACAATTTTTGCCTAATACGTCCTATTTAAGAAATCTTTGTCAATTTGAGATCGTTAAGATATTCTTCTACACTTACTTTTGGAACTTTTACAGTTTCAGCTGTGACATTTAGAGCTATGCCACAATTTGAGCTAATTTTTGTATGCGAATTTAGGTAATAGATGAGCTTATTATTTTTCCCTTTGCATATGGCTATTCAAGTATTTCACAGATTTGTTAAAAATTTTATCCTTTCACATTGGGTTACTTTTGCACAAGTGTCAAAAATCAGTTGTGTATATGTGTATGGATTTGTTTATGGTTTCTATTCTATTCCATCATCTATTTGTCTAACATGATGATAATACTGTGATATACTGAGAACTGAAACTCTATTATAAGGTGTATTTTAGCCCTACAAATTTATCCTTTATCTTTCTTCTTTCTTTTAGTAATCTCTATACCAGACATGGGACTGGAACTCAGAATTAAAGATATCCTGAATGGGATCCTGGAACTAAAAGGTAAATTTTGTAAAAATTAAAGAAATCTTAATAAATCTTAGCTATGGACTTTAGTTAACAGTAATGTGTCTTTAATTATCATGTTTCCTTAGACTCCTTTTGGCTGTGACATTTTCTTAGATACTTCTTGTTTTCGATAATTTGAGAGTTTTGAAGAGTGTTGGTCAGGTATATTGTAGGGCATCCTACAATGGAATTTGTCTTAGGTTTGATTGGTTAGGGGTTATAGGTGTTTGGAAGGATTATCATGGAGATAAAGTGCCATTTTTGTCATTTCATGAGGATACATGTTATCAATATGACTTATAAATGTTGATACTATGATTGCCTGATTTTTAGTGTTTTTTTCAGGTTTCTCTACTATAAAGTTGTTCTTTCCCCACGCCCTTTTCAGTCTGTACTCTTCCAAAGAAAACCATTATCTCCCATCATTTAGGATGAGGTATCTACAGAATTTTCTTGGAATTCTTACGCATGAGAAATTTATCACTTATTCCCCATTTAGTAATTTCTTCAGCCATGCATGTATGACAATATGGGCTCATGGATATTTATTTTATACTTTGAGTTATACTCCAAAATTACTTTATTAATTTAGTTACTGAAATTGTTTCAGCTTTGGCCCCTGGAGTGGGGGGGATACTTTATTTGACACCTATGTTGCTTTGACACCCCTCATTTATATAAATTTGTTTTTTAAGCATTTACTTGGCTACTTTACAGTAGTACAAGATATTTCAGACTCAACTTACATATTTCCTGCTTCAATCCTAGAATCAGTCATTTTTCCAAGAAGCCCTGGTTCATTTTCTGAAGGAATGGTATTTAAAACTAATATCTAGGTACTAGGTGTGCTTGTTGCTAAAGTTCATGCCAACAAATTCGGCAACATACATGACTTGGAAAAATTCTTTCAAAGATCCAAATTATAAAAAAGAAGTAGATAACTTGAAAAATTCTACCTTTTAAATAAATTTAATTCCTCAGTAAATAAAGCTTTCAGAAAGAAATCTTTAGCTTTCAATGACTGCTCTCTCTCTCTCTCTATATATATATGTATATATGTATATATGTATATATATGAAATAATACCAACTGAGGGGTGCCTGGGTGGCTCAGTCGGTTAAACATCAAACTCTTGGTTTCAGCTAGGTCCTGTGCTAACCTCCACGTTCAGTGTGGAAACTGCTTGAGATATCCCCCATTTTCTTCCCCCTGTGCTCCTCCTCCCACCTCTGTGCACACACATTCTCTCTCTAAAATAAATAAATAAATAAATGAACAAATAAATGAATGAATAAATAAATAAATAAATAAATAAAATCTTAAGAAGGAAAGAAAGAAAGAAAGAATACTAACTCTATACAAAATCTTCCAGAATATAGGAGATGAGGGAGTACTTCCTAACTCATTTTATGAGGCCAGTATTAAAACTGATTACGGGGCGCCTGGGTTGCTCAGTGGGTTAACGCCTCTACCTTTGGCTCAGGTCATGATCTCAGGGTCCTGGATTAGAGGCCTGAGTCCGGCTCTCTGCTCAGCGGGGAGCCTGCTTCCCTTTCTCTCTGCCTGCCTCTCTGCCTACTTGTGATATCTGTTAAATGATTAAACAGAATCTTTAAAAAAACTGATTACAATATTCCCTTTTTAACCCTTTTAATAGCTGTAGACTGGTAGTAATGTCCTTTCTTTCTTCCTGATGTTGGTAATTTGTGCCTTCTTTCTTTTTTGATCATCGATATGGCTAGATTTTTTGTCAGTGACTCAGTTTTCCCGCCTGTTGGTTTTCTCTGTTGTGTAGTATAGAATTAATCTTATCCAGAAAGAGGTCTGGCCTTGGTCTCTGTCTACTGAGATCTATAGTTCCCAAGAATATCCTGCCTAGTAGAAGTGTCTGTTTGTCTTGGGGCTTTGGCCTCCAAAGAATCTAATAGTGTGTTTTACAATGGAGCTTTGGGCCCTGTGGTGTCTGCCTGCCCTCTGAAGAAACTGGAAACTCTGTGTATTATCCCAACTTCTAAGGAGGCCTAGACCAAAGGAGAGCCACATGAGCATTAGGTAATTTAACCTCAGTGAACACTCTGGACACCTAGACTCAGGTGAGCTTCCCTGGTTAGCAGTACTTCTTGCATATTGCTTTTCATTGATGCTGGGTTGATAATGTGTAATATATCCATGACTCCACAGGAAGAGAAAAGCATGAAAGCTCCACATTTCTCTTAGTTGATTGTTGTTTATATCTCAGGGTCATGAATTTGAGCCCCACGTGTGGGGTAGTTTACTTAAGGAATATTTTTAAAAAATATTTTCCTTTTTTTAAATATTTTATTTATTTATTTGACAAAGAGAGCGAGATCACAAGTAGGCAGAGAGAAAGGGGGAAGTAGGCTCCCTGCTGAGCAGAGAGCCAGGACACAGGGCTTGATCCCAGGACCCTGAGATCATGACCTGAGCCAAATACAGAGGATTAACCCAGTGAGCCACCCAGGCACCCCTAATAAATATTTTCTAATCCACCTTGAATTTTTCTGTAACCTATGAATTATATATGAGCTTACAGCTTAATTTGCAAATATTTGAGTATTTCCTAATAATATCCATCTGTGGATTTTTTAATTAATTCTCTTGTGGTTAAACTGTTATTTCTATTATTTCAATCCTTTTAAATTTATTAAGACTTATTTTATGATCCAGAATTTGCCTTTCCTGGGGAATGGATCAACTCTGTGACCATTATAAAAAGTCCATTTTTATCTTTACTAACATTTTTATTTTAAAATCTACTTTGTCTGATATATATTTTTTTAAGATTTTATTTATTTATTTGACAGAGAGAGAGATCACAAGTAGGCAGAGAGGTAGGCAGAGAGAGGGGAGGAAGCAGGCTCCCCGCTGAGCAGAGAGCCTGATGCAGGACTCGATCTCAGGACCCTGAGATCATGACCTGAGCCGAAGGCAGACGCTTAACCCACTGAGCCACCCAGGTGCCCCCATGTCTGATATTATTATAGTTACTCTAGCTGTCTTAAGTTTATAACTTGCATGGTGTATCTTTTAACATTTTCCTACTTCAGTTCATTTGTATATTTGAATCTAAATTGTGCCTCCTATAGAATCTATATAGCTTGATATTGTTTTGTATTCAGTTTTATCTAATCTGACAATCTCTACCTTTTGGTTGAATTTTTTAATCCATTTTAATCCATTCACATTTCATATTATTATTGATATCGTTGGATTTCTATTTCTCACTTTATTTTTTCCTAAAATTCTTATGTTTTTGCTACTCTAGTCTTCATTTACTGTATTAAGTGAATATTATCTAGTGTAACATTCTAACTTTTTAATCATTTTTACCATAATTTTAAAATTATTTACTTAGTGGTTGTTGCAAGACTTAGCATGTACATCTGAATTTATCAGAATCTGCCTCAGATTTACACTAACTAAATTCCAGTGTGATCTACAAATATTACACCATTATAGCTCTACCACTCTTACTCCTTTTTGTGATTTTATTGTTATATATATATATCCTATATATATAGTTTTATATATATATCCTATATATATATTGTTTTATATATATATATGTCCTATTATTTTCTGTTACAAGCCCAAATATACATTGCTATAATTATTTCTTTACATAATTTTATGTGTATTACAAAATCAGAAACAACAAATGTAATATTTTGATGCCCAAAAACTCATTAGCTCCCAAATCTTCCTCCTCTGTCATTGTATGCTTTTACTGATGGCAAAATCACTGTCAGCAGATGATTTCAGGCAACACCTTTGACTCTTCCTTTTTCTTCATTTTCCATATATACCAGTCAGTAAGCCCAGGTGATGCTGTCACCACTACATGCCAGAACCTTGGTTCAAACTTTATCATCACTGAACAATTGCTTCTGCCGTATACTTATCACAGTTCCTCATCCACATTGCCAACTTGATTATTTTTCTAGAGCAGAAGTCTCATTAAATTAGTCTCCTATTTATAAACTTAAATAGTTTAGCATTATATATATAAATGTAATATAATATGATATATTATTATATACATAATATATGTACATATATACATAATATATGCATATATATAATATATACATGATATATATACACACACTAAAATATATATATCTTATATAGTTTTTATATATATGTGTGTGTATATACACACAGACACACACACACACACACACACACACACATATATATATATACCCGATCTATCTGTAGTTATCCCATCTCTGACAACCCCAGCCTTCTGCCCTGATCATCATCTTTCCTTGCTCCCCACAGCTAAAACATGACATAGTCTGTCAAGAATCAGCCCTCACACACAATATTCTCTTTCTGTCTGCGATAATCTGACCCCAGTTCTCTGCTGGTGGGCTCTTCCACATATGTCTTTTCTCTTTGGAAAGCTTCGTTTATGATTGACTCAAGCATTCATTTCTATGTTTTATATTTTAATAATTATTTTTAAATGTATCTATTATAACATTTACTATTTTGAATTACAACTGTATATTTGTAAATTTCTCTTCTTTCCTCCTGACCTTACATTATGTTCTGAACATTCTCAGGCCCAAGACACTATATTATTATTCTTGGAATGCCAAGAATATGGTGTTCAATAGAGATTTGTTGAAACGGATGTGTTACCTAGTTAATTTAAAGACAATATAAATAAATGTTTCTTTCTAATGTTACTCTGTCATGGTGAGACACTGAGGATATTTGCACTTGTTTGAAAAGGATTATATCCTGCTAGATATTTATTAAAATTCTTCCCTGAAAGTGCCTCCTAGGTCTTACAATTTTATGTCTATATTCTATCTCTCTGCTAAGTTAATTACTGATTTACCTAAGATTACAATAGCCTCAATCTGCAATCTTAAATAAAATGGCATTAGAAAAAGCAACACATAGGTTTAGATTTTCTATAATCACCTGTAATGATTTCATAATTGGGCTATGCTAATAGAAACTAGATTGAGATGGGTTGCTAGCACAATTTGCAACAAAAGAAATAAGGTTCTCAACTGGGATATACGATGCTGAATTTTACAAAATCAAGAAAAAGCATTTACTAGCCATGAATTGGAGTGCAGAAAATTCTACATATTAACATAAGCAAAATGAGGTTTCTGGCCTTAGGCATCAAATTCAATCATTTCATCTCTCCAAGTAGCTCTTTCTCTATTTTAATATCCCCACAGGCACACACTCACAAGGATAGAAATGATGGAAGTGATTTTGAATTTTAAATCCAAATCAAAGTCTAAATGGAGTACAGAATACAATATTTAGCATACCAGGCTTAGCATCCTAGCTCTTAAGTCTCAGAAAATGAAAGATCTGTTTAAAAATTATGATAGAATATTGTTTGCTTATTGAAGTTCCCAATATAATCTGGCCATTGAATTTTAAACAACAGACCTAACTGTGGAAATTGATCAATATACATTAAAACATTATTTTTATTTCAAACTCTATAATTAGTACAATACTGTTAGCTTAGCTCTCTGTACAAGTTAACTGATTAATATTATATAAAGAGAATTTGCATGAAAAGTTTATTTAGTAAAAAATGAAGGCATGAACATAACTGACAAATGTATGCTATATAAAACAAAAGATATAAAAATTATGCACAAGCAAGAAGAGCATTTAGCTAAATATTTATAGTATCTTTAAATTTGGTATGGCATTCGATTTATGTATGTCCAGTTACACCAGAAACTGGAACAGAAATTAAAAACTTCATCCCTTATGTCAAATAGATGATGTCTAGACTCTCAATGTGATGAAATTAACTCACTTTAAACATTACCAGCAGGTTAGTTTAATTAAATGTAACTATTAAAAAGTTACTTCATTCCTGAAAATAAGTTTGGTGGTTTCCCACCACACAGGGATAATGCTAGTATTTAAAGCCATCCAATCATTTCAGTGGCTAGAACCTTGGACCCCCTCTCTTTTCCACTGCTTCACCTTCAAGGATTTTGTGTATGAAGCTAATTAATAAACTGTATCACATAGAAGCAAGAAGTTGGGAACCCTGCAAGCAAGCAAGTGACATCTGTTTCCAAATAGAAGATAAAAGCTAAAGGCGGATTAAAGAATCAATACTAAACACAGTATCTTTCTGATTAGGGACTGATCAGGGACATGAACTTATATTCCAGAAGCCAAGCAGTAGCATTTCTATTATTCAGATTTCTCCTCCAACAGCCAAAAATCCTTCCCTAACACTGACC
Source organism: Mustela nivalis (assembly GCF_964662115.1). NCBI lineage: Eukaryota > Metazoa > Chordata > Mammalia > Carnivora > Mustelidae > Mustela > Mustela nivalis. Next base: position 79,380,948 of record NC_139021.1, read on the forward strand.
ACATTCCCATATTTAGGTGCCAGAATCTGAAAGTTTTCTGTGCAAGTAGTATATTTGGAACGTGATCCCAAGAAGAAAGAATGAGTTACCAAGGGTGTCAGATATGGAAGAAGGGAAGACAATAAGAGGATGTATTATCCTGTTGGATATTGTTGAAGGCCACTGGTGTTCATCTCCACTATGACCTTGTCATGGCCTCATGAAATATGTCACCAAAGTTTCCTCTGTGGGACCAAAGCCAGAAACACTCAGCCATCAGCCCAGCAGGGTGGACCTTCTAGGGTTAAATACCCACACTTTTGAGCTATCCATACTCCAGCATCCGGAAGGATCCCATAAGTGCCCTGAACCTTCATGTCAGAGCCGCCCCAGGGGAGATAGGGGCAAACAAGAATGTCTGTGTAAAGCTGGTCAGCATCTGTGCAGAAATTGGCTCCCACAGCAATGACTAAAGTAAGAGGTGGGACTGAGAGAAACCAATGTCCAGGTTATATGAGCACATTAGGTACCCATCACCTGTTCTTAAGGATATTCAAGATGATGTGCAGCTGACAATTGAGAACATCAACAACTTCAGTCTACATTTGTAGACCTCTTCATAACAGCTAAGAAAATGTGGCCACAGTTAGCACCTGCTCTATTAGTTGTGATGGACAAATTATAAATATTAACAGGGGTATTGTATTAATGACTATAAATTTTGACCTTCAGAGTTGGGCTTAACCTATTTAGTAATAGGATCCAAATCCATGTTTAGATTGGGAAGCCCTGTAATGGGAGGGGTGGCATTAGGCACATTCCACTGAAGTGTTTGTGTCCTCTCAAAATATGCTGAAGCTTAATTCTAAGCATGATAGTATTAAGAGGTGGGGCCTTTGGTAAGTAATTAGGTCATGAGCGTAAAGCCTCATGAAAGGAATTAGTGTCCTTATGAGAAGAGACAAGGGAGCTAGCCCTCTTTCAGCCATGTGATGATACAATAAGAAAGCACGTATCTACAGATCAGAAAATGGGCTCTCACCAGACACCAGATCTGCAGGCACCTTGATTTCCAATGTCCAACCTCCATATTTCAAGAAATAGTTTGTCATTTACGCATTTGGTGGTATCTTGTTCTAACATAAACTCATTAAGACACCCACCATCAGTATTATATGATTGTGAAGATATGACTTCATTTTTAAATGGAGAAAATTTGGGGGCACCTGGGTGGTTCAGTAGGCTAAGCAACTAACTCTGGGTTTGGGCTCAGGTCATGATCTCAGGTTCCTGGGATCAAGCCCCAAGTCAGACTTCGTGATCAATGGGGAGTCTGGTTGTGAATTCTCTCTCCTTATCCCCCTTCCTCCATGTATTCTTTCTCTAAAATAAACAAACAAACAAATTAATCTTTTTTAAAAATGGAGAAAATACCTTCTACCAGCTAAAGGTTGCAGGGCGAGGAATAACATCTGGAACTTTTTCCCAAGATTTAATAAAATGGCACCCAAAATAGTCCCTATAGCTCAATAAATGACATTTGGTATTAATATGATTATAAATAGTTGCATCATAATAAAGATTTAAAGAAAATCATTTATTTATTTATTTATTTGTTTGTTTGTTTATTTTTAAGATTTTATTTGAAAGAGAGAGCATGCTTGAGAGAAAGAGAGATCATGTGCAGGGAGGAGGGGTAGAGGTAGAAGCAGACTCTCCACTGATCAGTGAGCCTGACACAGGACTCGATTCCAGGACCCAGGGATCATGACCTGAGCCACATGGAGATTCTTAACTGACTGAGCCACCAAGGCACCCTTAAAGAAAATGATTAAACAAAGTATATAATTCTTTTTTTTTAATTGTGTAAGAAACACCATCTTAGTCAAAGAAATCACTGAAGACCTTGGATTTGAATGTCTTTGAGAGAGAAACTGAGAACAAAATGCATGAATGTGATTACATGCAAATATTAAATGTAGCTATCTACATTTACCTATCGGTATACATTTCTTTATTTACTTATTCATTCAACCAATGTTCATATTCCCCACATACTGGACACTGTGTAGGTATCAGTCAGGGGCGAACAAAGTGCAGATTGTGACCTCTTGGGTCTTATAGTTCAAAGGGGGAGGGAGACAGATGAACAAATAATCACACAGGTAGTATATAATTTATTATGAAAAGCAATACAAATGAAGGTGTAGTGCACTGTTGAGTATTGTACAGGATATAGAAGAAAGAACTCCTGAGGAAGTGACATGTCAACTAAGTCTATAGCATTGACTTCCCATTTTGTTATGGGAAATTGTTATTTTATTTTGCCAAAGCTAAGCACGATAATTTGTTGTACTTTACATTGCCTTGCTTAATAGTGTAGTGGAGAATTTTTCTCCTTTATTGACTAGTTTCTTCTTCTAATTGCTGTGAGATTATGCCTCCTTTGTTCATTTCTTTCTCATCTTTTTACTATTACTTATTCTAGAACATAGTGTTTTTTTATATATGTAAGTAGTCCTTATATATTCTTTATATTATTTTATGTAAGCCAAAAATATGTTTTTCATTTTATCTGTCACTTCACTTCTAAAATTGTGTATGATAGTTTGTGTCATGCAGAAAATTTTAATGTATATGCAGTTGACTCTATCAATATATTATTTATGATTTTCCCTTGTGTTTTGCTATCAAAGGCCTTCATTTTCCCTAAGATTATGAAATTTTCTTCTAGTTTCTTTCAATATGTTTATAATTTGAGGTATTTATTATTTTTTTCTATTTAGACTTTATGTATAGTGTATAAAAAAGTTCCCATTTTGTTGTTTCTATATGGATAGTCACTTTTCCCATCCTCACTTGTGAAACTGTCTATTCTTTGCCCAATAATGTGAATATTATCTCCATTATCTGTATTTCAATGCATTGTTCTAGTTACTTATTTCTTCATTAATTCATATTATTTTAACTCTATAGCTCTACAATATGTTTCTCTATGTGCTATGAAAAAAACCTCCCTCTTTTGCTTTCCTTTTTCTGTTTTTTGGCTATTCTCACACATTACTTTTTTAATAAATCAATTTTGGTATCAGCTCATCACAATCCATAAAAATCGTTTTGTGATACTGAATGAAATTGCAGTTTAATTTTGGGACTATTTTGCAATAGTAAACATTCTTATCTGAGAATATGCTATGTTGTTGGAAAATCTTTTGTCAAATATTTCTTTGTGTGTCCAGAATTCTCAGACATTTACCATATTAAATGATTATTTTTGTCTATTCCAGGAAAAATGTGTATAACAGTTTGTCACTTCTAACTTTTATTTTGAAATGAATCACAGAAATATCCATTTAGTCCTTTCTAAGAGACAAATAAGGCATCAGAAGAATGGAGTCATGAAATACTTAAAACTTCTTGTGCAAAACCTTTATTCACAATCGTACGAGTTTGCTCTTTGTTTTTGCTATTTAAGAATGAGGACAGGTTGTGACTTTCAATACGGTGGTGTGAAAAGCTTGGTGATAAACAATTATTTAACTTGTGAAAATTATGAAAAAAAAAAATCCTTTAAAGTCTGGAATTTGTCTTAAGGGCATGAGAGCAAATGGGAAACAGTTACAATCTGTGGCAGTTAAACCACAACCTTCTCCCATCTCTCCCAACCCCAGGCCAGTACAATGCAGAGGAGAAGAACTTCTGAGAAGGAGAGACCTTTATGATGCATCTGTCTCTGCCAGGTGAGCTATAATTCAAGTCTGGAAGGGCAGGCAGCAGACACAGCTTTCTCACCTCTACAGTTCCGTGTTATCACATCTCTATTTCAGGTCAAGCTCTATTTCACAATGGAAAGGACTGATTTCCCTTTCCCACGTGGCACCCACTTGTACAGTGGGTCCTCTACTTCAGGCACAGACTGCTGAAAATACCCCCCCTTCGTATACTGAGTACTTATTTTTGTTCAATTTTTTTACATATCATTGAGGCAAACTTAACGTAACAAAATTCATCATTCAACAATTTTAAAGGGTGCAATTAAGTGATTTCCAGTACATTCACAATATTATGAAACCATTACATGTGCCTGATTTTTACATTTCTTACCACCATTGAAAGAAACCCCCTACCCGTTCTCCAGTCTCTCCTTCCTCTAGCCCCTGACCACCACTGTCTGTTTTCTGTCCCTGTGGGTTTGCCCATTCTGAGCATTTCATATAATTAGAATAGTACAGTGGGTGAACTTCTGTATCTGACTTTTATAACTTAACACAACGTATTTGAGGTTCGTCCATGTTGTAAGCATCTACAAATCCTTCACTCCTGGTTATGGCTAAATAATACTCCATTAAATGGATATACCATATTTTATTTAACTACTCGTCAGTTGATGGATGTTTAGATTACTTCCACTTTCCAGCTATTACAAATAATGTTTCAATGAGCATTCACGTACATGTTTTTTACTGAACTCTTGGTTTCAATTCTCTTAAACAAATCCCTAGGAGTAGAATTGCTGGGTGATATGGTAATTTCCTATTTAACTTTTAGAGGAATTGTCAAACTGTTTTCCCCTTTCTCAATTTCTTTTGTGACTATTTGTTAAATTAGGAATTATTTCCTCATCTCGTTTCAAATGTCTATCCCATGTACCACTTGTTTCCCTGCAGCCACTTGTTTTCTGGGTATCTTGGCTTTCATCAGATTTTGTCACCCAACAGTCTGTAGAATCATTTTCTCTGTTGTCCAAATAAGTTGAAGGCCATATGCCCTTTTTTGTAGACTCAGGTCAACCCTTACTTGGCTTTACTGCTTTTTATTCATATCAACATCTAACTACAAAGCCCATAAAACAGAAAGCTAGTAACTACAGAATTGTAAATGTGTTTTCCTTATATAAACTGGAGTGCAGGTTCTCTGTGACTGTTGGTTTCTTAACCACTGCATTAGGAATCCTGAAAAACATTTGCCACATATATTTATTTTAATCATTTGTGATTTTCATCCTACTTAAAAGTCTCTATTAATTGTGACAAAATTTATGACTGATAGTTTGCCCAGCCACAAGTAGCCAGGAAAAACTAGCTATAATCACACAGAGTCAATAAATAAAATGTGCAACAAATAAGACCTACATGTAATAATCTCTTCCCAATACCACAATGACTATGTTATTGACCAAATAAAACCTGAATTAATCACAGAGAGATCAGTTCATTTTCTACAAAGGGGCACAATCAGAGATTTTTATTCAAATCGCTGCATTCATTTTGAGAAAAGATGGAATCTTGAAGTCTAATCAGTGTTTCCCCTTCTTGTTTCATTTTGTGAAGCTCTTGACTACTTATGTGAGTTAATATATAACTATTTCATTTGTCTTGGTCTGAAAGCTTTAATGGTGATTTGACACTAAAATAAGAAATGTACTAAGTGTTAGGATAAGAAGTCAATAAATGTGATCTTCTCTCATGATTTTAACAAGATAGCCCAGAGGGAGTAATGTCAAAGGCATACGTGGTAGATTGAATGGCACTGGACATACTATAGAGAAGCCAATTCAATCGAAGTGTGATTGAGATAGGCTTTATCTAAATACCAGAATTACCAGTTGAGTCGCTCACTTGAGTTTATTTGTCAGGCTTGGCAGAGGGAGGAGGCTGCCATTCTTGAGGCTCAGTTTACTCTCTTCTGGCAAATCTTCTGCAATCCAGAGCAGGAGACAGGAATGAATGACACAGCCAGTACAGAACTTTTAGAGCCCAGAGCTAGGTTATGTGAGATCTATGGATGTTAACAAGTGGCAAGTCTACCAGGCATTGCGACACAGAACTCTGGGGAAACGGGCACCTTCTCTTAGCTGCACTGCCAGACTCCCTCTACAAAGCAGGAACTGAAAGTGAAGGGATATTAAGACATTGCCTAGAACATCTGCAGAGCCCTTCCTGGACTGGAAGCACGGTGATGCAGAACTGGGGGTACAGTCCCCCCTGAAGATTGGGCTTCTCACTTGTTCACACAGAGTTCCACCCGTTTTGGTGAATAATGCCTTCTAATTTGTTGTAAACCCTCAGATCGATCTCTAGAAACAAGGAATGTCTTTACTAATTCTGACTAGTTTAACAGCTGTCTGTTTCTCTGAGGGGATGTTTTCACTGAAAACATCCTCACGCCCTTTCTAGAAGTCTTGACTGCCTGGTTTTAAACTCAGTTTTGTAGCCCTCTAATATTGGAACCCTGGAAAAATCATTCTGACTCAGTTTCTTCATCCATAAAATAGGGATAATAGCAGTACCTACCTTATTGAGCTGTTGTGAGGATTAAATGATCTTATTTTGGGAATGCATTTAGAACATTGCCTTGCACACAGTTTGTGCTGCTTTGAAATTGGCTAGTTTTCTATCCTAATACACAAGTTTTGGACATTTAGTATAACTTACACATACACTAAAACTTGTTACTTGTCACTAGAAAAATCTAGGATAAAAGTGATTCCAACAGGAACCACTTCATTTCCCTTTGAGGGCATGACCGAGCCACTATAAAAAAAAAACTGCCCAGTGAACACCAAGTGTGAACCTTTCAGCGTTATCACCCCTTTGTCCTCAAGGAGGAAGAAGTAAATGGGATGGAGAGAGTGTTCTCTTTGGTGTCGCAATTTTTCAGGAGAATATGATTGAATGCACAATCTGTGGAAAATATGGAGAAGCTAGACTAATCTCTTCCCAACGAAAGGCAATTCTCAGCTTTGATACATTTTTATTTCATGCGAATGTGCAAAATTTCCTTCATGAGAATAGCAACAGAGAATTCCAACACATTCATTGACACACTTGTTCCTTCATTGTGCCAGTCTTAAACTTTTATGCTTCTATTTAAACTTACATTCTTTTCTATGCTTCAGTAAGTCTTTGACAAGGTGATCTGGAAGGTGGAAACCAGGTACATCGACTGAATCATTTCAACCTACTGGGCTGGGAGAAACCTATTATAAAGGAAGTAAATCAACAGATCTGAAGAAGAGATTTAGTGTATGGGCCAAATAACTCTGATGACAAAGTCTTTAAAAAAGCGGAAACAGGCTCAGGCTAAAAATATTTACAGGAATAGCTTGAAAGCAAAAATAAGATGTGTATTTAAAGATGTACCCATCATCAATGCTTTACTGTGGTTTTAAAACAATTCCCTAGATTTTTGGTTTGGGTACAATTGTGGAATAACACTGGTTTATAATACATTTGCCTTTGTTTGGTAATATTCTCTATACAGAAGTGTTTTAAGGTCTAGGATTTCTTTATAAACTTAACATATAATTCAACATTCCAGATCTTTTCGAGATCCTTCTCTATGCTTTCCTACTGTCATAAACCAACTTCACCGAAGAGTACTTTATTTCTAATATTTCTTCGAGAATGTAAATCTCCTGGCATTTTCCATTTTTGCAGCTTTGATTAGGGGAGGGGTTATAGCAGAACAGAAAAGTATACTACCGACATCATAAAGTTCTAGCTGATTCTGTTAATAAGGATTCAGATATCTGTAAGAAAAATGAATTGGTGGTTGGAAAAAGCACTCAAAAAAAGGAAATGCTAGTGCTGTTTAGGTTCTTCCATATTTTAATTGTGCCATTGAATGAAGCATGGCATCTGAAGACACTGTACCTCAGTCTTCTTGTCTGCAAAATCAAAGAGTGGGCAATGTCAAAACCCAAATCTGGCTGATGGTAGACATCAGAATGGTTTGTGGGAATTGTCTATCTTAAAAATAGAGTCCTGGGAAACACTCAGGAGATGCTGAGTCCAGCAAGATAGGTTCTGGCGATCTGTCTTTATAAACTAATTCTTCGAAGGCCAAAGTTATGGACATAAATTGGAGAGATTCTGGAGAGATAAAGTATAAGTTTTCTTTACACGGAGCTTCAGGTCCAGAAGAAGTGAAAATGGCAAACAACAAAGTACTTCCTTTCACTTTTCTGCCTTCATCTTTGTGATATGTATTTTATATATCATACATATGCTAGTATTTCCTCTAAGATCTTTTAGATATCTCTTTGAAAATCCAAAGATAGGGATGAACCACAGGGAAGTTGGAAATAGAAGGTATTTCTAGATCTAAAATGGCTCTAGAGAGCTGAATAGCATGATTTCATGGATCTTCACCCTTGGTGTAGACCATGAAGTGACTCAGCTCCTCTCTACTTGTTCATGACTCCCTAGGTTTCCACCTAGCTGATTTCTTCCCCAAGTCCAGTAAGAATGTCAGAAAGAGGAAACCTGATTGATTCCTCTTACCCATTCGTTCCAGGCCACACAAGAGATTGCCTGCCCTTGAGCTGTGTACACACGCTGGGTAATCAATTGCTGCTCTTACATAAATAATGACAAGGTCAAGTTTACCTGGCAGACTCTTTTCATGTATAGTTAATCATCCGATTACATCTTCTTTTTAATAGGTTAGTATTATTCACTTTATACAGATAATCTTAAATCTTAAATCTGGTGTTGTATTAATGTTTATCATCTACTAGCCAAATTTACATATATTTTATGAGATACTAACCAAATACTACACTGTATGGTAAATTAGACATTTTCAAGAAACTCAGGGGATAAAGATTAACTTGGCTTACTTGGGTTCAATTTAAATTTTACGACTCTTTGTGTAAATGAGGGTATAAATTGTCTTCAACTTCAGATATGTTGCCATTAAGAGGGTGTGGTGTCCCATTCGCATATCTGATAAGCCTAAATTGACTTCCTTTTGCTCCACAGACCTACAGAGAAAGGGACCAATTCTTAAATTTACAACAAGAGACATGATACAAGTTACTACAGTACTGCCATGCCTCCTAGTTGGTCCCAGCTAAATCAGAACAATCAGCTTGTTTCTATTCTCTGTGTTAAGTACACTTAGAAGATCACAAACATTGTTCTTTTCCCTTAGAATTGGCATTCAACTTTGTGACTACTCAAAATCGCGGGCTCTTCTCCACTCCAGAATTAAAACTAAATTGGATATTTTTAATTCTTTCCACAGCTAACACATTTCTGGGTACCGTTTGCTATCAAGACATTACACAAGCTGTTCCCAGTTTAATGACTATTTGTGCCAGACCATAAATTTCAAGGTCAGCTCAAAGTCAGGCAGCACTTTGCCAGAGGATGAGGGAATCTGTGAGTGAACTTCCTTGGCAGCTCTCTCCAAGTGATATTACCACATTCTCCTGACGGGATTCTGTATGAGAGCTAGATCCAGAGACACTTACACAGATGTGCTGGCGACAAGTGCTCAGCCTTAGAGGGGTCATATTATTTGTCATAATTTCACACGATTCCCTTAATTTGTATCAATGACATATTAATATAAAGTCAAAAAGACTTATGAAAATATCTAGAGATAAGAATCTGTGATCTGAAATGCATCAGGACCTTTTTGAGCCATGTGAAAGTGGAGGTTGAGCTTTATGTCTACATACAAAGCCACCGAAACCCAGTCCAGGAAGATCTGTCACTGTGTCACCTTCAAGATCAATACAATTCACTGCATGATCAATTTTGCTGGAGTGATCAGTATCGATCACGATGACACACTAAATTAACATATAAGCAATTTAGTTCCTAACTGTGTGCACACAGCACTGTCATCAACCAGCTGCTGCCAGGCTAGAAATCGGGTATTTCAGAAGACACATTCACCATTTCAGGCCACACGGGCATCATTTAGCTAAATGCGATGGCTGTATTTCTTTCCTGGAGAAACTTGTGTGCTGAGACCATCTGAAGGCTACTATGAATTGGGAATAAAGTCCGACAACTCATTACGTGGTAAAAGTGGATATACATCCAGGAGAAAAGAAGGAAAAAAGATGCCCTTGTAGAAAAGAGAGAGAGAGAAAAAAAATATATATCAAGGTCTTAACTCAGTAATTAAAATGCCTTGCAATACTTGATACTTTGAACTTGGTTTCTTTTAGAAACTTCCCATATACTCACACTCCTATCCTGAGTTTGGCTCCCTGCCCAGGGGAGAACAGAGCTCTGAAAATGGATGTAGTCAACTTCTCTCTTTCCTCACTGAGTAGGTCTATCTGCCCTTTCTCCTTTCCCCTAGGCCTTTATCCATTCAGGGATGATGGAGCACAGGGAAGGAGGGAGACGGGACAGTGTCACAGGTCAGTTCTGACTTGAAAGTTACAGGGCAGCTCTGTCTCTTATCCAGTTCTTATAGTCCCCCCAGTGTCTAGGGATAGGGACATTTTACCTGCAGTTCTCTGGATATAAAATTACTCACTGTCTCCCACCTCCTCCTTAAGCCATTGTTACTCCTCAGGCACCCTGTGATAGGCACCCTCTATCTTCTCTGATGAGGTCTGGTTTCCCTCCAGCAACCATCTTGGCCCCAGGACCACACTTACTTTGTCCCAACAGCCTCTAGGAGTGCAGGAGTACATGTATTTACTTCTCCTTGTCTCTCTCACCCACCAGCTGCTGCCCTCGCCGACTCTTGCCCTTCAGATTTCTCAGGCAAGTGATCTGACTGCAGCCGCACAATCCTGACAACGCTGGTTTGATAGGGTACTACCATTTGAACCTGAAACTCTCTTTGGCGACAAAATACAAAGTCACGAGCCACCCAAACTAATTTTATATGTCTTCTCCTGTAACATGGAAAGCCACGAACTTGTTGACTCATTGTACCATTTGCAGAGTCAAGGAGGGCCCTCTTTTATCCAACTATACCCATTTTCACTTGTTTATCATCTGTCTCTCCAACTGGAGAGTCCCACTGTAGCTCCAGGGACTGCCATTGTCTTGGTGAATGAATGTCAATTTGGAACGGCTGGGGTAAATGTGACCTGGGTTTTACTTCACAGATCGCTCCTCCCCTCCCCTAGGATGTGGACTCCACAAGGTCAGGAATTTCTGTGGGTTTCGTTCACTGGATAATTCCTATAACATAGAAGATACCTTTCAATGAGTATTTGTTCCCTGGATTGAACTCATGCATGGTACAACCTGGACAGAAGGAAGCACGTTGTTACTTTTCAGTTAACATAGGATAGTTAGGGATTGGAGGAAGAGGCGCGGTCTTCTCGTAGGTGACTTTGAACATTATGTGTAAAAACATGCGCAGCAAACTCTCATATTTGAGGGAGGAAGAGTCTATTTTATTCAGCCATTGAGTATCTTTAAAATAAACAACTCCCAAGCGATACTTCCTATTTTGTAAAATATACATTGTTTTCCCCAAAATGTATGCATATTTCTTAACATTATCCAAATAATCACAGATTCTCAAATATTGTCTTTTGGCTTTTATAATTTTGTATAAGGTTTGCAGATATCCCACTGGTACCAGAATTTTCTTGACTCTGTGTGTGTGTGTGTGTGTGTGTGTGTGTTTTCTTTGTCAGTTGATTTCTGGAAAGAGTTTGACAATTTTGCCTGCCAAGTTTTTCTTTGCAAAAGTTTAATCCCAAGCAATTCCTGTGAATGAAATTGCTGATATTGGCCAGTGTTACCATATTTTCCATATAATGTTGTTAAAATTCTACTACTTGCTATTTTACTTGTTAGTTTATCCCAGGAAAAGCAGATTTTATTTCTATTTAGTTTCAAAAATATCTTCACAACTTTTTTGAAGAAGTTTAAAGTGCTTTGGCATGTATTTTTGGTTATGTTGTAAATCAAGTCTCACGTTTAGGTTTAATTTTAAGAATATATGACAGTTACAGTATAAATATAGTGATTTATTTTTGCTTCAGACTTTTTAGTTCAGCAGCTCCTAAATAGGAACACATATTCTAATTAGTTTTCAAATTTCAATTAGAATGCTCTAATAACTCTTAGCTTCCTGACATTTCACTTGGCATAAGGAATAAATGTAGCAAAATTTCTATGTAGAAGGCTACCAAGAGCAAAGTAATAAAGGCATTGAATTAACTAATGCAACTAAATGTAAATTTATATTCTTGAGGCTCTAATTATTTGTTAATTAGGTGCCAATTGAGTGCTAAAGCATATTTATTGAGGTTGAATAACAAAGATAAGTCTATTGCCCTATATACTTGTCAAGAACAATGCCCTCCATAATTGTGTCATTGATTAAATGTGAATACATCTTTCTAGAATCAGATTTGCATATTTACCCTACCACAAAGAGGCTGTCATTCTAAGTAATCTTGTGTATGTCTTCTCTTAAGCAACCAGCATTCCATTGGTTATGAAACAGAACACAGCCCCAATGTATTGCAGTGAGAAAAACACATAACCATATTTTCCAGCCTAATTCTGCTTTCATATGTACAAAATTTATAGGTTTACAGATTTGCAGTTTCTTTTACATTTTGTATTGGAAATTAAAAAAAAAAAAAAACTTAAAAAAAAACCCAAACTGTATTGTACTGTGTACAATGTTACAAATTACTCATATAAAATCCTTCTTTCTCTTTAAAACTGGGATGTATAAAGGGAAAATTAAAAATATATCAGGCACATGTGATTTCCAAGATTTTGTAGCCAGAACAATCTGTACCTTTTGAAAGAAACCTTGAAATTTAGTCTGATGGAGGAAAAACAATTTAACTACTAAACATGTACTCTTCTTGCTTTCAACATACCAATGTTCGTGTTCATGTGGATGAAGAGTGTGTAGACCAAACTCTTCCCAGCTTAAAGAACACAGTAAAAAATGGTGCTTCCTAAGGGAATACAGCATTTCTGATACAGAACATTTTCCAAGTTGCTGGAAGAAATGTCAACATCATAAAGACTGTGAGGTTGATACTGGAAAGGACCCAGTAGTGCCACAGATGCCTTATTTAGTAGGTGGAAAATCATGGAGTGGCATATACTACAGTGAACTTCTAGAGAAAGGCTACTATTCTCTACTTGACTTTTTAAAATAGGGGGTATATACAGAATACAACATCATGCCTTGGAAAGTAAGAAGTAGTGTAAGAATTTAGACAACAAATTCTTACTTTCCAATTTTTTTTTTTTTTTTTTTGTCTTTGAAAATGAAACAACCTTCTTTCACTTTAACCTTTTCTTTCTATCCTTCTGATATAGATACTCAGGGAAAAAATAAGCAAACCAAACACACACACAGCACAGCAACACATGTCTCTGATTTGCTTGTTGGTTATTTATTTTACCAATGTTTTTTGTAATGTTTATAGTCTACTTCTAACTCAACTACCCACCCACACTCAAATGTAAAATTATATTTAAATGTAAAGCCTTTTTCTTCAGGAAAGAATATTCTAATTTATGCCAAATGACTTAGAATTGCTTCCTAAATTTAAAAAGTAAAAACCAATGAATATGTTTGGCAAGCACATTCCTAAAGAAAGGAGAATTAAAGGTTTTTAGAGAACAAATGGAGACACTTCTGGAAGAATCAATAAAAATGTAATAAATTAAATGGCTTGGGATCTAAAGGAGATCAAATCTATAAATTTGTATTGTATCTTCAGATATTTAAAAACAGACCAACCTTACTGAAATTTAAGAATATGTATTAAGTATACATAACATATTAGCTATCCATCACTATGTAATTTATACCCCAAAATGAGCATGTTAAGACAAAACACGTTTATTATCTCACAGTTTCTGAGGTCAGCAATCTGAGAATGTCTTATCTGGGTCCTCTCAGGGTTTTTCACATGACTTCAATAAAGGTTTTGGTGTGGCCATAGTCTCATCTGAAGGCTCAACTAGAGAAGGATCCACTTCCAAGCTTACTCACAGAAGTGTTGGCAGGATTCAGTCCCTCACAGGCTGTTGGACTAATGACTCTGCTGGCTGTTGACCAGCATAATTTCTTGCTATGTGAACCTTTTCAACATGGCAGCTTGCTTCATTAAAGAACACAATTAAAGAAAGTAATGGAAAAAGCCCAGTAAGATATAAGTCACATTCTTCTGTAGCATAAGCATGAAGGAGATATCCATCATTTCTGTCATATTCTCTCAAAAGCAAGGCAGTTGTGCCAGCCCACACTCACAGAGGGATGTTACACAAAGACGTAAATACCAGGAGATAGAGAGCATTGAGAACCATCTTTAAAAGATTCCTGCCACATAGTACTGGATTGATGTGTACTAACCACTCAATTTTAATAAAACTTCTCCTCAGGGAGACTATAAAGATAGACACAGTCTTGTTGTTTACATCAATATGCAAAACTCCTACTCCTTGATGCTTTGGTGCCATACCTACTATGTATAAACTGGACAAAAGTGAACGGTCTAGGTTTCCTTTGTAATGGCTGGAGAAGTGGCAATCCTGGAAAAGAGGAAGATAGCCAAATTCCCTCAGTCATGACAAATACTTGTTGACCCAGAAAAAATATTTCTAACTCTGTCTTCATACAACTTTCCCATTTTCTGGTTTTGCCTCCTGACTAAAAAATTTATATCAACAGAACTACTTTGGTCATTGAGAGATCTCCGATACCTCCATGTAAAATAGTGATATTCCTCAGGGGCTTTCACACACTGGAATACAATTAATTTGTGCTCCCCAAAATGTTTCTTAGTATTGTTTACCCAACTACTTCTGCCCCAAAGTTAGTAGTTGGCCAAATGGAAAAATATAAGGAGTGGAACAGCATCTTTAACACTTCCTTTGGGAAGCATATTTTCCAGAAAATAGGGTTCAATAATTCTAGAAGTAATCTCAAGCCTCAATTTCAGGCAATGTGACAATGCTTACAGAACAAAATTCCTAATGTCCTTTGCATAATCTTACGCTTTCTGCTCTCATGGCAGGACTCAGTATCAATGAAGATTGTGTATTTGGGGACTAAAAGGCATATAGTTCATCTCCTACTAGTTCTACAACTAGTTTTTGCTTATTACGAGTACTTAATAATATTTTACGGATGATGAAATAAGCAAAACCAACTGAATAATTTTAACTATTGGTAGCTCATAGAGAACAAGATTCATCATAGAGAATTGAAACCCAAACCATTATTATCAGAATTTAGGACTCACACATTTAGTCAGCAAACATGACTTGAGATCATGTTGTTTACACACAAGAATAAATAACTTATGTCCTTGCCTCTGGGAGTTCAACCATAATAGTTAAGAAAGTGAGGGGGAGCAGAATTTCCCATCCCAAAATGTGTCTCCTTGGCATGGGGATTATTTTAAGCTGGCTATTTTTAAGAAACAGCAGGCATGGGTGAAAGTCTGAAAACTGAGTGGAAGTTACCGTTTTGTAAGAGATATTTGCATTTATAAAAGACATCTTCATTTCTAAGGCTGCCTCCCTCACTGTACCAGGAAGAGGGAGATGACTCAATCTCTAGTAATTTTTATCACTTGAGAAAGTAATGACTTAAATCTGCATAACAACCTTACCCTTGTTTACTGTGCCTTTCCTGATAGCCTCCCTTGACTGACTTCCCACCTCAACATCTTTTGTCTTTAGCCCAAGATGGTGATGTCTTTGGCCATTACAGTTACACAGTTGTCCTGGTATTAGAGGCAGTAGTTAGGTTCTAACAGAATACCTTAAAATCAGCAATGAGTAATCATGATCAGCTATTGGGAAAGTTAGAGGCCTGTCCTGGCAGGACTCCACAAGAAACTGGATCGAACCAGACAGGCCCAAGGTGGTGGGAGTCATCACAGGAAACTCTCGAACAAATAAGGAAAAAAAAGACTAAAATCATGCTTCCAGAAATTCCCAACCCAAGTAATGAATATTCTACCTCTCAGTTAACAACTGTCCATAAAGGATAGAAACCCAAACCCTAGACACAGCTCTTTCCCTCTCTCTCTCTCCCCATCTCCTCCTCTCTCCTCCATTCTCACATCTCAAAAGTATACTTTCGCTTCAGTAAACAATCCTGCTTGTGTCACTTATCCACTATATTGTGTCTGTCCTTGAATTCTTTCTCATGAGGAAACCAAGAGTTACATCTTTGGGACAATCTGGGCCTAGAACCTAAGGCCTGGGGTCTTCCAGCAACATGTTTTGGTTGACCATGAAGGGACAGGTAACAGCATGTTGAATGACCTTCTTCACTGGTGAGTCTCCAATTCTCACCTCCCTTTTGATGAACAGTTCCTAGGAACCATACCTCCCTTGTTCTGTTCTCTATTTCCAATCTACTTGGGAATGAGACAGTCTGGTAGCATTTATGACTGACTGACTTTCAACCAAGAAATAAGGGGATACTTGTTCCTTCCAGCCAACAGCACTCTTAGGTGATTAAGAGTTTTATGAAAGTGTCAGAGACTATTTCTCAAAACTTGTAGCAGCCTCACAGAGCTTTCCATTTCACTGGTAATTAAAACCTTGGCTCATCTGTGGACACAGGCATGAGGACTTCTCCAGTGCTCTGAACCCCTTGGTTGTTTTAGACTTTCAGTGGGAAAAATGGAGACATGTAAGAATGTGACTCAGTCACTTATAGAAGTGACACTCACAAACAGCACACCCAAGATCCATTACACCAATCCCTAGGTGACTGTTCAATATTCTAGGCTGTCTCTATCACTGCAAAAGTCTGTCTCTTGGTCATGAGACACTCTGAAGCTCCCTATTTAGCCTCAGCTGCCTCCTCTTATATTACTTTCTACCCTTCTTACTGGTGGTGGGGCACAGAGACCTGCATGATGTTCTGCCAACTTTGGCAGAGATCCTGTAACTCATACTATCGTGTTTGTGTGGATCACCATAAAATATGCTATACAGTAGCATATTTGGGACTAGCAAGGTCCCATCCAATAAGAATTTTGCCTATGAGATTGCCTTATTTGCCACTTAATTGAGTGTGATATTACTCAAGCAATTCAAAGGTTCAGAGGAAAAAAATAGAAAATGGGGAGTAGTTCCACCCAGATAGGCTGCAAGGTGGAAGAGATCAAAAAGTTCCTGTGAGGGGTACCTGGGTAGCTCAGTCAGTTAAGCATTTGCTTTCTGCTCAGGTCATGATCTTAGGGTCTTGGGATTGAGCCCCACATTGGGCTCTCTGCTCAGTGCAGGGGGTTGGGGTTGTCTGCTTCTCCCTCTCATTCTCCTTCTCTGTTCTTTCTCTCTCTCTGCCAAATAAACAAAATCTTTAAACAAAAATAAAATAAAGTATTTTTTTTTAAAGTTCCTGTGAGTTAAACAAAAAACATCTAAGGCATCCCCAACCCTGGTGGCCATTGTTTGTCACCAGCTGATAGGAGACATCCTAGATAGAGTAAGGGGAATGAGATATTCAGAGATGCAATCATGACAATGTCTGCTTCTGAGAGATCCATCCCAAGTCATTGGGACTATTGCTCTTCTTGGAGTCTTTAGGAAAGCTCTCACCCCTAGGATGGTAGGTGCCAGGATGAGGCATGAGCCCCAGGGCCTCCGGGACCTCAAAGCTATCACATGGCATGTTAGCCACTGCCATGGTAACAAGTAATGGAGAGCAGGTGGGGGTAGCTTTGGTGCACTGACCATTGGAACACTCTTGGAGAATTCCTAATTAAGATCTTATTGAGATCCTGAGAGGGAACAGCTCTCCACAAGATAACAGGACTCTGGACTTCTATCAAAATTCCCAAGAAAGAGTCAGAGACCCCTCTTGGGAATAATAATAGGAGTCCTTGTTTAGTTGCTCCTTCTCTCATGATAGGAGTCAACTTTCTCCCTGAAGGCAATGGGAAATTCCATCTCAGTCCCCAAAGACTCATCCCTAGGGTGTATCTTGTGACACTAAGACCGGTTTCCTTTGGAGACCTTAAAAAGAAAAATGTTTATCTTGTTTTATAACACTAATCAACCCCAACATAAACTAGAGGATGGGGATGTCTGAGCAGAAAACGGTAATTTTAATTATAACACCATATTACAACTTGATCTCTTCTGTAAAAGGCCAGGAAAATGGACTGAAATCCCATATGGTTAGGGCTTTATGGTCCTGTACTCAAATCTTGATCTTTCTATACACCTCTGTGGGGCCCAAGAACACCCCTCTCTTCACCCTCTAGTCCTCAGTCCATCAGCTCAGTTGCCTCAGGCCCTTCTACTCTATTAATTCACCAACTTCTTGTGTTCTATTGTGTGCCCTATGTGCCCTTCACCTTTGTGTGTCTTGCAAATATGTTGCAGCCAAGATGGTGCACATGCCTCTCTTTCCTGTCTCCTCTCTATTTGCTTCTTCTTGTGTGTCAGATCTAAAATATATCTTGAGAGAACTGCATGAATATTGCCTAACTCTTTATGTGGTGGTTTCTATCTCATTCATTTCCTGGGTTAATGGCTTTGATCATTGGAGTTAATTGACTGCGGTTAGTCTACCTTGGGACAGGGACTTTAAGAAATGTTTCCAAGCTGCTGCTGAAACACTTTTGTTACAGGGAGGTCCCCTGCCCTCTCTTACCCAGCGTGGACTGCCTGCTTTCCCTTTTGTTGGTGAAAGGAAAATGTACATTTGTTTGAGCTAGCGAGCTCTATGCCTGGATAAATCCATTGGCATTCACACTGGGAGTCCTCTTTCTCTACCTTTTGGGCTTTTATATGCCTCCAGCCTTGCTGGTGGCACCTCCCTGCCTCTGCTTCCACCTCCCCTTCCTCCTGTTTCTGCACCCTTATGGGGATAGCTTGCATAACCATTTCCTATGCCATCCTCAGTGCCTCTGGTACCATTGGCTCCTTTTTCCATCTGCCTTCATTGTTGAGGAGCAAGAGCATCCCAAGCCAATAGGTTACCTCCTTATGAGGTTCAGACTAAAGCACCACCCAAATTGCATGAAGGGGCCCAAGGGCTCCCTCGGATTTAAACCACCCACTCCAGATTTCTCCACAGGAACCCAAGGAAAATTGACAGCGGGGAACAAACTGATCAACTTTTTAGTGGATACAAGCACAATATTCAAGGCTGTTGGATTAATTAAGATAAATATGTCTTTTGAGATGTCAACATTAAATATAAAACTTTCACTCTACCAAGATTTATTAAATGGTAAATAAGTTCGCATGGTCTCTGCTACAGTTTGTCAAAAAAAAAAATGACTTAAATGATAGTTAATTTTGTCTGTTTCATAAAAGCTTTCATGGGTAATTGTTAAGAAGTAGGATGAATAAGTAAAAATGTTTATAGCTTTCACAATCATTGGTAATTTAAAAGCTTGAAGTTTTGTTAAGTTAAATGATAAATTGGGTTAAAATCATTGTATATTTAAGTCTTTTCCAAATGAGATGGGTTATTGAACATAGGTTTGTCTGCTTTTGTCTTCTTATTCCAGAGAAACTAAAGCAGCTTGGTTCTACTGGTAAACATGCTTTATGCTTGATTGTGAAATACACTCATACCTTTCCACTCTAAAGAACTCTGGTGTAATAGTTCAGTACTTATTTTTCACTGGAGACTAAGGTTTCTAAGAGTCCAAATTCTGTTGAAGGTAATTAACACTGATGGAAATGATGAGGGAAGCAACCCTGCATGTAGGAAGTAGGAAATGTGTGAGGAAAGGGTAGAGAATGAGAATACGTTTTTGTTGATGGAAGAGAAAGTAATTTTGGCCTAAAATGAGACTGGTTATTTAGGTAGAGAAAGCTTAGGACAAAATTTGAATGTAAAAAGAGAGTTGTAGAAGGCATGTGAAAGGGAATCTTTGAAGAGAGTTTCATGTGTGGTCAGGACTGACTAAGATTGGAATCATTTTCTCTGTTAAAGAGACAAAGTTTTCTTAGGTTGTTAGTTTGAAACATTGCTGGTTCTCTAATGTTTGCTCTTCCAGATTTAAGGAAAATTTTTCTGAAGATATCCATGACTTACAAAAATATGATAAAATATTCCTTTGTGAACAAATTGAAACACTTTATTTTTTGCCTATCTCAATCTTCCAGAATTCAGAAACTCTCTGTAAGTATTCTTTCTTTCATGGCAATGACAGTTATTTGCATAAGTTCAATAAGAATCTGTTCTCCCTGTAACAGGACACCCCTGGAAATA
Source organism: Mustela nivalis (assembly GCF_964662115.1). NCBI lineage: Eukaryota > Metazoa > Chordata > Mammalia > Carnivora > Mustelidae > Mustela > Mustela nivalis. The sequence continues at coordinate 79,400,880 of NC_139021.1, forward strand.
TTGGTTATATTAACAAGGCTTTGGCTAGAATGTCATATTTGAGAGAGACATGCATAGACTCAGGTATGACCAGATAGCTTTAAGGAATCAAACTTGATTTTATGGAGCCAGTAGAGCTCCTTGGAAATGTTGGCCTGATAACTCACTTATAGCATTTCCAGCAGCCTTACCAGGTAAATAAAGGATGTCACTTCCTGGTGGGACTCCTAGGTAGCTCAGTCGGTGAAGCATCTGTCTTCGGCTCAAGTCATGATCCTGGGATAGAACCCCGAATTGGGTTCCCTGCTCAGCCTGCTTCTCCCTCTTCCTCTGACTCTATTCCCTCCGCTTGTACTCTTTCTCAAATAAATAAATAAAATCTTAAAAAAAAAAAAATCACTTCCTGGTAGGGACAGGAACCTCAGGCTATTTGGGGGACCCCCAAGAAGAAGAATTCACCCAAATCTACAGGTATCACAGGCAAATATGTTGGCACGTGTTTGGCTTGACTTCTGGCCTTAAGAGGCTGTTAAAGGCTTAATCTGAAATTCCTTATAATACCTCCAGCAAAGCAGATTAAAAGAAAACTTACATGGTCAATCACTATTCTTGGTGAGTTTATGTAAATAATTAGGCCAGGTTGTTAAAATTAGACTTGTTTTGCAAACAAATTTGTCTTGATATGGCTTTCTTTGATTGAAATGAGGGTGATTTTAGAGAAAGATTATGTTTCAATAACACATCTTTGTGGATGTTAGATTCTTGTTCTGATTGTCTTAGTGTTTATTGTTTGCCGGTAAAACTGGGCTGGATCCTAAATTCTTCCAGTTTCCTCAAACATCTGGCTATGATTCTCTAAACTGAGGTTTCAAAACTCCCAGGCTCTTGACTTGAAATTGTTAAGAACTAAAACTGCCATTTTTCCTGAAGCCCTGCAAATCAAAACTAGACAACATGAGGTCAATTCCGGGGAAATTGCCACAAAATTCATGGATAGACAGTCTCATTGCCTATTGTTCTAGTGAATCACCAGGGACATTTGAACCACAAACCAGAAGGACCTATCAGATTGCCACTGCCTGCTCCCACACCATCTGAGGATGTTTCAGGCTTGACATCTAGAAATCTTCTCACTGGCAACACTCAGTACTCAGACACTAGGTTTGTAATTTGCTCCAAACATTAAGCAATGTTTTTCTTTTGTTTCCATGGAAATACTTCTTATTAATTACCTGATTGCCAGCTAAACCAGTCAGAGTCTATATGATGGCTAACACCACCTCCTGTGCCTTTGTTAACTCCTCCTGGGGAATAAGATGTCCATATAGATAAAATCAGGCAACAAGCCACTTGACAACAAGGGTCCCTTTGCTACCTTCTTGGAGTAATCAGGAAAGTCTATGCAATGGCTAATACATTGTGCCATGTATGGATCAGTTCTTGTGGAGATGTTGAAGAAAGCCTCCAACCAGGTTAATCTCTAGATGATGGTTTGTAACAACTCTGAAAGAAGTCCCAACACAAATGGCTAGCAACAACCACTAAACCAAGCCATGACTTCCTTCTACTCTCCACTGTCCATCCAGTGTCCTAAAACTTAGATAGCTAGGACTCCTGGAACCATTGGGCAGAGTCGATGTCCCATGCCAGCATGATGTAGTTACAGAAGATGGACCATCACTCATTTTTCCTTAAAAGATTTTAAGGCCTTGAGGGGGTAGTGTTAGAGAGAGATTCTAACAGGATGCCTGGAGGCCAACAAAGAGGAAGTCATGGCCAGCTATCAGGAAAGTCAGAGGCCTGTCCTGGTAGCACCCCAAAACAAAGCCACATATGATGGGATCAAACCAGATAGGTCCAAAATGGCTGACAAAGTAGGCTTGAAACTCCCCACCCAATCAGGAAGAAAGTTGCAAAACCCTGTTCCCAAGAAATACCCACCTCAAATAATAAATATTTTGCCTTCTCATTAACAGCTGTCCATAAAAGATAGAAATCCAAACCTCAGCACACAGTGCTCTCTCTCTCCCTCTCTGTGTTTTCTTCTCTGTCCTCCGTTCTCACGTCTTAAGTAAAAATTATTTATTTTCAATAAACTTCCCTGCTTGTGTCTCTCATGTGCTGTGTTGTGTCTGTCCTTCAGTTCTTTCTCATGAGTAGACCAAGAGCCTTTGGCGACATCTTTGGGATGGGCTGGGTCTAGTCTCAGGGCTGGGGTCTTCCCCATTCACCTGTCAAAAGCGGGTCTCTGCCATGTAGACAGGTGGTATACATGTTATTATACTTTTGTTCATTTTTCTTTTTTTAATCTGTCTAGTATCAATGTAATTATAGGCCAACCAAAGAATCTAAAAGGGAAGAAAGAAAATTTTCTCCCTCTATCAAAATCCTAAGGTAATAAAATACTGAACACTTCTATAGCACTGAGTTCTGTGCACAGTACTGATTTGTGTGCATTGAACATATCAGCTCTTTTGAACTTGGAATGATTAATATTTTGTCTTTGGGGATGGCAAAACTAAACCTCAGAGGATTCAATTGACTTGTCCAAATTCATGAGGCTAAAAAAATTCCAGTCAGCATTTGAGCCCCTGGGTCCATGATCTACCTACAAAGATACTATGTTTTAGGTCAGTACAACAACTTCAGATCAACATGTGATTATTATAATTTTAGAAATAAATATATTGCATTGATTTGTGTAATCTGAGAGATATAAATATTGTTGTTGGAATTCAGAAAAGAAAAGGCTTATTTCTGACAGGGGAAGTTAGAAAAAGCTTCATGGAAGAAGTGGCATTTAATCTAGATGTGTGAAGCAAGCCAGAATTTCCATAGCAAGAGACCAGCAGGATTAAGAGAGTAACTTGTAGGGAAAAAAAAAAAATGGAAAAGATAATTTTTTGACCTGATGAACAAACCAGTCTGGCTACATAAGTATTTCTAAATAGAAAATTTGTGGCAAATGGGGCAAGGGGACAGATTTCAGAGGACACAGTTTGTCAAACTAATGTGTCTAAATTTTATTCAGTAGGCAGTGTGGAGCTGCTGAAGACTTCACACCAGAGGAGCCTTATTAGTAAAGTGATAATTTATACATATTAATATGGCAGAGATAAGAGGATACCAGAATGAAGCAAACCCTGACAAAATTTTGTATAAACAGGAAAAACACTTCTTTTTTTCCAAAAGATGAATTTAAAATATCTTCTTTTTTACAGTTTTGGGAAAAGTAAACAAGTTAATATCCTCAAACAGACATAGAAATAAGACATCCCAAACAAAATGACAGAAAAGAGATGGATTCTAGGGACGTCTGGGTGGGTTAGTCAGTTGAGTGATCTGTCTTCTGCTCAGGTCATGATCCCAGGGTCCTGGAATCAAGTTCTGCATTGGGCTCCTTGCTCAGTGGGGAGCCTGTTTTCCTTCTGCCTGCCTTTCCTTCTGCTTGTGTTCTCTCTCTCTCTCTTTCTCTGACAAATAAATAAATAAAATCTTAAAAAAAAAAAAAAAAGAGGATGGATTCCAGACTAGATTTCTAATTTGGGATGAGAGTGTAGAAAGGTAAACCTTGTACTATTTCTCAAATCTTTCAGCAGCCAAACAGTTTTAGTGGGAAACTGACCATATTCTGAAATAAGTAAAAATTGTGCTCTGTTAAGCTATTCAAGTTCTGCTCTAGGTTCTAAGTTCTGCCAAATATTCTTCATTTGGCAAATTTGGTTAATAGTGTACAGTTGGAACACACAGGTAACCATATCAAATAAGTCAGTGTTGTTTCCAGAACAAATGGAAGATCACATGTGTAACTTTGCAGACTTCTTTCTAAAATAAAGATGGTAATGAGATTAGAACCACTACTTCCATTCAATAAATTCAATCCTTTGAAGAGGTATTTTTTTGTTGTCATAATCTTTTTGAAAGGTGCTAACTGTAACTGCTGTGATGAAATGCATTTTTATTTTACTTATGACTTAAATCCTACAATATTTCAAAGCTGTTACCTTGGGGATGGTAATTTTTTTCAAAGAACATATCAAAAGATCACAAGACCATTAAAACTGGGAAAATTAGTAAATTATCTCTTTATTCTTTATTGTTTGTATTCTTTGCATTTTGTTCAGCTTGGAAAGTGTACAAGGTGTATTTATTTCATTTTCACATTTAGTTAATTTCATTTTCTACTACACGAACAAGTTTTTATTTCACAAAGAAGCAAGATAATAAGTTTCCCCCTTAATCACCATTATTCCTCTTCATCTTTCCCTCTCTCTCTTTTCAATCAAACCCTCTCACCCAAAAGAAGTTGCTCCAATTGAAATTTCTAAATTCTATTACCCACTCACCCCCCAAAATTCCTGTCCTGGAAATTGCTACAAAAGAAGTTCACCCTATTACTCACTCTCTTCTTGGCACTTCATTAACATCAGTATTAAATCAGTCCCCGACTGGAATCCTGTATTGTGCATGAATTATTCTGCATGAGCAGCCTTTTATAATTCAAAAGTCTTTATTTTTTTTTCAATTTCATTAAAGCTATATAGTTATATTGTTATTTAATAAGGCAGTTTTGCATTCATTTCCAAGTCTGGATAAGGCACCCAAAGACATTTTGAATATGCTCTAAAAGATTAGGCTAAAGATATTATTTTTATGGTATAGTCCTTTTAAAACTCAGATAAGAATTTGGCCACCAGTTATCTACTCCAATTGTCTCCACTTTACACTTTATTCTGCACGCATATTTCTTTTATAATGGATGACACAGGTGTGTTCTCTTTCATGAAATGCATTATGGTATGCAAAATAAATTGAATAAAACCAAGTTTTATTAGAAGCCAGCAAGTACATTAGCAATTAAAATTTTGACTTCGTTACTTAGGTTTATTAATCACTGTATATGTGCTTAATGAGAAAAAATATGTGGTTCTGAGGATATGAGTTTTGTCAACTGAGGTACATTTGGATAAATGCTAAACATGTTCAATATTTGATTAACTATATAAATGGTTTGAAATTCACCAGATAATGTGCAGTTATCTGCACTATTTCTTCTGACTTGGTATCTGGAAGATGCATAAGCCAGTTGCATCAAGCTAGAGCAATTAACTGGTAATTTGGAGCATTTAACTGGAAGATTGGCTTGTGAGGAGGCCTCTTAGCCATAATGCTCACAGGAAATAGATTCTGTGTGTAATCTGGCTCAAAAAAATGGTTCATGAAACAGTTTCACAGCAAGACTGTATCAGAAGCCAATGAGCCCTTGTGAAAATGTTTGTTGGGAAAATTTTTTGGTCTACTCTAAGCCAACTTTAGAACAATTGCCAAATTAGCTAGATGCCTTTATTTTTGCATTCAAGAAGCATCATCTTAACATGAAGAAACAAAGTCCCAGAGCAGATTGGGAGATATTTAAAAGCTTTACATATTAGCAAGTTAGAACTTAACATCTTCTTAGTGACTCACAACTTTAAATATACCTCCAAATCCCTGTCCTTGCTTTGATTTCTTGCTGTATCATGCTGAACTCTGTTATGATCTTTCTTCATTCTGACCATATTAGTGCATCTTCCCAACATCAAAGCGACAAATAGTTTTAGTTGGTTTGCTCCAATTTCTATCAGAGCCTAAGAGGGTAACTACTTAGGAAATTTATTTGAAGAATCTGTACTTTTATGGAAACCATAAGTCCTATCGTTTAAGAAAATCAGACCAACAGAAGATCCAGATTTGGATCAATTATTTGGAGAATGCCATAGAATAGACATAGGGATGGTTACTGAATCAACTGGGTAAGTCCATTCATGGAGAGAAAACCCCAGAAAATGTGAGGCTACAACTATAGTAAAGGAAGGAGGAACAGAGTAAAGTGGAGCAAATGAGCATGATACCGAAGAGCCTAAAAACAGACAACCTTCCTCCTCCAAAGAAAATCTCTCTTTTGTACCTTTCTGAGGAATTCCATGATTCCAGATATTTAAGGGTAAATGACTCTACTATAAGAAATGTTATAGCAGAGGAGAGCTAAAAGAAAAGGGAATGTAATGTTAAACTAAAAGACCAATGGAAAAGTAAAATGCTTCCATGGAAGCATAGTTGTTGAGCTGTCTCTAATGCAAAATGCACTCAGCTTCTGTGATTCTGTTGAATGATTAAATCATATAGTCATTCCACATACAGTATAAATTTGGCAGCCATTAAGGACTGGAGCTAAACTACACTGCTATAAGTCCTTTCAGAATTGAAATAATTAGGGTGTGTTTAAATATTGTATCCTTCCTATTTATAATGTAGAAATGGTCATATGAAATCCATTATTATACTTCCCATAGAGATGTTGGGGACGTTGTCTACTACAAACCAGTATTCTTTGAAGTTTAACCTAAGACATTTCTTACTTCAGTGTCAGAGAAAGCAGTGTGTCACTCAAAGAACATACATGCTATCTCCACTCTGATAATGAAAATTATGTAATTCATTGTACCTCACTTTTACCTAAAAATAGAAGCCCTTTTATTTTTCTTAGGTGCAAAACTTGAAATTCAAATACCACACTTACAGCCTGGAATTTGGGAAGAAATAGAATTCAATTTGAATAACAAATTACAAACAAATACCACTAGGATCTGAAAGGAACAACTACATCATGTATTTATAATAACAAAAGTACTAACAATAAACATTTTTAAATGCCTAGAATATGTCAACTGTGCTAAGCTCTTCACATACCTTATCTTATTTAATACTGATGATGATCTCTAAGATAGATACTATAATTATAATTATTTTTATTCCTTCTGAGACTATTGAAGTTTGAAGAGGATAAGAACTTTCCCAAGTTTAAAGAATTAAAAAACTCTATTTATCTTGAGCTGATACCAAAATCTCTGCTTTTAATCATTTAACTGCAATAATCTACCTCCATACTAATTGTGCATTAGGCAAGGGGAATATAAAGAATATACTTAGGACATAGAATTGATAAGATTTGGTGATTTATTGACTGTAGATACAAGGAATAGAAATTTACTTAAGTGTTTCTGATTTAGGCAACTACACGAATGATGACATTATTTATCCAAATAAGGAATTCTAGTGCAAGAATAAGTTTTGGGGAAGGCATGTTGAATTAGAAGACCCTGAAGTACATCAAGATATGGATGACTGAAAGGCAGTAGGATATGCATCTGAAACCCAAGATAGAGATCTGGATTGAAGTATTTCTTCAGAAATCATGAGCAAATAGCTATAAGTTGAGTTCATAAGCATTAGTGAGATTACCTGGGGTAATGTACAGAGGAGAAAATAAGAGAATCTGAATTTTTCAAGAGCATCCAAGTTTGAAAGACTTACAGACTTACAGATGAAAGAAACTAAAAAAAAAAAAAAATGTATGCAGGACTGGTATGGTGAATATTATAAAATTTCACTAAGAGAAAATTAAATGACCTATGTAATAATGAGATATACCATGTTCATTAATGTCAAACAGTCTCAAAGCTGCAGTAGCTGCTAGGCTTGCCTTGACACTCTGCCACTGATTCAACTAGTAAGACAACGAACTCAAATAGAGACAATCTAGGATAAGGGTTGATGCTCTCTTGCTGGGAAACCAATTCTAGACTACAGTTAAGAACATGACAGATGGCAGCTATACCCAAAGGGATGGAAAAGACAGAAAGTCCATGCCTTACCAAAATCAGGGAGGCAGATACAAAATTGCTTTATAGCTGCCACATTCAAGGTAACAAGGCAAGTGAGAAATGGCCTATGACAGTTCCTCACAAGACTGCCTATCCTGCTGTTTTCATGAAAGAAAGGATCACAGGGAGTTCTACCATGAGTTCATCCTGAACTTGGGCCTTGTATATATATATATATATATATGGTCAACGTGGATATATGTGTAATTACCTGGGCGCCCTAGCAGATAGTTCTACAATCAGAAGACTTATGTTACTAGATAATGGTACTCCCCAAATTACCTATAGATCCTATGCAACTCAATCAAAATCATAGAAATCTTTTCAAAGCAATTATCATGTTATACTACAATATGCATAGATTAGCAGAACAATTAGATTAGCTAATGCAATTTAAAAAAAGAAAAACAAAATTAGAGGATTCACACTACCTGATTAATTCAACTTACCCTAATTAAAATAGTGTGAGGGTGCCTGGGTGGCTCAGTCATTTAATCAGGTGACTCTTAATTTGACTCGATTTTGGCTTAGCTCATGATCTCAGGATCCTGGGATCGAGCCCCACACTGAGCAGGGAGCCTGCGCTAGGATTCTCCCTCTGCCCCTGCTTCCCCACCATCTCATGTACGTACATTTTCTCTCTCTTTCTCAAAAAAATAAATAAAACTTAAAAAGAAAAAAAAAGTGTGGTGTTAGGTAAAGATAGACACAAAGATTCATTGAACAGAATAGAAAGTTCAAAAATATGTACATACATATATTGATTTTCGAATAAGCTGCCAAGGCAAATCTAGTTGGGAAAGAAGAGACTTTTTAACAAATAACACTCAAACAACTTTTCATTCATATGATTTTTAAAAAAAGGAGACAGGAACCTCAACTCTTACCTCAAAAATCAACTTGAAGTGGATCATAGAACACTTGTAAAGCTTTCATAAGAAGGCATGAGAAAACCTTTTTGACTTGGATTAGGCAAAGATTTCTTCAATAGAACACATAAAAGCACAAACCATAAAAGACAAAATTGATAAACTAAAATTAAAATTTATAACTTCTGTTCTTGAAAAGACTCTGTTAAGTAAATGAAAAGACTAGTCACAGACTCAGAAAATATTGTCAAAACATGTATTTGATAAAGGACTTGTATTCAGAATATGTAAATAACTCATACCACTCAATAATAAGAAAGCTAAAAGTCCAATAAAAAAGTCCATCAAATATTTGAATAGAAGCTTCACCAAAGAACAGATACGTATGGCAAATAGCATATAAAAAGTGTTCGACATCATTAAGCTTCAGGGAAATGTGAATTTCCCTATGAAATTCTATAGAATTTCACACTATGACATACTATTAAACAAAGGTTAGGATGGCTAAAACTTTTAAAACTTCATAATACCAACTTACGGTGAAAATGTGGAGCAAATAGAACCCCAAAACATTGCTGATGGGAATGCATAATGGAAAGCAGTTCAGCCATGTCTTATAAAAGCAAACCTGGGACACCTGGGTGGCTCAGTGGGTTAAAGCCTCTGCCTTCAGCTCAGGTCATGATCTCAGGGTCCTGGGATCAAGTCCCACATGGGGCTCTCTGCTCAGCGGGAGCCTGCTTCCCCATCTCTCTCTGCCTGCCTCTCTGACTACTTATGATCTGTCTCTGTCAAAGAAATAAAATCTTTAAAAAAAAAAAAAAAAAAGTAAACCTATATCTATTATACAACTTCCTCCTCAGTGTTACCCCAGACCCAAAAGGGGAAATATATACTCTCACAAATTGCTGTATACAAATGTATATGAGAGATCTGTTTATAATCATCAAAACTGGTTATCATCCAAATAGCCATCATCTGATGAATGAATAAGCAAATTGTGGTACATTCATACAGTGGACTTTCTTTTTTCAGCAATAAATAAGAATGAACTGCTGATAGATGCAACAGCATGAATGATTCTCAAAAGCATGTTCCCAAGTGGAAAAACTCACACACAAAATCTACATATAAATAATTCTATAAGAACATTCCAGAAAAGGCAGAATTTTAGGGAGAGACATCAGATCAGGGATAACCCTCTGCCATTCCCCCTGTTTGTGCTTTCTCTCTCACTCTCCCTCAAATAAATAAATAAATTAAATCTTAAAAAAAAAAAAAAGACATGGTCACAAGACAGAAGGAAAACAAACAAGAGGCAAGGCTGTGAAAGTCAAAAAATTATTTTCAAAAAAGAGAGCTTTACCTGCTGTATTACATGCTGCTGAGGAGTCAGGAAAAAAGGAGAAGAGTGACCCTGGGATTGGGCAGCAGAGGGGTAACAGGGCCCTTGACAAGAGCACCCCGAGGAGAGTGGTGAAGATAGACAGCCAGTTGAAGCAGGCGGAAGAGAATGGGAAGCAAGGGAGCTTTTCTACGGAGACTGAAAGGTATAACAGAATTGGAGGAGGACAGCCGCAAACATTTATCATAAAGAAAAATATGATGCTGCAAAAAAGAGAAAGGAATAGTTACTTAGCAAACACCGATACATGTAGGGAATGTGTGGGATTCCCCACAGAAGGGAGAGACTTGTCTTCAGGAACTCTCCATCCATGGAAGCAAAATGGAGTCACACTTAAACTTGACTCTGTGTAATTACATAATTGCACCCTGCTTATTTATGAACACATATGTGGGGATGAAGCAGAACAGATACCATCTGAAGAAACCAGAAGGAATAGGTGTTTTTTAGGCAACTGAATTTAGCAGATTGTAACACTTAAGCAAGGCATTAAGCACGATGCTTTTTGTGAAAAGAAGTAGAAAAATGAAATGTATCAGGGTGCATACTTCTTTTCCCACAGCTGGGAGCAGGCAGGTTAATCTATGAAGACAGCTCTTCACATTAAACTCATGCAGGAACTTACCACACGTTGAACAGCCCCTGAACAAATTCTGCAAATGAAGTTTTTTCTTTCCATTCCTTTCCTTTCCTTTCCTTTCCTTTCCTTTCCTTTCCTTTCCTTTCCTTTCCTTTCCTTTCCTTTCCTTTCCTTTCCTTTCCTTTCTTTTTCTTTTCTTTGCACTAAAAGCTATGAAATTCTCTCCTAAGCAACATAGGAGGCAGACAGAGAACATGAATGAAAACCCAGTGGAAGAGTTTCTGTGAAGAGCTGAGAAGAATGCATAGTTACATGTGGCTAGCAAGGAAATTACAAGAAATAGTCTTTTAGAATGAGGGGCAGGTAAGTGTTGAGTGTTGCCACTAAAGTATGGAATTCTTTCACAAGTTATCTACCACAAAACTTACACCAATTAGTATACTTCCCTTCTCCATGTTTTTCTCTAAATGGTACCCTCCGTAGAGATCAAGGCTGGGTTACAACTGTCCCTCAACTTACACATATGGACTTAGATTATATCAATCCTCCAACTATCTACATAACTGTTTCAAATCCCTGGGGGGAAAAAAGAGACAAAAACCTACTCTTTGTATTAGGCTGAGTTTATCTACCTTTGTAGCACCAAGGTTGTAAAATGGTTCCCATTAATTACACATATATTAATAATTAAAGTACTCAGAATGGATGGGTTAATAGGTTGCTTCCAAATGGGAGGAAAAGTAGCATGGAGTATACAAATGATATAAGGAAAAACTAGACATAACCCCGGGAACAGGGAGATAATATTAATTTTTATTTTCTTTTATCCCTTTGTGCCAATTCAAAAAAAATATCTATATATTCTTTACCTGACTTGTTCATCTTATTCCAAAACCCATATATTTTCCAAGTTGAGAAATGGCTTCTTTTACAACACAGTGCATATAATTATTCAGAATATACTTAATGGTACAATTTTTTTTTCACATTTCTCTATTTTCTGACTTTCAGTGTTAGAGTCTGAAGTATGTGTTCCTCTTCCAGACATGATTGTTAGCAATTACGAGTTTTAGGCTTCTGTGGTGCTTACCCTTGGGTACACACACAATTACATTTCACCTCCTCTTATCGCTGTAGTTCACTTTTTTCCTCCTCTATGACCTTATATCCTTCTTTAATATAGCATCTTTTGTGTCTTTTGTACTCCTAACATTTTTATGATTCAACACAATGCTGGTTTATTCTGTCCTGTCTTTTTGCTCCAAGCTCTGTGCGCCTGAATTTTTGTAATAGATGGTAAATGTGGAGTTCTTTTCATTAAAAGTAATCTTTTTTTTTCAAAGCAGTCTTTGAAAGCTGCTGATTTGTTATGAATGTTCAAGGAAGAATTAAACTTCTAAAAGTGGCGGCATGCTGCTCTACCAGAAGCCCATGCATTTGTGCAGGGTAAGGTATACAAAACGGGAGGGCAACTTTCTCAGTTGTTACAGAAATGATAAAATAGTAGCAGGTGTGAAAACTGAGACTTAAAATGGTGTACAGTGTCACAAACTGTATGAAAACAAAGTCAGTCTGAGAGGATTCAGAATTACACAATTCATTATCAGTCATGTCACTTCTTTAGGAGATGAACTTTGAGGAACACAGCCAAATCAGCAAGGAATGAAATAATAATTCCACAGGTAATTCTGTTGTCACAAAAAGACCCATTACCCAGGTGTCCCTGGCCAAGTAGGAACAGAAATACGGAAAGCACCAATTTGGGAAACTATACATGACCCAATCCGGGACCAAAAGTTGCTGTTTATGTTATTCTTCTTTTGAGAAATGCAGGTATTTCCACAGAAGATGTCCTTTGAAACAACATATTCTCTGTCATGCCTTGGTTATAATTTCATCACAATTATGAAAGATGAAAGTACACTCTCTTGATGAGAGGATACCTTTATCAACTTGTACCCTAATTGCTCAAAACTCTTTCACGTTCTTGCCTGCTTTAGCTTTACCTTGTTTTCCTTCTGGTGTCCCTAGTATACTCAAGCAGATCAACTTCAGTCTCCAGCAAACCCCACCAAACCTCTGGTTTTACCACTTATAAGAAAGATGTAAAAATTCTTTTGCTGAGGCCCTGGGAGAGTCCACTTAAGAAAGCCCAAATTACAGCCAGAACCTGCTCATTAGTTCTATGCCACCTTACCCTGTCATCTCCTCAATTCTTGCAAATGGTTTTGTTGAAGAAAGCCTTGAATGGATGATAGGGTTCCACAGACGGAGCCCTGCCCTTCAATTCCTGTTGGAAGTGCTGGCTTCTAATTCTCATTTGGCAGCCTACAGAACTACTTTGGGTATATCAACTTAATCTCCCTGGGTCTCATTTTTTCCCACAAGTAAAATTAAGGGGATGTGCTAAATTATTTCTAAGTTTCCTTCCAACTCCAGCATTTAATTATTTCATTCAGACAGTGTTGAATGTTCTCTAGAGTTTTCCATTCATCAGAATTTTCAGAATGAATGACTTGTTGATGAAAGCTTGTTGAGAATTTTGGCCTTCTGAGTGTTCGCATAACATTAGTCTACTTTTCTCGTAAGTCTCATAAATCCCTGAAAAAGACTTAACTATTAAAGAGGCCCCGATGGCAGTTGGTTAGCTCAATGAAAGATAAAAGGCAATGCTCCGGTTAAGAGGACCCTTTCACTTCAATAGAAAAATTGGCAAATTCGTATCCCTAGCAGTGAGCCAATGTTAGAAGTTTTTGAAATACTCTGGAGACCACAGTCTACAACCCCCACAAAAGACACATGGATTCTGTAGCAAGAATCATCAGGCTGGAATGATGATCTGATCCAAGAATTGATTAACCACAAGCTTGAGCTTTAACACTTGGGGAAATGTCATCAACACGAAGGGAAAGAAAGTGAATCATCTATGTGCCTAGGCAAAGTTTCAAAAAAGAGTCTGAAAGTGAAGAACAGATGGTAGGATGACAAGCCAAAGATATCTGACATTTTCCCAACATCTCCAAGACAGCAGCATTTGTAACGTGGTGAGTGACAAGACCAACTATTAAGTATTTATGAAGGACCTTTTACAGATTCAACATGGTACGGAACACTGGACAATGTACAAATGAATAAATAAGAGACATGTAAATCCATACGTACTTTTGCCTAGCAGGAGCTTACAATCTTATGGGGGAAACCTACAATCATTTATTTTCTGTTGAGAACAAGAGAAAGAACTGTCAGGGAAGGATGACATCAGAGAATTACTCAACAGCCCACTTTCCCTCTCTACTCTGTTTCAGGGAGAAAAATGTTCAACCTGGATGAGAATGCTTAGTAATGGAATAAAATCAAGATGTTCATAAAGAAGAGGCTGCAGGAAATTAACTATTTGCTTTAAATGAACTCCAGTGTCTAGAAGAATGATATTCTAATATACTACCAAAAACTCAGAGGAGATTACAAAAATCATTGACAATTACTTAAAAAGTACATGGAGAATAAAACAAGGGTAAGAAATATGGGGAAATATTCCTTAGGTTTGAAAGACAAAGGGTGAAAGATTGAGTCCAGGTGTATATCATCAAAATAAAAGACACTTTGAAAATTTGAACAAACCATTAATGAGATGATTTGTGATCACTTAGGATAAAGAGAGGGGCTTAATAAAAGTCAGCACACTTGGGGTCTATTTATTTAAGAAATATTAAGGCCTCAGTGAGAGTGAAACAGAAAATTCTATGCCAGAAATGCATCTTAGTTAAAAACAAACAAACAAATAAAATTCTGTAAAGACATACTTATTTACTGTTTCTCAATCTTCTGTATGAGAACCTTGGTCTTAATAACTTAACTACATAGCACTACAAACAAACAAAAAATATATGTTTTTAAAAACCATGTTCTTAATACTACTGTATATATTGTGCTACACGTTACATAGAAAAGTAAAGGGTCCACGGAGCTGGTCCTAGGTCCATCTGCTGTCTCCAGTTCCTTCTGCCTAAACTGAGTGCCCTCAGCTCTGTTCTTTTGAGCTACATCTGAGTGTCTCACAAGAATTTTCCAAAGCTGATCTCACCAGGATGTCACTTCTGAGTTTTAAAACCATGACTGCTTGATGTCAAGACATTACAAATGTATTTCTCATGCCTTAGAACTACACCTTTATCAGTGGATTTCTGTCAGGGCTTTGCTTATCTACAATATGCTTTGCGAAATGCTGGCTGCTGTCCTTACCAGATAATGGGAATCCCTGTCAGGGTTCAGTGACTTTTCTCTCTATCAAACCTGAGTGGAGGATTCTTGTCCGTACCATCCTCTGTATGGTCTTTGCCACAGTCTGCTGTCCCAGAATGCAGCAGTAATGGAGGAGATGGTTCTAAAACCTTTTTGGCAGAAGGAATTATTTTATGTGTGGAGTTAGAGTTGAAAACTGACTCTGCCTGTACTACCCCAATACTGTTCACTCTATTAAGCCTTGCCTGCAGAACGTGACTAGTCACATTTGTAAAAAATACAAAGTGATAATCAGGGTTACCATGATGTAGGATGATAGAATCAAAGTTCCTGTTGGTCTCTAGGTTCAAAAATAGGGTTCAATTAAAGAGATGGATTTTTAAAATAACAAGTGAAAACATTTTACATTCTTCCTTGATTTAATTGATTGTGCAGGTAACATGGGGATTTTCTAGATTAGCAAACTTTTCGTTTTGATGAATATGTAAGGGTTTCAATTGCTTCTTCAACACAAATGTACAAATAACTAACAAGTATTGCATGGAAACTCAGGTCCCTCTAATATAAGTACAGTGTCCCCTGGGGAATGATACCAATCCCATATCATTTCACACTCTTTAGTACTCATCTGCTGTGTGGTATTTTACATTACATGCTAGATTTTAAGGACAACCATTGTCAAACTTCACCTCTTGCTTATTACCACATTTGTTCCTGGTTACAGGCCAAACTATACTTGGTGGAAGGATGGCAGAAGAGGATAATGTGTATCATTTATCAATTCTCCCAGCTTCTCCCAATTCCTGAAATCCTTTACATGAACCAGCACCCCCTCCCCCAGCAAGTGATCACACCGTCCTTTCCTTATGCTGAAAATCTCTATTTTGGAGTTGTCATTCCTGCATACCTGTGTTTTAGTGTTATGAGAAGAAACTAGGTTTCTCAATTCCGAGGCCATGTATGGATTTGTCATTCTGTGCAATGAAAGTTTTTCATTCTCATGAATCAGAGTATCACATAGTCTTGTCATTCTTGATTGCATTGGCCCAGTGCCAGAAGATACAGTTATCAGTCACAGTTGTAAATAAAAATTTAAACTGACACTATGGGGATGTATTATGATATTTATGATATGAAGGGTTTCATGAGAGTTACCAATCAAGCTGTAAGAAGAGTCACCAATACCACCGAACGAGGGTCACTAAATGATGGCAATCAGGATTAGGAAGGGTAATAAGCAGCATCTAAAAATACTAGAAAGAATTATGGATAAGGGTGAAGGATATATATAGCTACATTAATATAGTTAATGTATAGTAAGGAAGAAGGGGAGTAGTCCTGGAGGTGGGCCTGGAATCAATGAAGGAAAGCTATTTGCATTTAGAGTTCAGAATAGAAAATCTAATAAGATCTACCCAAAAATGGGACAAAAGCCTTCTGAGGTCAGAGTTCCCCAACATAGGAAGTGTTCTAACTTCCCAACAGAATGGGTTTAGCCAAGAGGAATTTTTATAGTGGTACAGAATTGTTTTGTAAAAGACCCTTATCTTTTGTCTGTTTTAACAGCTGCTGAACACAATGAAAGCATTTTCCAATTTGTCCTGAATTGTTTCAAAATCACAGGAAAATTTATAAAAGTTCTATAATCTTAACTGGAGACATGGAATTAGGATAAAAATCCCAAACGTTATAAAGTAACCATGTTTAGAAATGGTAACATAGAAAAATAAATTCAGCAATAAACTCAGATATATTATCTTCCTTCTACTATAGAAAATAGCTTTATAAGACTACAAAAAATTTCATTTCAGTCTATAAACCCAGTTAATCACCCAACTGGTAGATTTTGTAAAGTGGTGGGAAAAAAAGGCAAAACTTCTTTATTAAAGCATTTTAATGAACTTTATTATATTTTAAAGATTTTATTTATTTATCTGAGAGGGAGAGAGAGAAAGAGAGAGCGCGCGCTTGCGTGCGCGAGTGGGAGGAGAGGCAGAGGAACAAGAATACTCCCTACCCAGCAGAGAGCCTGTCCTTGGGCTCTATCCTAGCATATTGGGATCACGACCTGAACCAAAGGCAGAAGCTTCACCAAATGAGCCACCCAGGCGTCCCTAACTGACTTTAATACTTAGCATTGATTGCATTGTGTTCTTAATGTTTCACCTTCTCTTGCATATTTAAAAGCATGGACATTTTAAAAATTATGAAGCATTGTATTAAATTTAAGTATAGAATATTTTATTCTGCAATATGTTAAATATAATAAAGGGAATCTTACAGTTTGAATTCTTTTAAGTGTGATTTCTTCCATCCAACACTATATTTGTGAGATTCATCCATATTATTTTATGTAACAAGAGTATGTTTGTTTTCATTGTTGTATAGTATCCCCACCGTGTGAACAAACCACAATTTGTTTTTCTGTTCTTCTGTCGATGGGCATCTAAAATGTTTGTTATTTGGAACTATTATGAATATTCTCATACATTTTTTTTGTATGCACAGATGTAAGGATTTCCTTTTTTTTTTTAATTTATAATTTTTTATTTTTTATAAACATATATTTTTATCCCCAGGGGTACAGGTCTGTGAATCACACTTCACAGCACTCACCAAAGCACATACCCTCCCCAATGTCCATAATCCCACCCCCCTCTCCCAAACCCCCTCCCCCCAGCAACCCTCAGTTTGTTTTGTGAGATTAAGAGTCACTTATGGTTTGTCTCCCTCCCAATCCCAGATTCTTTCATTTATTCTTCTCGTACCCACTTAAGCCCCCATGTTGCATCACCACTTCCTCATATCAGGGAGATCATATGATAGTTGTCTTTCTCTGCTTGACTTATTTCGCTAAGCATGATACGCTCTAGTTCCATCCAGCCATCAAAAGAAATGAAATCTTGCCATTTGCGACAACATGGATGGAACTAGATGTAAGGATTTCTGATGGGCATATAAGTGTAAACCTGCTAGGTATAGAGTATGTTTATCTTTGAACTTAGTAGCTACTGCTTAACAGTTTCCCAAATGGATTTATAAAATTTTTATTACACTGCCTGTATAAGAGAGTCCCAGTTTTTACTAACATTTGGGGTTATCAGTCTTTATAATTTTATCATATTGATGAATTTGCAGTGCTGTTTCATTGTTTTATTTTTCTTTGCCCTGATGACTACTAAGGTTACACCTTTTTATATCCTTATTGATTCTTTGGATATATTCATTATATAAGTGCCTCTACAAGTTTCGGGTCATTTAAAAATTATACTAATTTTTTTAAATTTTTTGTTTGTTTTTTGTTCATTTTCTTTTTTAGTTGTAGAAACTTTGTATGTATTTTGGAAGTAAGTGCCTTTATGGTGTATGAATTACAAATATCTTTGAGCATTTTCTGGTTTGCCTTTCATTCTCTTAACCATCTAAGGATATCCTTAGATAACATATATCCTTAGATGGTTAAGTTAAGTTACGCCAACATATATCCTTAGATAGTTTAGTTAAGATAACATATATCCTTAGATAGTTAAGTTATCCTTAACTATCAAAGGATGACTATAGTATCTTAAAATATATGCATATCTTTATGAATGTTTTTCTTCATAGCCCTTGATTTTTGTTTCCTATTTAAGACATACTTAACTACTTTATAATTTTGAAATATTTTCCTATATTATCTCCTAGAAATTTTATTGGTATACTTTCAATATTGAGGGCAACAATCTACTTAAAATAATTTTTTTGTCTATTATGTGATTTCAGGCCAAGTTTTGTTTTTCCATAGGTATACCCAGTTGACCTGGCACCGTCTATTCAATGACTTTCCATTTTCTACTCCTCTGGAGTGCTCCCATCAACATAAATGAAATGACCTCATATCTGCGTGTATATAGTAAGACTCTTCACTCTGTTCCATTAGTTTCTTTGTCTTTCATTGTGCCTACACTACCTAGCTTCAGAATGTCTTGAAATCTAGTAAAGCATTTCTAGTTAGTTCTCCTTCTTTGAGATTTTCTAGGCCCCTGTTGGTCTTTAAGTTTCTGTATGAATTCAACAAAATACTTGGTAATTTCCATTAAGAAATCTTCTGTTACTTTCACTGGCACTGCAAGAAAATGATATGTCAATCCCAAGTCTTTGGCAGAATTCCCTGGTGAAGTCATTTGGTCCCATAGTTTTTTTTATTTCCTTACTTCAGCTCTACTGAGATTTAATTTGCTTTAGATAAACACTCAAAACATTGATTTTCAACCTCTCTTCTTCTCTGATTTATGAATTTAAGGCTATGTATTTTCCTCTAAGCAACTGCATCCTCAAAGTTTTGATATGTTATACTTCAAGTGATTATAATCTTCCAAAATTTGTTGAAACTTATTTAAATGCCCTCATTTTTTAAATATTACACATATGTTTGAAATGAATATATATTCGGTAGTTGTTACATGTAGTGTTCCACATGTATAATTTACATTAATGCTTAGGGTGCACTTTTAGGATTATTTAATTTTCCCAATATAAGCCTTTTTATTTTTAAAATGGCCTCTTCTTTTTTATATGTGTTTAGTATTTTTGGATGCTATTTACATAGAATAACTTCGTCTTTTAACTTTTAACATTTCTGAAATGCTGTATTCAAGATGAGATTTTTAGAAGCAGCAAATGGTAAGGAGTTTTTGGTTTTTTTAGTCTGAAAATTTTGTCTTTTAATTAAAATATTTAGTTGATTTATATTTAATAAAATAACTGATATTAGAAGGCTAAATTTATCATTTTACTATTTACTTTCACTTTCTATTTGTCCCTAGATTTCCTTGTTCCTTTTTACTTTTTCATTGTGTTATTTTTAACTGAATAACACAATTTTATTATTTTATTTGCTCAATACAACTTGTTAGTTGTACATTGATTTACTGTTTTTCTAATGATTACTCTAGTATTCACAACACCCATTTTCTACTTGTAAATTCCTAATATAGAGTCATACTTTTTACCATTTTGCTGAAAAATTAAAGTATATTAGACTACTAGAAGAGTATTTACTCTACTGCCGTATGTGCTATTGATGTTATATATTTTAATATTCAATTTATTATTCTTGTTATCATCTTATATACCAATATTCATTCACTTTGTCTATATTTTTACTTCTTTTTGTTGCTCTGCGTTTGTTCCTGCATCTCTGAAATGCCATAGGGAATTGTCCCTCCTCCCCAAAGAATATTATGAATTATTTTTTTTAGTTGGGTTTGCTGCTGATAAATTTGCTCCATTGCTATGTATCTTAAAATAAATACTTAAATCCAGGTTTTTGAAGGGTGTTTTCACTGAATATACATGTCTAGGTTGTTTCTTGAAGGTCATTGTTGTTCCATTGTTTTTCAGCTTCCTTTTTAATGTTTATCGGTATATTGTCATAGGTCATGTGTCTTTTATCTATTAGATCCCCAATACTATATTATGATTGCTGATGGAAACATATATGTGTAATATCTTTGTCAAACATAATATAATACTGCTGAATGTGCCCAACCTTATGGCTTAGTGGCCTGAGTAACATCCATTTCATTTTGGATACCTTTGACTGAACAATCACTTGATGACCCAAAATCATGTGTTCAGTTTCTATTGGGTTCAGGTAACAAATTACTAGCTATTTCTCAAAAAGAAACTGGGTTCCTAGAAAAGAGAGCAAAACTTTATTCTAAAATCCTTCATTTCTGTGCCTATGATTACCTAATGAGAAATTGTTAGAAGCTCTGAACAGAATTCGTATTTGCATTAACAATTGGGTTGGATCGTTACTATAACCTAGACCTGCTTTAGGGTTTCTTCAGGCAAGATACTTGCTAAATGGGTCAGAGCCACCCACCCAGATATGGGATGTGTTGTTTTCAAATCCAAAGATGACCACCAAGCCTCCTCTTTTAATAGCATACAGTGTAGGTTTCAGCAGCATATTTTGCACTCGGGAGCTCATATTCCTACATGGTACAGATCACTAGAATTTGTATTTTTATGGCATTCACCTTCCACCATCTAACTAACATCTGTCTTACTAAGGCAGGTAGGTTAGCCGAAGGACCAACTTTTTTATCTTCCTCAATTTGTTATGGTTTGATACTTTTACAATCTACAAAATCCCATACTTGGATGTTGCATCAATGTCAAATTGCTATAAAGGTTTTTGAATGCATATTCTCATATAATGTATGTATCTTGTCATGAACAAATAACAAAGTTTATGCACCAGCACCTGAAATATCTATAATGTGCTAGATTCTATTCTAGACACCATGGATCAAAAGAATAAAACAGACAAGTCCCTGCTCTCAAGGAGTTTATGTTCTAATGGAGAAGGGAAAAAAAGAATAGAGGTATTAATAATTTAATATCTGGTGATGATGAGCATTGTAAAAGAAATGGTAAAATATTAACAGAGCAAACAGAGTGACGGATGGGTGTTGTTTTAAATAGACTGATCATGAAGGCTTCTCTTGATCAGATGGCACTGAAGATGAGAATAAATGAACAAGCCAAAGACTGTAGAAATGAGTATTCCAAGCAGTACAATAGCCTTGCAAAGACCTTCCTTTGGAATCATCCTTAACATGCTCTAGGAGTGGGAAGAAGGACCATGTGGCTAGAGTAAAGGGAACAAGGGGAAAAGTGATAGGAATTGATGGCTGGCCATATAGGGCTGGAAGCTTTGTCAAGACCTTGGACTGTTTGGGGCCTTTCAAGTGTGATATAATAACAATGGACAACTATTTATTTTTCCTTTTAAAGATAACAGGTCCTACTATGCTGAATGGTTGAATTTGAGGGCCTGGTATATGATTTCTAAAAGCCTTGTATAAAGCAAATTAATTTCAACACATTAGTGTCAGCAAGCAGGGAATGCAAATTGATGACCGGATAATGTAGATTTTTAAAAAGCCTTCTGTATGGCTACACATATAGGGAGAAAAGAAACTTACATTTCTTAAAAGGTTCCAGTCATTTCTTCCCTCCAGTATTCAAATTAACCAGTTGCCATATGGAGCCATGTTCCAGAGACAAGACAACTTCCTAAGGCAGTTGAGGATAAAGACATCTAGCTCATGAACTCCTTGGGGTGTAGGAAGAAGGGCTCCTGGATCCTTTCTCGCTCCTGCTGCTGCCACTGTAAGCAGCCTGTCTGGTTTAAGCCTCCTGTGGCTACTCCATTTGTTTAAAACTGTTTTTTCATTGATTTTTATTGCTTAGAGTTTGGAGGTTTGTTTTTTTAACCATGACATTCAAACCCTGTTGAAAATGTAAAGGGGATATATATATATATATATATATATATATATATATATATACATACATATACACATATATATATGTATATATATATATATATATGAATTCTATTATACATCTATAGTATTTGCTTTAAGATGCTGTTAGATTAATTGTATTTAAATCATGCTATTCCCCCTGAGTGCCTTATAACCATTCAGTAAAACAATTCTTCTCTCTAACATTCATTTTGAGCTTTACCAGGGGATCTTTCACTACACTAAATGCATTTCCTGAGGAATAATTTAACAGGGACATTATTTCATAAAAAGAATATATAAATATGTAAATATATAAAGAATATATTTGGTTGCATTTGGTTTTTCTTTCTTTTTAATAAAAAGGGGGGAAAAAAGCTATGTAACTAAAGTTAAAGTTACCTAGCAATTTAAAAACAAACAAACAAACAAAAAAAACCCTCCTTTTCTTGAGAGACTGGATTATAACTTCGAACATCTCTAAGGAGAGTACAGAGCAATCTGGTCAGAATTACAAGATAATGTGTTCTAGAGGCATCAGAATCCCAAAGTTTCCATACTCCAACGTATCCACATCATCTTAGTGAAGAGTATATGCCCACAACCTCCCAAAGAACAGCAGGTCATGGAATTCCAAATCCCTGTCTACAGCTGTTGGGAGATAGGATGCTCCCTTGTCCCATATGAGAAGGCTGGAGGGAAGAGGAGGGCATTGGGAATCATGGGTGTGAGCATTGTGACATGGAACAGAGACTTGAAGTGTTAGTCTTTGTTGGATGCCAAAATTGAAGGGACTCTAGAACCAAGGCCCCAGTAGCGATGTTTAGATGAAATGTATAGAAAAGACAAGAAGATCTTCAAAAGGAAATAAAATCTGAAGTAAATGTGCAGAATAGACCCCAAAGCCCTGGAGAGACAAAAAGACTGACTTAGCCACTTATGAGGTCCAACTCTACCTTCTACGTCCCCATTTTCTTCAATACATTCTCTCTTTCATTTAAGCTGATTTGAATCAATCTCTGTTTCTTGAAAACAATAAGGCTCATCAAAGTGGGCAGATTATAGACTAAACAAATAGGGACTGGTGTACATTAGTTAATTTTTCTGGGCTTCCTAAGCTGGAGATTTTAATATTTTCCTTATGTACTTCACAGGGTTGTCAGAGAATCAGGTCAAGAAGTCTTTTTGCAAGTGCTTGGTAGACTAAATACTGTTGAAACCTAAGACATTGATAACTTTCTCATCATTGTAATTCAAAAGAGGCAGACATAGAGAGATTTGCCAAACCTAGGCAGCACTGTGTTGAGATAGCCCCCAATGTCACTACTGAAACAACCTTAGTTTACTGGCCTCTCACAAGTCAAGTTCTGTGCTTTACATTTATCATCTCATTTAACAGCAAAGATATGAAAATAACTCCATGCCAATATTTTTAAATCACTTATAAATCAATTTATACATAGTATAACTAAATGCTTGCTTGAAGTAGTGAGACAGGAGAATACAGCATTATCAAGCATGCTGGGAGGGTGTTAAAAGTATAAAGTGAGGGGTGCCTGGCTGGCTCAGTGGGTTAAAGCCTCTGCCCTGGCCTCAGGTCATGATTCCAGAATCCTGGGATCAAGCCCTACATCAGGCTTGCTGCTCAACAGAGAGCCTGCTTCCTTCTCTCTCTCTCTCCCTCTCTCTTTCTGCCTGCCTCTGTGCCTACTTTTGATCTCTGTCAGTCAAATAAATAAATAAAAATATTTTTTAAAAGTATAAAGTGAAAGGCTTTATGCAATAAATGAGAGAGAGTGTACATTTGAGAGGGTTCAGGGAGAAGCTGCTTAACAGTATATTAAAGACAGTCTGCATTTTCAGAAACGAAGAAGAGTTGTAAAATGTTTTCACCAAAATTTGGTAAATGAACATATGGACACTATAAAATGATGTGTCAAAATAAAAAGAACTGGAGGGACACCTGGGTGGCCCCATCATTTGGGCATCTGACTCTTGATTTCAGCTCAGGTCATGATTTCATGGTGGTGAGATCAAGCCCCACGCTGGGCCCCATGCTGAGTGGGGAGCCTGCTTAGGATTCTCTCTCTCTCTGCCCTCTCCCACCCCTATGCACATGCTTAATCACTCTCTCACTCTTCGCTAAAAAAAAAAAAAAAGAAAAAGAAAAAGAACTGGAAGATTCTTGTTTGGTTTTAAATACTGTGAAAGTGGTATAAACTTCATGAATGACATGTTTTTTCTTTTTTTTTTAATTGAAGTATAATTGACATGCAATATTGTGTTAGTTTTGGGTGTACATCATGATTCAACGATTATATATGTTATAAATGCTCATGACGATAACTGTAGTTACCATACAGAGTTATTATATTATTGACTATATTCCCTATACTGTACTTTTCATTCTTGTGACTTATTTATATATAACTGGAAGCCTGAGAAGATTAAGAGGGACCTGTTTTCTTAATAAAATGCATCAATTACTGCAACAGGATGAGATTCATTAAATAATCAAATCAAATTTTTGTTTCCCAATTTAATATGTAAAAAGAGAAAATGCATATAATTCACTTACAGTAATTGTTTCTTTCTTTTTTTTTTTTAAGATTTTATTTATTTATTTGAGAGAGAGAGTGAGCATGAGCAGGGCAGAGGAAGTAGAGGGAGAGAGAGGCACCAATTCACCACTAAGTAGGGAGCCCTGACATGGGGCTTAATTCTAGGATACTGAGATCATGACCTGAGCCAAAGGCAGATGCCTAACCATCCGAACCACCCAGGCATGCCAATAAAAGCTTTTTAAAAAATAAAATAAAATATATTTAAAAAGCCTATGTAACTTCAATTTCTTAAACAAGTTTGAAATAATTTCTTAAATACTGTTCCTTAAATCTTAGACTCCAGGTCCCACCAGGAACAGCATCAAAACTTCTAAGCAATTTTCCAACACCGATTTCTCCGCCACCACTCCTCCCTCCACCCCCTAACCCATAACCTATGAGTAAGTATTTTCTGAATGTAAATCAACAGCTTTGTTGTGACACCTGAAAAAAAGCAGTCCATTCATATAAGTGGTTTCCTTCTTCAGGGCCTCCTGTTGGTTCGGGATTGGCAACTAAAAGATTAGGCAGAACAGAATCAGTGCCGCCTGAAAGAGAAAAGATCATCATGTCAAATGAACATCTGTTTATCTTGATGAATTCTCCCTGTGAAACTCAGAAATGGTTCGAACATCCTGGTTGCAGGATGATGGTGGTGGTGCTTTATTAATTGATGTGGAATTAACTAACTTCCATTTAGTTCTCCAACACTCCTTGCTGATCATACTGCATGAAACTATGCCTTTCCCAGCTTTAAAATTATGATTCTCTAAGTTTGGATAAGGCAAGGCAAATTTCAGGACTACAAATGCAAATGCCTGAGCACACACACAGCTTGAGATGGGATTGCAGGTTTGGCGGTACAAATGCCTGTGCCATTCACCTCACGAATATAGAGACAGTCTTGTCCCCTCTCTGGTTGATAATACATTTGTTAGAGTTGATGATATGAACGTCCTATTTCACATGGCACATAAATAAAATAAAAATGTTGTAGGATTGCATAAACTGGTGATCCTCCTGTGGGGTATGAAGGTCATTCCTTCATGAATACAGAAATCTCTCACATCTGAATATCAACTTGCAAATGCATTATGTAACATAATATTGTATGTTTATACTTTATACATTTTAATGAAACATTAAACAGGCTTATTTTGAGTTCATAATATAAATTGCAGTAGAGGTCATGACAGTGAAATGAATGCCATCGTTTCTCTGGAACAGTTTTTTGGTTTTTGGTTTTTGGTTTCTAAAGCTCTTCACTTCTTCTATAACCTAGGAATAATCAAAGTAATATAATTATAAAAATTCCTATCGGGATGCCTGGGTGGCTCAGTGGGTTAAAGCTTCTGCTTTTGGCTCGGGTCATGATCCCAGGGTTTTGGGATCGAGCCCCGCATCAGGCTCTCTGCTCAGCAGGGAGCCTGCTTCCCCCTCTCTGCCTGCCTCTCTGCCTACTTGTGATCTCTCTCTGTCAAATAAATTAAAAAAAAAAAAAATTCCTATTATCATATCTTACCTTCCTGATTCCCTTCCACCCCCCACCTTTAGTATCAAGAAATAGGATTCCCTACATATCTGAATGTCCCTCTCAGCTGCCACCAACCCAGAAGGTCATAAGGTCAAAGGCAAATTGGTTACAAAAGATTCTGCAAAAGTGACAAGATGTCCTATGGAAGAAACTCATCTGGATGTCTCTTTCCCCCTCATTTCTTCATATTACAGAGCCCTGCTGCACGGTAGGCATAAAATTAACAAGCAGTTTACATAACATTTGCAATAAATTGCCAGATAAAAAAGCTTTCTCCGTTGTGTGATTCTGAGATTGAGGGAACAGAATTATAAACTTTATTCTTCACTTGCCCTGCTGCCGGCATGTTGTCTCAAACATCTGCTCGGGTAATATGTCATATGCAATAGCCGGTGCAGGTTAGGCCAGGACATAATAGAAGTAAATGTATTTTTAAATGCCAGGTTTTAAAAGAAGACAGGCTCGGTTGGTATCTCATTATAAGCGAAATGACTTTTCATGTCATCCCATCGGTGGTCATACAGCTTTGGGGAGAGTTTCAAAGGTCAACATCCATAACTCTTTATTCTTTACTCATTCACTATTTTCTCATGGGAGAAATGCAAGAAGACTGTTTTCTAAGTGAACCTGTATTTCATCTAACAAATGAAAAACATTATTGCTCTGAGTTTCTGTATATGCCAACTATCCCTTCAATTTGATATGTACTGTGATGGGAGGAACAAAACATCACAGGGAAAAAACAAGGCTAAGCACTTGTTCCCTCATTACATCCAAAGTGCCCAATCACAGAAAATACACCTAAAATAACTGAAGGGAAACCTAGTCCCTCCACATAAATGAGAAAGGTATATACTTTCTTTAGAACTGAGAAGGTATAGACTTTAAGAAAACATATCTCACATTCTTTTAGTCCGTACATCATCGTCCAATAAATTCCATTAAAAACAGTCGATAATATAAACAATGCATAGGAGTCACAGACAACAGAAAACAAAGATTCCAGCCTGCCTCTAGGTTGTTCATTTATTCCTTCATTCAACAGCAACAGTGTTCACTGAAACGCTTCTAAGCTCTGGAGATGTAAGAATGGCCAAGTTTGTCTGTGTCCTTGTTTTCGTCCAGAAGATTGAGATGAATAGGCAAAAATATGTTAAGCATGGTAACTTCGGATGGAAAAGATAAGACATACACAAAGTGTCTGAAGATTGTTAGTTGCTTCTATTGAGCATTCTCAGGTCATGTTTTGTTGGCAAATTCAGAGAGGGAGAGATCAAAGAAAAAAATGATCTCTTTAGTCAGTTGAGTGGGGACAACTGCTAGGGAAGATGGAACATTAGCATCATACATTCACAACCTGGAGGTGCAGTGCCCTAGGAGAGCTGGTAAGAATCCTTCCAGACCACCAAAAATATTCTTTTCACCCCTCACCACTCACTCCCCACCCCTAATTAATTGCCCCATGTACTCTAACTGTTCATTGCACTGCAAAATAACTGCTAAGAAATCCTGGTACTACCCTCCAACTAGACTATCTAATTTCCACCTTTGTGTATTTCTCCCTTCCATTAAGATGCACACGCTCTCAGCTGTTTTCCCTCAACTACCTTGCCGAATCATTGGCTGTATAATCCAATAATATGGATCAAGATAAAATCTAAATGGCAGAGAGTGAATTTTAATACCTATCAAAGCCTTCTAATAGCTCCAGATAAACAAAGCAGGAAAATGTCGACATTCCAGAAATTATGGGAGAGACAATGGGAGAGCTATCTTTAGAAAATGAGACTTTTAAGGTTTGCTCAGAGCCATGTTCTTTCCAAGTAATGCTGACTTCATACTACTGCCTGCTAATCAGATTATTTGGAGGACAACCAGACGTTACATAGTTACTGGTACCGACCAGCCTGAATACTGCAGCCTCGCCTGTGACTATTCCTTACAAACACATTTAACCTGAATTTAATCAAGTTCTTAGAGCTAACTCTCAGATTATGGGAAGTACAGACAAAAGCAGAGCAAATTTTAAAAACCCATGAGGAAACTATTAGACAAATCAAAAGGATTCTTAGAAGGCGAAAGCTTCTAAGAGACAATTGGTCTGATCCTTCAAAGAATCAATGGATGATTTATGCATGACAGAACCTTAAGAAGCTAATAAACCATTGCAGCAAATCCTTGAATGATTATGATTTTTTTAAGACTGCTAGTGGTACTTTAATAACAATTGCTGAAATTTGAATATGGGCTCAGTATTAGATAATTTTAAAATATCGCTAATGTTGTTGGCTGTGATAATGGCATTGGTATTAGGTAGGATAAGGTAAGTGTTTTTTGGAGGTTCATGCTGAAGCATTTAAGAAGTATCATGATAAGATGGTCCAGCAAGTGTAGAAAAGGTTAACATTTATATAGATATAGATTTTAGTTTTTTGTGTGTTTAGAGACGTTTAACATTGAAAGTGGGTTAAACTTTATTATTTATATTTCATAAATGGATAGTTCTTTCTATATAGCAACATAATTTTTTAATCTCATAGAATTTTAGTACAATAAGTCTCATTTACTCAGAACTCTGGATGGAGTCATTCTAGAAACCTGTTTTTTCCAGATAATCAGGTTAACCCCTTTTGTGTTACAAATGGAAAGCATTCATTTGAAATTACCATGAAATTATCTGTTCTGATAAGTAAAATTTATAGAATATAATGGGATTATTTCTTACTGAATACAAGCAATTCTTATAAGTGATTGATATTGTGATAATCATGATGTAACAATTATGACTGAGTTAAGTTAATGCTGATGTAGGCTCTACAATTTATTTTCCTGAAAAACTCTCTTGTGTCAATTTGATCTGAGTCATTATTTTCCTTCATTACTTCAGTAATATTTGGTGAACATGTACTTTGTGTTATTTATAGATCTGGGCTCCCCATGTGAATATTCAAGGGGCTAGATGAAAGTGTGGGGCAGAAAGAGGGAATGAAATTGTAAGTGACTTGGGGAGCAGATAGGCTGAACCTAAATCTCTTAGGATTGGTATAGAATCTCCAGAGTAATTATGAAGTAGTTGATATAGACACCAGCATTTGGGAACCAGGAGAAACAGGCCATTAGAAAACCCAAATGTAGGAGAAACTCAACATCCCTGGGAAAAGATTCACAGAAGTGGTAATTCGTTAGCTAGATCTTGAGAGATGAAAAGGAATTTGGTAATAGACAAGCAGTATGGAATGTCAGACATTTTGTATAGGCGTTACTACAAAGATAGTGGTGTCTTCAACAGAAAGTGGAAAGAGATACAAAGTTAATTTGTCCAGATCAATTTTAATGAAAAAGATGAGTTGGGTGATTGGATAGATAGATATGATCATACGATGAGCTGCTGTATCATTGACAAGACAGCAGGTGTTTAAGTCAGATAACACTTCTATCTTCTCTTTTACTAGTCTTGCAAAAAATGGGGAAAAGAGTCTAACATAGGATCCAAGACAGCCTGGCTCAAGTCCCTGCACCACCACTTAGCACATGGGTAACTTTGGACATTCTAAATTCTATGTGTTTGAGTTTCTTGAAAACTGCATCATAGCGACCCTGGGAGGTTCAGTCAGTGAAGCATCCAATTCTTGATTTGGGCGTAGGTTATGATCTCAGGGTCATAGGATTGAGCCCCATGTCAGGCTCCACACTCGGCACAGAGGCTGCTTGAGATTCTCTCTTTTCCTCTCCCTCTGCTCGTCCTCCACTCTCGAAATAAATAAAATCTTAAAACAAAACAAAACAAAAAAAACCTCATAGGTATATATGAGTTAATATACATGGAAAGCTTAGAATAAGGTCTGGGACAGTGTGTATACTCAATAAATATTTGCAATCATTAAATTATTGAATGTTCAAAGGGAAGGTTTCTTCCATTGTTACTGGATTTGTTGATCAAATATATCATCTTGAGGCTGATTTTTAAATATTCCTATTAACTTCTCTAAAAATACCATTAGCAATAGTATGGAGAATAACATAATAAAAATACTATTTCTACTTTGTTAAAGACAATTTAAACAGAATGGACAGTGATGTAAATGATGAATAAAGAAAAGCAAATTTAAAGTCTTTTTCAACATTCAATTGCTGCATCCATTCTGATGTCTATGAGTAATTCACTCAATTCTGAAGATTTCAAATTAAGAAGGCAAAACGTACGTAGTTACCACCTCCAGCGTGTGGCTCTGGCTGCCTTGAAAGATGCCAAAAACGTATGGAGAGCCTGCTCCCAGACATGAACTAGATGAACTACAAATATGACCAATTGCCAAGATACTTATCCACAGTGCTATTTCATCTTTCTGACTAAGTTGTTATTCATATTTTTTTCTATAATATTCCAAACGTGTACAATTTCTTTAAAGACTGGAGAAAATTGCAGGACATAAATGTTCCATTTGTGGGGACATTGGGGAAAAGGGTTCTGTGGATTCTTCTTTGCAGCTCTTCTAAAACTAAGCCTTCTCTGGAGAAAAGCATGTGAGGTGAGTACTGCAGACCTCATGTCACTAAGCAGGCTACCAGATAATTTTAGAGACCATGAGAGACCTATCTGTTTTCAGGGCCTATTAGCAATTATTTTAACCCATTTTTATCTTTTCCAAGTTCTTTCTTTTCCATTTTAACGTTCCATGCACGATGTCTCTGAAAGGGCTCTTAGACAGGAAAAAACAGGGAAAGGAAAACACTTAATGGACACCCATGGGATCAATCCTCCTCTCTCTTATTTTTGCTTTCTTCTCTCTCCCTTTCACCCACTCTAACCTATTTGGAAGAAGGGCATCAAACATAAAATCTTTAAGCAAAAATAAACATCTTATAAATAATGTTTCCTCTTCCTCTAAAAAGAATCTCAGGATCTTTCCTCACAAATGGGACATGATCAGCTCTATGATGCTAGTCAACTTTAAGAAATAGTGTAATATAATTGGCAATGCCCTTCAGAAGGTTAATACCAATGGCATGAAATAATGATTTAATATTATAAAGCACTTCATTTCATCAACAGAAGTACCCAGGCAGCCAGCAATGCTAACAAAAATGTGCACACTCAATTCAAATCTCACCAACCTGACATGTTTTTCATTATTATAATGTCTACTTCTCAAGAGCAGAATGGATGAAA
Organism: Mustela nivalis; assembly: GCF_964662115.1. Lineage (NCBI taxonomy): Eukaryota > Metazoa > Chordata > Mammalia > Carnivora > Mustelidae > Mustela > Mustela nivalis. Next base: position 79,432,266 of record NC_139021.1, read on the forward strand.
TGAAAGTTACCTCAGATTCATAAGTGTTTGAGGGTGGCCATCTTTCTTTTCACTCTGCTTATGTGAAAGGCATTAATGACCCCTACTACCCTCTGTAGCTTTTGCTTTTGTTCTGATTTGTGTCTCCAGCAGATGCAAAGAACAGCTGATTCTTTTCCTTGCATTGTCTCTTTCACCTTGGGAAAGAATTTCCATTAGCTTTCTTACCCAAAGCCTAGGAATATATGCATTCACTTCCAAAATGCACTAAATGCCTCAAAATATATATTCTAACCTAATTCTTTTGCATGACTTCTTTTTTTTTACTTTTTAATATTTCAAGGACCTCAAACATCAAAAAATACCTCCAGCATTATATTTTACATTAATAATCTTTCCACATGTACAATACAGACCCTCAATCCAGAAAATTAGGAAAAGGTAATTTTTATTATAAGATGCACCTGTATTCTATAGTGATTCCCTTTTCAGAGGAGGTGGTAGGTTAGGTTTCCTGGGACATTACTTATGTAAAATTAGGATATGACAGTTTTATTTTTGGTTGTGGAGGATTCTCTTTTAGCATATCAGCAAAATTATTTATATATGTGTGTGTGTGCATGTTCATATCATTGTATTATATAAGTGTGTGTGTGTGTGTGTGTGTGTGTGTGTAATCTCAGTGTTCAAACTGTCATGGTCTTGTGAATAAAACAAGTGAAGCAAACAAGCCAAAGCTGAATCTAATTGTGGCAGAAAACTGACAGGGCCAAGAGGTACACCAACTCCAAAGGGATCAGGTGAGTACCAACACAAGTGGAGTTAGTGCCAATACAGTAGTACAAAAGATGTGGCAAAAGAAAATGTGAATGGTAACTTTTTGATGCAAGTGGGTGTACAGTCACAAACCAGTGAAACTTGTCCAAATGACTGAACATCATACAATTATAGGGTTCATCTGTGCCTGGTTTATTTCACTTAGCATAATGTCTTCTGTGATGTTCTACAGACACACCACATTTTCTTTATCCAGTCATCTGTTGAGGTATATTTAGGTTGCTTACAAATACTACATGATACTACTTAAAAGATAAGTTTCAAATAGTCATATTCATAGAAGCAGAGAGTGGAATGAATGGTGGTTTCCAGGGCCTGGAGGGAGGAAGAAATGAGGAGATACCAGTAAAGGTACAAAATTTTAGTTACACTAGATGAATAAATCCTACAGAACAACGTGATGCTTATAGTTCACTATGTTGTGTACTTAAAAATTTGCTAAGATGGTAGCTCTTACTTGAATGTTTTTACTACAAAAACTAAAATAATGGTAATAAATAAGGAGGTTGGAAGAAACTTTGGGAGGATGGATAGGTTGATGGCATAGACTGTGGAGAGCTTCATGGGTATACACTTACCTTCAGATTCATCAAGTGATGTTAATAATGTACAGCTTTTTGTATGTCAAAAAGTCATGAATATAAATAACTAAACAGATACATAAATATAGCAGGATTCGAATTATGGAGGCATTGGCCTGCAAAATTGGGGCCTACATCAAGAGAGTTGGATTTCAACACTGTGTTCTGATCTTAGTTGGAAGACAAATTCGGAATCAGGCATCTGGACAGTCAATCACACAAGGTCTCTGATCATACCGACAATCACCTTAAGGGCAACAGATAGTTTTCAGAAGGCACCCACCATGGGAGAAAAGGCCCTGCATCCTGTCAGACCAAGTTCTTGACTCTTTCTGGGTCAGGATGAGTCTGGAGGAGCAGCCACCAGGCAACCCAGCCCAGGCACTGGGCTCTCTTAGAAGAGAAAAAGCTCATAAGACCCAAAGAAAAACAACTAAAACCATAAGATGTCAGGAATTATGGTGGATATTTAGAAGCAGCACACCCAGATAAATCCCTTCCTTTCAAATTACATCTGGCAAAAAGCATGGATTTACTTAGATTCCAGTAGCATAAAACAGAAGAACACATTTTCCTCTGATTGTAAATGAGGTAGCAATTTGGGGCTCAAGACGTTTACTGCCAAGTTTCTGTGTGTGTGCTTTTCATCTAGCATGGAAATGTTGGAGAAGGAATGAGTCAGGGAAATACTTGATAAACCTTACCCTCAAGGTAATGAAAAGAAAGGCCAGTGAGCTCTTGGTTACCATCCCAACCATGGCATCTAAATCGGAGATGATAGTATAAAAACCATGTATAATGTTTTAATAATTATGAGCTCCCCATCTTTGCTATTTTTATTTTTCTTGGTCTGTTGCTCTTAGAGATTAACATTTAAATATCCATACAAATGAGTGTTCCAAGGGCCAGCAGAAAATAATGTCCTTTTTCATAGTTAATATTCTGGGATGCAAAATTTCCAAGGAAAAGAGTAGATAATAGCAGGTTTAAGTAAATAATTAAATACAACAAATAATGATTATTAACTTTTTGCAACACCTACTGCATACCAGGATCAATTCCAAGAGCTATTAGATATAGGTATAGTGTAGATACAGGTGCAGATATAGGTGTAGGTCTAGGTATAAAAATATAAAGATAGATATGTGGATGGAGATGTGAACTTGGATGTGGACGTGGAGACAGGGATAGGATAAGGATGGGAAGAAAACAGACACATGTATAAACTCAAAGAGAAAGGAAAAGCAGGTCTAGCACCAGCAACTTGCCCCTAAGAGAAACCAGCAGAGGAGGGTTGCTTGGAAATGGAAAGTAGCCTAAAGCTTAACTATGCAAGTGAGTCTACTATAATTTATACATGGAACCCTTACACTTCACTGATGTTGAGGGGAAGACTCTGAATTTGTGACTAGCTAAGATCAATTTCTACAAACTAGATCTAAAATCAGCATCATTCCTAAAGATGCAAGAACATTTGGCCTTTCTGGTCCCACCTGGAGGAGTTGAGTGACCTCCAAATATGTCTTTCCATGAGGGAGATGTATACACAGGAACTTTCAGGGCTGGACCAACTCTCAGAGCTGGACTGTGGAACATGGAAGAGATGCATCAGAACCACCTTCAGCCTTTTGATTTTTCTTTCTTTTGGACCTCAAGTGTCCAGAATTGAGTAATGGCAGGTAGTTATCATTGGTCCAAGAGAGCCATTTTATTTTACCGCATTGCCTTACACCTAATTTTCTTTCTCCTACTTCTATACTTTCTCACCTAATTTTACACTTTCTCTATTGTCCCTTTGCCTACTAGCTCATCTCTCTTCCACCATAGGCACTCAGCTGTAGTACATTTAACACATTTCTTTTCAATCCACCTCTATACACATGTACTTAAGTGTATGTATCTCACACATAACATATGCAACATTAATAATATATTATAAATCTATGCATATTATTAAACATGCTTGGGATTTTTCATTTTTGTTTTCATTTCAGTAGCATTGTTCTATAAACCCTCTTCTTTTTCAAGTTTATTTTACTTAATGTTATATCTTTTACTTAACGTTACATTTTTCTATGCTGTAGTATGTAAAGTGAGGTCACACTTCTCACCTCTGAAGAACATTCTATCTCCTGCACAAGCCACATTTTACCTTTCTATTCACTATTGGCAAACACTGGGATTACCACTAGCTTTTTGCTGCTACAGCAATAGGAAACAAAATAATATCAATTTATCAAGTTGATACAACTTTTTTCTGGAAAATCACAGTGAGGAGGGCTAAAAAAAAAGTGAGGATATTAAAGAAACCAACTTTTATGAATCGTGGGGGGATCTTGAAAGTGATAAGAAGGCTGTAATGATCTGCTCTGGAAAATCATGTCCGTTGTCATTGGTTGGAGTCTGCAAAGTGAGTTCTTCAAAAATTGTTCTGCAAAAAGCAGAGTTGAAAATGTGAACTGCAAATCTGCATGGATTTCCCTGAGTGTTTAAACAAGCTTGTGTGTGTCTCTCCAAAGATATAGAGTAATGATATAAAGAGTTGCATCAAACAGAATACCATGAAGTGGTAGAAATAGTGTTCCACATTTCAGGAGGTTCTATAGCATTGTTATCATTATTTTACTTTGTTTTCAGAGACATAGTGATAATATTAGAACTTGATAGATTTCTTACCAAAACAAACTGAGCCTTGACACAAAAAGAAGTCCCTTTTGTAAGGAAACCATTTTGGCTGGAGTTTAATTCCCACCATGACACATTTTAGGGTGCTATTCTTTCTATTTTTGCAATAGACAAAATCACAAATCTCTGTATAAAATCGTGCTTAGAAGGATCTGTGGTTGACTGGTTATTAAACAGATTCTTATGCGTCATTACTCTTCGTGCCTTGCCGAATCCACTCACACAAACCAGAGCCTAGTCTACTGCAAATGTAAACCAAGGCAGTAGACTTGGAGTTTGTTGTGAGGAGAACAAGAGCCTCTGCATGCCCGTCAGTTTGCCCAGGGCGCCCGTGTTCCCTGGAACAGCTCTGAAGATGTTGGCCACACAAGTTCTATTAATCGGGCCCCTGCAGAGCAAGCACTCGTCTCTTCCCGAGTTCAGGGTCAGCAAACTGGATTCAGTATGTTCAGTCTGAAAATACAAGCCATTGTTAAAAGGCAGTGCATTGTTAATAAACAGGAGAACAATTGTCTGGGAAACTTCAGAAACTGGGTTTTCAGGTTTTTGGTGTACTCCAAACAAAACTTTGGAAATTGAAATTTAGGAAGGAAATTGGGAGCCATTATTTGCCATATTACATTCAAACATGAAATTTGCAATTTAATGAGGAAAGGACTGTTGCGTGCATTTTGCGAAAGCAAGGGATGATTCCATATAAAAGGCTATACATTAATTTATTTCATCTTAAGCATTTATTTTTGTAAACTGCTAAAGCTATGCTTTCTTTATTGCAACTCACCCATATATAATTCTCTGTAGTTTAGAAAACTGCATCTAACATTTCCATCCCAACTTCATAAATTGCATTGATTTATTTCTGTCTCTTAAGCCTAAAACCATTTATTACAACAACAAAACATCCTCCTATTCTGGTGATCCAGGAACAAAGTCGACCCACTTACTGTGTAGTGAGCATTGACAGATGGCCAAATGGGGTGATAGCTTTGATTTTAATGTGTCTTAAGAGAGTAAATGAAGCAAAGGCAATGTTCATCTCATGTGAAAAGTTGGATTTTTGTGTGCCTTGTCGGCAACACTGAGGTGCAATTCTCACAGCACTTCATTGATTTTCCACTCAACCATGACCATTCAGATGGCAAAAAGCAGGGTCAAAGAATTTTTAAAGTTTTTTTTTTCCTTGTTTGTCTATAAAAGTACAAAAAGCATTGACTACACTTATTTCAATAGCAGTCACCAGTTTGCTGGCACAAAGTCTTTATGGGTTTCACAGGTTATGAATTTTTAATTTTACATAAAATGAAGAGGTTTTGTAGAGAGAATCATTAACATCATAAAGACAGAATAAAAATTCTTCACACCTCCCCACCTGTGATTTTAGCATATAGCATGGATGACAAAGCATTTTGCATTGCTTGCTTTATCCTCTGAAGGGGGACAGACTTCAACAGCAGGATATGAAGCAATGCTTGTAATAGAGCAATAAAGTCTCGTTGCTATAGGATGATGTGATCTTCCATCCTGGGCCTCCACGTAACTTTAAATACAAAGTACCATTGAAATAGAAAGATAAACTTCCTCATCCACTCCAAGAGTAGGAACTATTGAGAAAGCATCTGGAGAGGGAGGAGGAAACAGCTAAACTCCATGTCTACTTTTAGATACCATTTAAATGAGCAGACATCTGACATCACCAGCCCAGTGTATTAAAAATTGGGTAGAATTGTACCTCTGTAGTATTAATATTACTCACAGATGATCAATACAAGCCATGAGCAGCTTCCAACCTCCCCCCGCCGCCCGCCGCCCCCCCCCCCCCGCCAATCTGTTTTATTATAGTGAGGTCCTTGAACACACACAAAGTTCTCAGGTCTTGTCATTTAGTTGGTATAGTTGTGTTTATAGTTCACCTTTCGGCGTGACAAGATAAAACAACAGCAGGCTTTGGAGTTGAGTCAGAAAGACCTGAAGGCAAGTCTCATCTTTGTCTTACACCTGTTTTGTAAAAACAGGAAGCGAACTTAGCCCTCTCAGTCTGTTCCCACATCTGGGGTGGGAATAATTCTACTATCTATTTTACAGGCTACTTACAGCAATTAGATTAGATTAAATTTGAGAAGCAACTAGTAGTATCTGACATTCAATAAATTTTAGTTCATTTAGCACATATGGCTAATATGATATGAGAAGCTTTCTGTTCAAAGTCTGTTTATTAGGAACCTGGAAGACATACTCTTATACTAAAAGGAGTATCCACATCCATGCACAGGATGCTCCTAGTGCCATATTGCATCTGTGATCCCAGTGGCAAAATGACTCTCTATTCTCTAGCAAGACATACTGTTAGAGAATAAAGACAACTTCCTAGGGACCCAATATTCTCCAGTGTCACATTTGACTGACAGGGTAATGACGTGGGGACATCCTCCAAGCCCATGCTTCATCTGTTCTCCTCAGCACTTCTGAGCATTTCAGAGCTCATTCAGGTGTGCTGCTGTGTGGTAGGAAGCAGAAAATGACAACTCTAGTATGCCATCACATGCAAGGCCATGGATGCTCATTTCAGAGTGAACACCGAGTGCCCATGAATGGAGATGCAAACATTGACAAGATAATTCCAAATATTAGAAAATGAAAAACAAAAACAAGAACAAACAAACAAACAAAACCTTTAGTCAGCCCAAAGGCAAGAAAGCAGAGTCTTTAGCCCCGTTCGCATTCTGGCAATCCCTGAAACAAGTACTTTTTCATCCCATATCCTTACCAAACACAGGGCTTTGACTTCTCCCCAGAGGCTGTGTTCTTTACCCTTAGCTGAAAGAAGGGCTCTGGGGTTGGTAGTCAATATCCAAGTATGAACACTGTCTTACTTCCTCCTGCAGCAAGGCTAAATTATAATAAAAAGGAAAGACAGAAAGGACCTCCTCTGTCAAGATGTGCACAGAATATGTTGTCTATTACTTTCCACTCTCAGAGTGAAAGGGGAAGTCAGTCTGATAGGACTGTGAGACAATAGGCATAAGCTGATGCGGTCCAGGCAAACTAGGACATATGAAAACTTGCTTATTTCTCTAAAAGGCTAAGGATTGAGCATAAAATACTGACATCACACACATGGGCTTTACCAAATGTAAAACAATGAAAACATTTAACAGAAATACAAATTTTTATAAAAATCACTATGTAGGAATGAGGACGTCATGACAAAAATATTCCATAATTAGTCTAGAATTTTCTCTTTTAGCATTTTAACCATGAGACCAAAGACACCTCAACCTGAACATCCACGAAAAGAGCAAGCACTATAACCCTAAGACTGAACCCATGACTGAATTCCTCAAACCGTTTCTTCTTGTGTTGTGCCCTATATTTAAGAATGGCACGTACTCGAGACAGAAATCCAGTGGCCAGCTAAGAGAGTTTTTCCTCCTCCCACATCACATGGTTAATTATTCATCTTTCCATGTGATTTTCCTCCCATAGAAATTTTTATTCCTTTACACCTGTTCTAGGCTTAGTTTAAGCCATCAGCTTTCCTGCTCAAATGCTGCCTCTTTTATTAGTTTCCTATGGTCTCTGTAACAAGTTACCACATCCCTGGTGGATTAGAACAGCACACATTTATTCTCTTGGAGTTCTAGAGACAAGTAGTCTCAACTCAGTTTCACTGAGCCAAAATCAAGATCCTGGTTCCTTCCAGCTTCTGGAGGCTGTGGCAATCCTTGGTTTCTGACAATATGACTCTAATTTCTGCCTCTGAGGTCACATTGCCTTCTTCTCCTTTGTGTGTCTCAGTCTCTCTCTGCCCTTTTCTTAACAGGACATCTGTGGTTGTGTTTAGAGCCTGCTTGGTTAATCCACGAAAATCCTCCCATCTCAAGATCATTAACTTAAACACATCTGCTGAGTTGTAACCAGGTAAGGTGTTATGGGTTGTACTGTGTCTTCCTAAAATTCACATGTTAAAATGTTAACACCCCCCCCCAATAACTCATAATTTTACTTTATTTGGAGATAGAGTCTTTACAGAGGTGATTAAGTAATGGGGTCCTTAGGATAGGCCCTAACCCAACATGACAGATGTCCTTACAAAAGGGGAGAAGTTTGGACACAGAGACACTCATAGAGGAAAGATGCTGTGAATAGATAAGGAGATAAGACTGCCATCTACATGCCAGGGAGAGAGTCCTGGAAAAAGAGCCTTCCCTCACAGTCCTCAAAAGGAACCCAAACTGGGGAGAGGAGTCAAGATGGCAGAGGAGTAGGCTGATATGACATCAGATAGCAGGAGATCAGCTAGATAGCTTATCAAACCATTCCAAACACCTACAAATCCAACAGGAGATCAAAGAGAAGAAGAGCAGCAATTCTAGAAACAGAAAATTGACCACTTTCTGAAAGGTGGGACCGGCAAAGAAGTGACTCCAAAGTGGCGGGTAGACAGACTGCAGTGAGAGAGGCTGGCTCCTGGCAAGTGGTGGAGCAACGGAGCACAAAATCAGAACTTTTAGAAGTCTACTCCACTGAGGGACATCACTAGAGGCTAAGTGGAGGTGGAGCCAAAACACTCCCAAAATCAAGTGAATGGCTCTGTTGATTCACCAGTCTAATATATATATTTTCTTTTTTTTTAATTTTTTTTTAATTTTTTTATTTTTTTAACTTCTTTTTACTCCCTTTCTTCTTTCCATGATTTGGGGTCTCTTATGATTTGGTTAATGCACATTTTTCTGGGATCTTTGCCACCCTTTTAGCATTTTATTCTCTCATTCATATATTCTTATCTGGATAAAATGACAAGGTGTAAAAATTCACCAAAAAAAAAAGAGAAAAGAACAAGAGGCAGTACTGAAGGCTAGGGACCTAATCAATTCGGATATTGGTAATATGTCAGATCTAGAATTCAGAATGACAATTCTCAAGGTGCTAGCTGGGCTCAAAAAAAGCATGGAAGATATTAGAGAAATCATGTCTGGAGAAACAAAAGCCCTTTCTGGAGAAATAAAAGAACTAAAATCTAACCAGGCTGAAATCAAAAAAGCTATTAATGAGTTACAATAAAAAATGGAGGCTCTTACTGCTAGGATATATGAGGCAGAAGAGAGAATTAGTGATATAGAAGACCAAATGACATATAATAAAGAAGCTGTGCAAAAGAGAGACAAACAACTACTGGACCATGAGGGGAGAATTTGAGATATAAATGATAACCATAAGATGAAACAATATTAGAATAATTGGGATGCCAGAAGAAGAAGAAAGAGGGGGGGGGCAGAAAGTATATTGGAGGGAATTATTATAGAGAATTTCCCTAATATGACAAAGGGAACAAGCATCAAAATGCAGGAAGCGCAAAGAACCCCCCTCAAAAATCAGTAAGAATAGGCCCATACCCTGTCATCTAATGGTAAAACTTACAAGTCTTACTGACAAAGAGAAAATCGTGAAAGCAGCCCAGGACAAGAAGTCTGTAACATACAATTGTAAAAATATTAGATTGGCAGCAGACTTATCCACAGAGACCTGGCAGGCCAGAAAGAACTGGCATGATATAGTCAAAGCACTAAAGGAGAAAAACATGCAGCCAAGAATACTATATCTAGCTAGGCTATCATTGAAAATAGAAGGAAAGATAAAAAGTTTCCAGGACAAGCAAAAACTAAAAGAGTTCATAAACACCAAACCAGCTCTACAAGAAATATTGAAAGGGGTCCTCTAAGCAAAGAGAGAGCCTAAAAGTAGTAGACCAGAAAGAAACAGAGACAATATAGAGTAATAGTCACCTTACAAGCAATACAGTGGCACTAAATTCATATCTCTCAATAATTACCCTAAATGTAAATGGGCTAAATACCCCAATCAAAAGACACAGGGTATCAGAATGGATAAAAAACAAAACCCATCAATATGCTGTCTACAAGAAACTCATTTTAGACCCAAAGAACCTCCAGATTTAAGGTGAAGGGGTGGAAAACAATTTACCATGCGAATGGTCATCAAAAGAAAGCTGGGGTAAATCCCAATAGTTCATTTTTGCCCTTGCTTCCCTTGCCTTTGGCGATGTTCCTAGGAAGATGTTGCTGTGGCTGAGGTCGAAGAGTTTGCTGCCTGTGTTCTCCTCAAGGATTTTGATGGATTCCTTTCACACATTGAGGTCCTTCATCCATTTTGAGTCTATTTTTGTGTGTGGTGTAAGGAAATGGTCCAATTTCATTTTTCTGCATGTGGCTGTCCAATTTTCCAAACACCATTTATTGAAGAGGCTGTCTTTTTTCCATTGGACATTCTTTCCTGCTTTGTCAAAGATTAGTTGACCATAGAGTTGAGGGTCTATTTATGGGCTTTCTATTCTGTTCCATTGGTCTATGTGTTTGGTTTTGTGCCAGTACCATGCTGTCTTGATGATGACAGCTTTGTAATAGATGACAGCTTGTAATAGAGCACAAGTCCGGAATTGTGATGCCACCAACTTTGGCTTTCTTTTTCAATATCCCTTTGGCTATTCGAGGTCTTTTCTTGTTCCATATAAATTTTAGAATTATTTGTTCCATTTCTTTGAAAAAGATGGATGGTACTTTGATAGGAATTGCATTAAATGTGTAGATTGCTTTAGGTAGCATAGACATTTTCACAATATTTATTCTTCCAATCCAGGAGCATGGAACATTTTTCCATTTCTTTGTGTCTTCCTCAATTTCTTTCATGAGTACTTTATAGTTTTCTGAGTATAGATTCTGTGCCTCTTTGGTTAGGTCTATTCCTAGGTATCTTATGGTTTGGGGTGCAATTGTAAATGGGATGGACTCCTTAATTTATCTTTCTTCTGTCTTGTTGTTGGTGTAGAGAAATGCAACTGATTTCTGTGTATTGATTTTATATCCTGACACTTTACTGAATTCCTGTACAAGTTCTAGCAGTTTTGGAGTGGAGTCTTTTGAGTTTTCCACATATAGTATCATATCATCTGCAAAGAGTGAATTTGACTTCTTCTTTTCCTCAAAATGTTGAAAATAGAACTGCCCTATGACCCAGCAATTGCACTACTGGGTATTTACCCTAAAGATACAAACGTAGTGATCCGAAGGGGCACGTGCACCCGAATGTTTATAGCAGCAATGTCCACAATGTCCAAACTATGGAAAGAACCTAGATTGCCATCAACAGATGAATGGATGAAGAAGATGTGGTATATATACACAATGGCATACTATGCAGCCATCAAAAGAAATGAAATCTTGCCATTTGTGACAACATGGATGGAACTAGAGCGTATCATGCTTAGTGAAATAAGTCAAGCGGAGAAAGACAACTATCATATGATCTCCCTGATATGAGGAAGTGATGATGCAACATGGGGGCTTAAGTGGGTAGGAGAAGAATCAATGAAACAAGATGGGATTGGGAGGGAGACAAACCATAAGTGACTCTTAATCTCATAAAACAAACTGAGGGTTGCTGAGGGGAGAATGGGGGTGGGGTTATGGACATTGGGGAGGGTATGTGCTTTGGTGAGTGCTGTGAAGTGTGTAAACCTGGCGATTTACAGACCTGTACCCCTGGGGATAAAAATATATGTTTATAAAAAATTAAAAATTAAAAAAAAAAAAGAAAGCTGGGGTAGCAATCCTTATATCAGATAAATTAGATTTTAAGCCAAAGACTATAAGAAGAGATGAGGAAGGACACTATATCATACTCAAAGGGTCTGTTCAACAAAAAGATCTAACAATTTTAAATATCTATGCCCCCAACATGGGAGCAGCCAGCTACATAAACCAGTGAATAACAAAATCAACAAAACACATCGACATTAACACAGTATTAGTAGGAGACTTTAACACCCCCCTCACTGAAGTGGACAGATCATCCAAGCAAAAGATCAACAAGGAAATAAAGGCCTTAAATGACATACTGGGCCAGATGGACATCACAGATATATTCAGAACATTCCATCCCAAAGCAGCAGAATACACATAATTCTCTAGTGCACATGGAACATTCTCCAGAACAGATCACATCCTGGGTCACAAATCAGGTCTCAACTAGTACCAAAAGATTAGGATCATTCCCTGCATATTTTCAGACCACAATGCTCTGAACCTAGAACTCAATCACAAGAGGAAGTTTGGAAAGAACCCAAATACATGGAGGCTAAAGAGGATCCTACTAAAGAATGAATGGGTCAACCAGAAATTAGAGAAGAATTGAAAAAAATCATGGAAACAAATGGTAATGAAAACACAATTGTTCAAAATCTGTGGGACACAACAGATGCAGTCCTGAGAGGAAAATATATAGCAATACAAGCCTTTCTCAAGAAACAAGAAAGGTCTCAAATACACAGCCTAACCCTACACGTAAAGGAGCTGGAGAAGGACAACAAAGAAAGCCTAAACCCACAGGAGAAGAGAAATAATAAAGATCAGAGCAGAAATCAATGAAATAGAAACTAAAAACAAACAAACAAACAAAAAACCCAAATCAATGAAACTAGGAGCTGGTTGTTTGAAAGAATTAATGAGATTGATGAACCCCTGGCCAGACTTATCAAAAAGAAAAGAGAAAGGACTCAAGTAAATAAAATCATGAATGAAAGAAGAGAGATCACAACCAACACCAAAAAAATATAAACAATTATAAGAACATATTATGAGCAGCTATACACCAGCAAATTTAGCAATCTGGTAGAAATAGATGCATTTCTAGAGATATATAAACTACCACAACTGAACCAAGATGAAGTAGAAAACCTGAACAGACCCATAATCAGTAAGGAGATTGAAGAGTCATAAAAAATCTCCCAACAAACAAGAGTCCAGGGCCAGGTGACTTCCCAGGGAAATTCTACCAAACATTTAAAGAAGAATTAATTCCTATTCTCCTGAAACTGTTCTAAAAAATAGAAATGGAAAACTCCCAAACTCATTTATGAGGCCAGCATTACCTTGATCCCCAAATCAGACAAAGGCCCCATCAAAAAAGAGAATTACAGACCAATATCCTTGATGAACACAGATGCGAAAATTTTCACCAAAATACTAGCCAACAGGATCTAACAGTACATTAAAAGGATTGGTCACCACGACCACGTGGGATTTATACCAGGGCTGCAAGGTTGGTTCAACATCTACAAATCAATCAATGTGATACAATACATTAATAAAAGAAAGAACAAGAACCATACGATACTCTCAATAGATGCTGAAAAAGCACTTTATAAAGTACAGTATCCTTTCTTGATCAAAACTCTTCAAAATGTAGGGATAGAAGGTACATCAAAGATGTACCTCATATGTACATCATAGATGCCATCAAAGGCATCTATGAAATCCCATAGCAAATATCATGCTCAATGGAGAAAAACTGAGAGCTTTTCAACTAAGGTCAGGAACATGGCAGGAATGTCCATTATTACTACAGTTATTCAACATAGTACTAGAAGTCCTAGCTTCAGCAATCAGAAAACAAAAAGAAATTAAAGGCATCCAAATCAGCAAAGAAGAAGTCAAACTATCACTCTTTGCAGATGATATGATACTTTATGTGGAAAACCCAAAAGACTCCACTCCAAATCTGTTAGAATTTATATAGGAATTCAGTAAAGTGTCAGGATATAAAATCAATGCACAGAAATCAGTTGCATTTCTATACACCAACAATAGGACAGGAGAAAGAGAAATTAAGGAATTGATCCCATTTACAATTGCACCTGAAACCATAGATACATAGGAATAAATCTAACCAAAGAGGCAAAGAATCTGTACTCAGAAAACTGTAAAGTACTCATGAAAGAAATTGAGGAAGACACTAAGAAATGGAAAAATGGTCCATGCTCATGGATTGGAAGAACAAATATTGCGAAAATGTCTATACTACCTAAAGCAATCTGTATGTTTAATGCAATCCCTATCAAAATATCACCCTTTTTTTTTTCAAAGAAATGGAACAAATAATCCTAAAATTTATATGGAACCAGAAAAAAACTCAAATAGCCAGAGGAATGTTGAAAAAGAAAGCCAAAGTTGGTGGCATCACAATTCCACACTTCAAGCTCTATTACAAAGCTGTCATCATCAAGATAGTATGATACTGGCACAAAAATAGACACATAGATCAGTGGAACAGAGTAGAGAGCCCAGAAATAGACCCTCAACTCTATGGTCAACTAATCTTTGACAAAACAGGAAAGAATATCCAATGGAAAAAAGACAGTCTCTTCAACCAAATAATGTTGGGAAAATTGGACAGCCCATGCAGAAAAATGAAACTGGACCATTTTCTTACACCGCACACTAAAATAGACTCCCAGTGAATTAAAATCCTCAATGTGAGAAAGGAATCCATCAAAATCCTTGAGGAGAACACAGGCAGCAACCTCTTCAACCTCAGCCACACCAAATTCTTCCTAGAAACATTGCCAAAGGCAAGGGAAACAAGGGAAAAAATGAACTACTGGGACTTCATTTATCAAGATCAAAAACGTTTGCATAGTAAAAGTAATAGTCAAGAAAACCAAAAGACAACTGACAGAATAGGAGAAAATATTTGCAAACGACATATCAGAAAAGGGCTAGTGTCCAAAATCTATAAAGAACTTATCAGGGGTGCTTGGGTGTATAAAGAACTTATCAGGGGTGCTTGGGTGGCTCAGTGGGTTAAAGCCTCTGCCTTCAGCTCGGGTCATGGTCTCAGGGCCCTGGGATTGAGCCCCGCATCAGGCTCTCTGCTTCGCCGGGGTCTGTTCCCCACCCCCACACCCCCGCCTGCCTCTCTGCCTACTGTGATCCCTCTCTCTGTCAAATAAATAAATGAAATCTTAAAAAAAAAAAAAAAAAAACTTATCAAACTCAACACCCAAAGAACAAATAGTCCAAACAAGAAATGAGCAGAAGGGGCACATGGGTGGCTCAGTGGGTTAAGCCCCTGCCTTCGGCTCAGGTCATGATCTCAGGGTCCTAGGATCGAGCCCCACATTGGGCTCTCTGCTCAGCAGGGAGCCTGCTTCCTCCTCTCTCTCTACCTGCCTCTCTGCCTGTTTGTGATTTCTCTCTGTCAAATAAATAAATAAAATCTTTAAAAAAAAAAAAAAAAGAAATGAGCAGAGGACATGAACAGACATTTCTGCAAAGAAGACATCCAGATGGCCAACAGACACATGAAAAAGTACTCCATATCACTCGGCATCAGGGAAATACAAATCAAAACCACAACACAATGAGATACCATCTCATGCCAGTCAGAATGGCTAAAATTAGCAAGTCAGGAAATGACAGATGCTGGCGAGGATGCAGAAAAAGGGGAACCCTCCTACACTGTTGGTGGGAATGCAAGCTGGTGCAGCCACTCTGGAAAACAGCATGGAGTTTCCTCAAAAAGTTGAAAATAGAATTACCCTATGGCCCAGGAATTGCACTATTGGGTATTTACCCTAAAGATACAAATGTAGTGATCTGAAGGGGCACATGCACCCAAATGTTTATAGCAGCAATGTCCACAATAACCAAACTATGAACACACACACACACACAATGGAATACTATGCAGCCATCAAAAGAAACAAAATCTTCTCATTTGCAACAACGTGGATGGAAATAGAGGGTATATGCTGAATGAAATATGTCAATCAGAGAAAGACAACTTTCATATGATCTTCCTGATATGAGAAAGTTGAGAGGCAAAGTGGAGGGCTTGTGGGGGTAGGCAAGGAAGAAATGAAACAAGATGGGATCGGGTGGGAGACAAACCATAAGAGACTCTTAATCTCATGAAACAAACTGATGGTTGCCGGGAAGAGGGAGGTAGGGAAAGGGTGGTTAGGTTATGGACATTGGGGAAGGTATGTGGTATGGTGAGTGCTGTGAAGTGTGTAAACCTGGCGATTCACAGACCTATACTCTTGGAGCTAATAATACATTATATGTTAATAAAAAATTAAAAATTAAAAAAAGGAACCAAAACTTATGACACTTTCACACACATTGGGACTTGGAGCCCCCAAAACTATGAAACAGAAAATTTCTGTTGTATAAGCCACCCAGTTTGTGGTACTTAGATATGGCAGCCCTAGTAAACTAATGCATAAGGTAATATTTTCAGATCTCAGAGATTAGGACCTGTATCTCTGGGGGTCAATATTTAACATACTACACTGCCTCAACATGTCAAAAGTCTTCTTGCCAAAAGGCTCACCCCTTCTAACCCATTTTTCACAAGACTCCCAGTGACCCTTCTGTGATGCCAACAAACATGTGTCCCCTTTACTTACCCTCAGGGGCACACACCTCAGGGTGTCTCAGTATGTTAAACATCTGGCTCTTGGTTTCCTCTCAGGTCATGGTCTCTGGGTCGTGGGATTGACCCTGTATCTGGATTCCCATTCCATACAGGGTCTGCTTAAAACTCTTTCCCACTCCTCCTTTCTCCCCTTCTCTCCTCTCTCAACTCTGCTCCTGCTCTCTCATTCTCTCTTTTTCTCCCTGGATGAATAAATAAACAAATATAATCTTTTAAAAAATTTTACCCTCTGGATAAAATTTCACACTTGCTCCTCATATCCTTCACTGATGGGCCCTCTAGACCGCTTTGTCTTCCTATTCTTCATTTCTTCTGCCTTGAAACATCTCTTCTTTAAAGGTCATGTAATGACTTTCTCAAGGAAGCTTTCCCTGACCTGCCTACCTCACCTCCCAGCGGCGATTTACACAGAAGTGTTCCTCACTTGGTTTAATTCTCTATTATTGCTATCTTGAAATGCCGAATTTTGAACAAGGGCTCTGCATTAAATTTCACTGGGCCTGGCAAATCAGATACTCATTCCAACCTCCCATTCTGATATGTTTCTCCCACCTCAGTGGGTTAAAGAGAGGATCTTCCTCTGGAAGTTCCTTTGTAAACCCTCATTCAGGAAGGTGGACGGGAAGACACAGGTTGAGTTTAGAATCTTCCCACAGGTTTGTTGCAGTTAGTGAAACTTTTTCTGTAATGTGAGTTCCATAAGCAAGGAGGATCCTCACAGGTGATCTGTGAGATAGAATGCTGGTGCTTGGATAAGGGGGTGATCATTTAACTACTGATCCTAGAAAACTTTCAAAGATACAGTATCATCTGTCTGAATACTGTTGATCCTTGACCTGCCAAGATGAGAGATAACAGGAGGTTATTTTGGGGAAGGAAGGGTCCTAACAGAGAGATCAGATCTACTCCAATATTTAAGACCTTACTGATGAGTCTTCCAATTTTATGTCATTTTGCTCATAAGATGTTTAGTTTATTTTCTTTGGAGGGACTCTGTTGAATATAAATCCTCTTCTTATCTAAGCCACTTAGCACCTCTCATCGAGTGCTAAGAAACAGCTCTTCTTCACCCTCTGACCTTTCCTACCTGACCATTTGGATCTGTCCTATTCATGGCCTATCTCCATCCCCAAACACAACACAAGAGAATAGTCATCATATGGCTGCTTCTCAGTAATTTTGCTGTCATGCAGCTTTGATTATATTATGGCAGAGGAAGACCATCAAAAAGTAAATAAGAATAATATATAGTATGTCAGATGGTTGTGGAAGCTATGAGGAAAAGCAAAGCATGAAAAGAAGGCAGGCAGTTTTGGGGAGAAGGAATTTGCAATATTATTAGGAAGATCAGGGAAAGTATAACTGAGGGGGTTTCCATTAAGTAGGTCAATATCTGGTCACACTTTTGTGACATTTGCATCTTTATTTCTTTTTATAAACCATGATAGAATTGGCAAACCTGGACTTTAAAGACTAAAATACATACATATTGGAAAATGTTAGTTCTGCTTTCTCATAATCAAAGAACACAGAAAAATCAAACCAAAGACTTAAGATGTTTTCCACATAGTATAGAATTTTGGTCGAGGCCTTAATAAATATAGTTCTGAGTTTCTGAGGTCAGGATTCTACATGAGATCCAAATAGGTCATTTTATATGCAATTGTTTCACAACTAAACATTACCATGCTTTTGATCAGCTTCTATAGAAATATCTTAAGAAGAATATAACATAAATTGCAGATTGAATATAAGTCATTCCTTATACTTTGAGCTTAGAACAATAAAAAGGAAGGGCTAAAAGAATAGTCCCCAAAGGCAGGTCCCACGAGCTAGCTGCATTAAAATTGCTCTAGATTTACTAAAACATAACCTTCTGAGATAAAATTGACACATAACATATAACAAAGACCTAGAGATCCTTAGTTTTCAGTGGCCAGAGATGCTTTGATAGGTGGTCGTGTTTGGCAATTGTGGAAATACACATTCAAGGGACATCTCCACTTCTGAAAGTTGTAGAAAAATCTGTCCTTTGATATAGTCCTGGAGGTCAAAGGGATAAAATTGTCCCCTACAGACTAAGTATTAATTTCAATTAGGTACAATAAAACTTTGACTAATGTAAGTGTGCTTATATATTCTTTCTCTCTCTCTCTCTTTTGTAATTTAATTATTGTAAACTAGGTTTGGTGACTTAGAACAGTTGTTTTCAAATCATGGTCACCAGAGTGTATAAATTTGAAAAAATTATTTAGGGCACATTGTGGGATTGAGGCTGATATTACATGGCATGGTATGAGGCCCCTCCTTTGATTTCAATAATAGCATAGTCACTTGAAATATTTATAATTCAGTATATATAAATGTATATATACATATATATATATATACAACCACAGTACAAAAGAAGATTCTATGCCTTATGAAATTAACCTATTGAGTTCTAATATAGATTAATAAGCTACTTAGCAATATTTATAAAGCAGAATTACTTTATAAAACAAATCTTTATAAAGATTTGCAAATTTCCCATTTTGTAGTTTACCTTTTCTTTTTGCTAAGGGTTTTGTTGTGCAAAAGCTTTGTAGTTTGATAGAGACTCACTTATTTATTTTGCTTTTCTTGCCTTTATTTTTGGTGTCATATCCAAAAAATCATCACCAAGTCTGATGTCAGAGTTCACTCACTGTGTTTTCTTCTAGGAGTTTTATGGTTTCAGGTCTAACATTCAAGTCTTTAACCCATTTTAAGTTAATTTTTGTGTATGATGTAAGATAGTGGCTCAGTTTCATTCTTTTGTATGTAGCTGCCCAGTTTTCTAACACCACTTACTAAAGAGTCTATCTTTTCCCTGTTGTACAGACTTGACACCTTTGTCATAAATTAATAGACCATATATGCATGGGTTTTTATGGGCTCTCTGTTTTGTTCCATTGATCTGTGTGTCTGTTTTTATGCCAATAGCACATTGTTTTGGTTACTATAGCTTTGGGAAATATTTTGAAATCAGAAACTGTGATGTCCGCAACTTTATTCTTTCTCAAGATTGCTTCAGCTGTTTGGAATCTTTCGTGGTTCCATGCAAATTTTAGGATGGTTTATTCTATTTCCATTAAAAATACCATTGGAATTTTTATATGAATTGCATTAAATCTATACACTGCCTTGAGTAGTATGAATATTTTAACAATACTAATTCTTCCAGTCCATAAGCACAGAAAATCTTTCCATTTATTTGTGTCCTCTTCAATTTCTTTCATCCATGTCTTACAGTTTTCAGTGTATATGTCTTTCACTTCATTGGTTAAATTTATCTATAAGTATTTTCTTCTTTTTGATGTAATTATAAATTGGATAGTTTTCTCAATTTCCCTGTCTGATAGTTCATTATCAATGTATAGAAATATAACAGATTTTTGTACATTGATTCTGTACCCTACATCTGTACTGAATTCATTTATTTGTTCTAACAATTTTTTGGAAAATTCCTTTTCTATATGTAGTTTCTATGTATATTATCATATCATCTGCAAATAGTGAAAGTTTTACCTCTTATTTCCCAATTTGGATGACTTCTGTTTATTTAAGATAAATATTAAATTATTCTGATAGGTGTTTTTTTCACCCACATAGTGTGGAAACCACTGCTCTGTTTTATATAATATATAGGACTTAAGAATTCAATATTTTTTTTCCAATGGAAAGGACCCTGATCTGTGTTTGAAATACCTTTAAGTAGGAATTTCATTGATCCATCTGTATATGAACATGGAAGAAGTCATCTGCTTAGGTAAGAAGTTTGCTTGGCAACTTAATTTTCATAGTTTTTTGTTAACCCAAACCTTTGTTCAGGTGCTTCCAAAGAATACAAATGTGCCCTTAATTAAGGGCATGGGGGTCCTGTATGCTTCAACCTTATCAAAGACCATATCTTTCAACTGCCCAACTTTCTACCAAAAGCCAGACCGCAAGAAGAAAAGTTTCACAGAAGATTTCACAAAGCCCCAAAACTTTCATTTTTCCATATTTTCCAAATCTGACTTTCTATTTTAAGTGAGATATAATTCACCTGATATGAATTAACAATTTTGAAGTACACAACACAGTGGCCTCTAGGGTCTTCATGACATTATAAAGCTGTCACATCTAATTCCAAAGTATTTCCATTACCCCCAGAAAAAAAACCTATACTCAGTAAACAGTCATTCCTCTTTCTTCTCTAATCCCTTGCAATCATTAATTGACAACCACTAGTCTACTTTCTATCTCTAGGAGTTTACCTATTTATGGATATTTCACAGAAATGGAATTACACAAAAATCCTTTCTTCCTGGCTATTTTTTCCACTTGGCATAAAGTTTTTAAAGTCCATCCACATTGTGGCATTTGTCAGAACTTCATTCCTTTTTATGATAGGATAATATTCCATTTTAGAGATCTACCACATTTACTCTCTGTTCATCTGTTCATGGACACTAAGGTTGAGCATTCGTGTACAGATTTTTGTATGAATACCTGTTTTCAATTACTTTGAGCTTATACCTATGAGTGGAGAACATGTGTGTGTTCTTGTGAAACTCTCAAATTTCACTTATTTTTAGAAGACACAAAATAAATAAACCATAAGACCCTTTCTCCTCCTACCTCCTGATAACCAGAGAATCGCTATAAATGATAAATAATATTTTAACCATATGCAACATTGTCTTCCTGTCATTTGTCTCCCTTTTGTATATGTTTCCTCCCTTTGAAAGCAATTGCTTACCCACCAACACTGTTTAATCCCCACACTCAGTACCTTACCTTTTCAACTCCCCAGTCACTCACTGTCCCCATACCGCATCTCCTCTCTCAAACACCCTGTGTTTTTGGCATTATTGATACCTGTCTCCTCTACAAAATGCACCCTTGTTTCTTGAATTCCATGTCTTCCAGACCTGGCTAAGCAATGTAGTGATGAATGAATTTGATATATATACTTATACTGTCAATGCTTATGAGTCTTACCCCATACAGGAAACATACACATTTAACAAGTATTTTCAAATTTTCTTTGAAAAAGGACATGAACTGGGGAATATCGGACACCACGGCAGATGAAGTGAAGAAGATATTTTAAAGTAAGAGTAGCTGAGCCTGCCCCAACATGCCTCAGATTACGCCAATATGCAGCCTTCTGCTCCTTCCTTTTGAAAAGTTAGACCTAATTGGAATATTTGCATGCATGAAGCAAAGAATCTTTTAAACTTCTTGACAACATCTGTGAGATCCGAGGGTGCCCTGCAATCCATTTGGGAAGTATAGATTTTAGAAACAGTATTTCAAAACAATACAGTTGAAACTACATACAGTTTATAATTACACTTCTCACATCCGTTGTTTGTGCAAAGCTCCAGTGGAAAGAGCTTTAGAACTGCAAAATATCTTAATTAGCATTATCATTGCTGAGAAATTAATAAACTTTGTGTTTTTATTGTCCATGGGAATAATTAAAGTGGAGAAGGCTATAGCTGACTACTCATGAAGATAAATATTACAATATGCACATTTGCAGTTATGTCAAAAAGTGGAACTTAGGTTTCTAATCTATAATTCCCTCTCTTCTTCCTTCCACCATCTCTATCGGTGCAGAACATGCTAGCCCACATCCTTCCTTTGTGCAGAGGAGGTCACCCAGTCCGTCCTCTGTTGGGTGTGTAGAAATCTCTGTGGGCTATTCTGAGTCTTGGGTTTGCATGTAGGCTTACTAGAGCTAGAATAGGGAAACTCCTCCTGCTAGCAGCTTTCACCCTATGCTACAGGGGAAATCATACCGAATGTCAAGAGCACATCATACCTACTGTGCCCCCAGGGCCCTGCTTAACCATTGCAATTGACTATAATGAATTATACAGCAGGCTCATGGCATTACTATTAGGAACCTTGCAGCAGCAATGCCAGATTGAAGTTCCACTGGTTTTAAGAATCCTGCCCCTACTAACCTAACCCAGAATGACCTCTCTCTCCTCTAAACTGTCAATGCACTTTGTACACAATGTCTCAGACATTGGCAAATATGCCTTTGTAGTTTTGTATTTTGTTTCTCCTAACAGTTTGAGAATACCATATCTTCTAATTTTAATTTACCCTACTTTGGCCAATGTATCTCACATAGTGTTACTAAATAGAAGCTCAATAATGATTGATTATTGATTATACATGTGTGTATACATGTGAGATAGATATGTGAACCATAAGGATGTGTTAGTACATGAGACAGCATATGCAACCCATCTGAAGCAATCTGAGCTAATATCTCATTCTGAATTCAAAGGTTTAATTTATCACAAATTGCAGAATGCTATGTCAGTAGTTTATATTTTATTTTTTGGACTTCTGTGTACTTCAAATGCACGACACAGAAATGCCATTCTAATGCAACTCAAAAGCCATGCCTTTGTGTA